>NC_091074.1:93254318-93557348 GCF_032405125.1 Capricornis sumatraensis
CACTGATATGTGGGCTGGTCCTTTAAAAGTTGTGACACAACTTTGTCCCCACAAGACCTCATTTGAGGGAGCTTATTTTGTTCAGCCCATCAAGTACCTGTGGCCTCAGGAAGGCCCCATCCTCTGAAGCTCATAGGTTCTGCCCACACAGCCCCAGCCCTGTGCCTTGTCTTGCAGGGGGACGGGGGCTGTCTGCCTGGCTGCTAGACCAAGCATTTCTCAGATGAAGCTGCACCTCACTGTCCTTCCATGAGGCTTAGGGTGGCCCTCAGGGCAGGGTGTAGGTTTGGATTTGGGACGTGGCAGGGCTTACATCTGATTTCAGCATCAGCCCAGGTGTCCATTTCAATAGCAAGAGCTGTAAGAAGAGGGATTTCAAAAGCTGTCCCTTGCGGAACTTGAAATCTCACTGTGGAGCCTACTTTAAGTCTCTGTCATATCACCCCAACCCCACAATCTATTCTTATAAGAACAAACAAAAGGTTTTCCAAGAACTGAAGACAGAGCCACTCATTACTCTGTTGTAAACATTCTGTTCGGATTCCTGCAAAGCTTTGTTGTTCTAATGACCTACAAGTCAAGTCTAATGCTGGAGGTTCCCAGGGCCCACTACAGATAACAGAAAGAAGCAGACAATTCCAAAACTGTTACACGGGGCTGGGGAAGGGGGAGTCAACCCCTAGAAATTTGTGAAATTCTACTTCATTTTCGTTTAAGAGAGAATACTTTTGACTCTAAAACGGTACGTGATCTCATCATGAAGCTGACCTCTAGCAGAGCATGCTTTCTGAAAACCTATTACCCAGAATAGCCAGACACCATGCCTGGGGAGATCCGTAGGTCACTAGGAGAGCTCAGGTGGCCCCACGCTGGCTGTGCAGGAGCCGTCTGCATGCAGTTACCAGTGTGCAGGCCAGGGCCATTCAGCAGCAAGTGTGAAGACAGGGTGGAAGCACCCACTGGTGGAGCGGCAAGCCCACGGACCTCAGCTTGAAAGGCTTTTGGGCCAAATGCTAAAGCTCTGAAGAACAACATTTGCTTTACAATGAGAAACCTGGCATATAGCAACTCACTTCAGTCATCAGGATCAGCATCACCTTCATGAGTCAGCTGGCCAGCATGTGTGACCAGCCTCCTCAAGCTGTCCAGGTCACGAGACAAGACAGAAAAAGTATGTTGGGCAAATGCTGCAGGGCCCTGGGTAGACAAGCCAGGAAAATCAGAATGGAGTCGTGTAACTTGTTAATATGGGTAGTTGTTAGTGTGGAATCCAGGAGGCTGTGTGGCAGCAGAGATCTAGAACAGGCAGGGCTGATGAGCACAGAAGCCAGGAGCGGGGGTGGTCATGGCTAGGATGCCATGATGCCTAGATGAGAAAGTGGCACGCCTGATAATTAAGATTTTCAGAGAATGCAAGACACACCCCACAGATTTCTCTGTTTCTTCTCCCCATAGGAAAAGTACCCAGAAGCTGTGCAGCTCTCAGAGGGGGCCTCCTCCAGCTGCATGGGCATTAGGAACCCCAGTCAACCCAGGTGAGTGCACAGGCCCCACCAAGTCCCTCCCCAACCCAGACGGTTCTTTCCTGTTAAAAACGATTACAAATAGTAGAAAACAAATGTAAACCACCTAACTGACATCTTGAGATGTGTCTTTGGAGTTATAACAGATAGCAGCGATGGCAGGAGAGCACCAGGGGATCTATAAGGAAATCTATAAGGAAAACACAAATGGGATCTATAAGGAAAAGTCCAGCAGGTGCCGGTCTCACTGCTGGAGTCCTTAGGGAAGGGAAGCCACGCAGGGGAGGCCAGAGGGGTGGAGTTCTATTTTCAACTTATTTCAAGAAAGGTGGGGAGTCTGCAAGTACTGAGTGAGGGGAGAAGTCGTCCAGGTCTCCTTCCGCCCACTGTGGGTACCTTTATGTGCACGTGGGCAGGATGTGCTTCTGTGACCTGCACCTAAAGATGTTTTGTTCCAAGCCTTAAAATGGTGTAGTTATGTAAGCCTCTGGAACATGCCTTTTTATTCAACATTATTTCCAAAATCCACCTGTGGTGGTGCCTATAGCTGTAGCTATTCATTTTCACTGCTTACACTCCATGAGGTGAATATATGTATCTCTGCATTCTTCAAGTCTTGGGCCTTTGGGTTATCATTATCTTCCACTATTTTTAACATTTCCTGTTTATGTCCTTGGGCACACAAGTACACAGGCTTCTCTTGAGCATATACTTAGAAATGAAATTCCTGGGTCATAGGGCAGATTCAGGTATCACTGCCAAATTCCTTTTAAAGTATTTCCCACCAGTAATCTTTTAAGTTCTCGTTGCTGGATATCCTGTACTTCACTTGTATGGTCAACTAACATGTAGTGGGCACAAAACAGTATCTCACTATGGTCATTTTCCTGTATGTTAATGATGTTGAATATCTTCTCATGTTTAACTGGCCATACTCCCTCTTCACTTGTGGGTTTTTAAGATCAAGGGAGTCTGAGCGCAGCCTTGGGGAAGGGCAGCAACTCCAAGGGTGATTAGGCAGACAGCAGCGTTCCTGCCCATGTAGGCATCCTCTCCTCTAGAGAGAGAGTCAAATGCTGCATACAGTTTAGTCTGATTTTAAAAGCACTCAGCAATGCATCTTACCTCTTTCAGATTTGAACTAGTCATTGTTTGGAGGATACAGATAAATGAAGAAGGGAAGGTTTTGCCAAAGCTGGATCTTCTCACCGAAGTGCCGTTGCGAGGTAGGGATGTTCTGGTGATTTCTCACTGTATTCAACACAGACACCTACTCGTTTCATCTAGTTTTATATGGCAAGAATCAAAAGTAAAAAATCTCACTGATGCACTTTTAAAATAGGTTTTCAAAATATTTTTTTTTTATAATCACTCAAAAAGCACATGGAAGTAGGGTTGCCCCGTAAGGCCCTCCCAGACTATAGCCTGATGTCTCTGCCTCAGGAACGTGGGGAGGGGCTTGGGTCAAGGTGATTCAGTCGTCCTGACTTCCCTTCAGTGCAGCCAGTTGAGAATGAGGGAAGTGTCTTGGTGAAGTGTCTTACCTGATTTGTTTTCTTTACAGCCCTGGAACTGGACAAGAACGGAGTCATAGAAACTGCTCCTCTCAGCTTCCGAACCCTACTGGGCGTGCTAGGCATTGAAGCCACTCTAGAAAGCCTGATTAAATCACTCTGTACAGAGGAAAGCAGCTAATTCCCAAACAGTGAACAACTACACATAGGAGTAAGATGCTGCACCTGGAGGTGTGTGATTTTATTGAATATAAACATTTGCTCTTTTCCACTTAGAAACCTTACCTTTAGAACATGTTTATGCAATTATGGCACATTATATATCAGTTGTCAGGACATGAAAAATAAATACAGTTATTTAAATTCAAAATACCAAACAAGTGACACATATAGTGTATTTTTAAAAGTAAACTCAACATCCAAGAAAGTACAGAAGTGGCTGTCCATCCTGGGATATGGGGAGCCACCATGCCCCTACCTTGGTATGAATCTAAGGGCAGAGGCGGCACCAGCCCATCTCAAAGGTTGGCCCTCCTCCTACCATCCACCACTGAGGGACTCCTGGAGGGCTTACCAGTGCAGCCCCATTCTTTTACATTCCTCAGACGCCCCAGGGGAGCCACACCACCCTCCTCACCTCCTGGCTCTAGAAGCAGCACTGGAGGCTTTCACAGCACCTCTCAGCAGCAAGTCCTCTGACGTTCACTCTTCATGGTCTTTCACAAAAAAGTAGAGTGGTTAACATTAACAGATGCAGTAAGACAGCAAACATGGCATTGTCCCTTCACCCAGGGCCTTAGCCACCCGGCCCCTCTGCACAGAAGAAACAGTGTTTTCATTAAAGTCCCCCAGAGTCCTAAGTGCTGCACTGACCTGAGTCGCCAGTTTAAAGTAGAATGGGTGAAAACACTGTTTCTATCAAATGAAAGCCTCAGGGAAGGGGTTGAGGTGGAGTGTGAGAAGTGCAAAGGGTTGAGTCAAGACCCTCTAGCAGGAGATACTGATCTTTAATTTTTTTCCCCCAAATAGAGGGTGATTGTTTTCAGACCGTTCACTCCAGTCAGAATAGGCAACAGGAGGCTGCCCAGCCTACCTCCTTGAGGGGCTGGGGCTTCAGAGCTCCACACACGAGATTCAGGGTCCCCTGCATACCCTGGTGCTGGGCAAGACCATCCTCACCCCAGGCCAGCAACCTCAGGACAAAACAACTCTGGCAGCTACCTACTTCCATGTACTCTGGAGCCTGCAGCTTGACCATGACAACAGGGCTCCATGCACACCCCTATGTGTGGAATCTCCAAAGCCCTGTACCCCAGCATCCCACATGAATGAGAGGCATGTGTTATTTGAGTATCTTTTTGAACCTCTGAGTGAAGAAGTAAGAAGTAAATGATAGGACAGGACTGAAGAATAAATTCTAGAAGAGCTGGCTTGATTCAAATAAGCATAATTCTCAATTTATCACAAAATTCCCCACAAAAATTATAATCAGCAAAATATTCTTATTTTTTGTGTAGTATTTTCATACAATCTCATGGTTTCACTATTATATTACAATAAGCCTTCATTAGTCCCTCAAAATGATGATATAAATAATCTATACAACCTATCATAGAATAAAAAACTGAAGCCAAGTTTCCCAACAGTTTTCATAGCAGCTGGGCACACTTTTGGTGACCCCAACAAGAACTCTCTTGGCGCCAGCCAGGAGTCGCTCATCATGCAGAAGCAGGGCCTTGGGCAGCCCCGATGGGGAGGCGGTCCAGAATTACTCAAGGCCACCAACACCACACATCTTAGTGAAACCCGAATCAGGATGCTGGCCCTGGCAGAAGTAGCTGAGGTTTCCCAAACATCCAAAAGTGTCAGAACACAGAACCGGCAGATGCACAGGCACCCCATGACACCCACCCTGGGCATAGCAGCTCAGAGTTACAGCTCTGCTTTCAGCTTCCACAGCAGCAATTTCAGGTGGGAAAGAATACCTTGTTTCCCCTAAAGTTAAAGATAAAATCATTCAACACAAAATAGAAAGTCAGTGCTCGCATGAGTGGTGTCTACCCCTGCCCTGAGTCCCACGCTCCCTGCTGACCCTGAGCAGAGCAGTGGGTACGGCACCTCCACACAGACTGTGAGTCCGCTGCTCAGAACTGACGCCCACATCAGCAACTTAGCGCTCTCCACAGCAGGGAACTACTAAAGCTGCGCTGACACACGGCTTGTGTTGGAAGAGTGACCAGGTAACTCTGCTGGGAACGTTCCAGTAGTATCTGTGTTTTCTTCAAAGTCCAAACTGTAAGGTGTATGTGACAATTCAAGTTTTCTATGTTAGGATTCTGGTGGTAGGAGATCCAAACCTTGAGTCTTATAAGGCTTTTTAGAGATTAGATGTGAACCGTGGGTGGGAAGGGAGAACTGCCCAGGGGCCTCCAGGGAGACAGCACACTGCTGGGCTCAACGTCCAACATTCCTTGTCCTGGAAGCTGTCTCTAAGGGTATTCCATGTCTCCCAGAGGCAGTCCCACCTGAACAGGGGTTGAAAAGCAAAAACATTCACAGCCAGAAGTCACCCAACACAACAGAAAATAGCTCTATCATTCAACCTTCACATTCTGTGTTCAAGTTTCAAAGCCATTACAAGAAAAAGGTTAGACCTTATGGAGAACTAACGTGCAATCTTCACTTTCCTTGAACCTTGTCGACATCACGGTGGCATCTTTGGCATGTACGGTCTTTAAATAGTAGTTGACTATCTTGCCATCCAGTTTATACTGATGAGGAATGCTCTCGTAGGGCTTGAGGTCAAGATCCAGCACAGACACAGAGAAGGCAAACCTAGATCTTGATGAAGGGACAACAGGCCTTTGATCGGAGCTGGAAGCAAAAGAGCAATTTCAGAATACACAAACCTCCCAAATCCTCTCAATGCAACTCACAAAGAGCACCCATTCTGTGCATCTATATGCATTCCATCTCTATCTGTGCCAGCTGTATGCCTCATGCTTGAAGCTTCTGCAAGAGAGGCACCTACTGTGATACCTACCAGCACACCAGATAAGAAAGAGTTAAAAGTGCAGAAAGATGGAAAAGCAATTAAGTAGACTATGCAACTGATATTCCCCATATCCCAGTAGTATAAACAAATGCTAAAAATGTTACTTATCATGAGCCAAGTATTACAAAACCTAAGAAAAAGAAAGTAGATCTAGCCATACAACAGCCAAATGCATAAAATGTTAAGAATAGACTTCTCTTTACGTATCTTTTCCCATGTCTGGTGAGAAACTCTTGCTCCTCTATGCTTTTTCACATTAGGAGAGAAATCTGGTTTCATGTTTTGTTCTCACATTGTGTCTGTAGTGTTTTCTATTTTGTTTCTTAGGGTTTTGCTTTGTGGTTTTCCTAAATATTGGAATAGTTGTATGCTTATAACAAAACATAAACAATTACTTGTACTTAAAAACACTTGATGTGAAGAGCTGACTCACTGGGAAAAAACCCTGATGCTGGAAAAGATTGAGGGCAGAAGGAGAAGGGGATGACAGGATGAGATGGCTGGATAGCATCACTGACTGAATGGACATGAATTTGAGCAAATTCCAGGAGATAGTGAAGGACCAGGAAGCCTGGCGTGCTGCAGTCCATAGGGTCACCAAGAGTCGGACGTGACTTAGAAAAACAGCAACAACCAAAACACTTTCAGGCTAGTTCTGAATTTTGTACCAACATTTCTGTCTATACCACTTAGCTCTCAAAGTGCTCTCGGTATGCATCCAAATGACTGGTTAAATACATTACATGAGCTCAGTTTAGCCCAAGAGAGAAGTATTAAGGAGTTCTGGTTTCTCTATGCATGCTATTCTAGATTTAGACATTATTAAAAACAAATAAAATACCAATTTCTAAAGGTCCTGCCTGGGAGAGGGAAGGCAGATAAAAACATTCCTATCTAATAACCTAATTAAGGCCTAGACTCTCATTCAGTTCCTGCTCAGAAATACTGTTTATAGGAAAAATGAATCCCTGGCTCAGTTGCTGGGGTCTTAGCTACTCCCTCTTGAACAGCAGAGAACATGTATACAAATTAAGGTCTTGCTTCTGAGTCTCACTCTCAGGGCCTGACACCCAAGCTTCATGCAGCTGGGCTAGGACAGTGAACATCTCTGGCCCTCACCAGGGCTGCACATTTCATAGGAAACCACACATCACATCAGAACCAACACCCAACAAGATGACATGATCAAGAAAGGAATCCATCACACAGAGTCTGGTGAGAGCACGGTGCAGGCCACTCCTGAGGAGCCTACTGGTCAGCCTCTGAGTCTTCTGATACCTAAAATGCTTCTCTACTCTGTGGATGACACAGGTGCCCACATGGTTCAGAAGTTTCTGGACACACGTCCTCACTCCTCTCCCAACATGTCAATTTCTGTTGAGCAGCTGTGGTCAAGGGTGTCAGGACTCCTGGCCCCCACCCCATCACACATCTGTATCCTGACTACATCCTTCCTTCAGGAAGGGTGATAGATAGTAACATTTGTGTGCTTTCCTCTCACCTAACAACACTAGCTTAATCCAAATGGATTCCTGCTGCTAAGCACTGGGAGCATTTTCTTAGGGGATAATGAGAGATTTCAACTAAACAACTCTTTTTAAAAATATTTCAGTTATGCCCTATAAATGTCCCTCCGTGTTTCCTATCAGAAAGTGGACAATCCTATGCCTGCCAAGAAGCAGGACTCTTAGGAATGTTTAGTTCAAAAGCATCAGAAAACCGAGTGGCTGGCAGCCAGTTACAAGGTCATCTTGACCCGGGAACACACATCAGAAGATTATGGAACATTCCACAAAACCATGTGTGGGGTTTGGCACCCTGAAGATTAATGCTAAAGATGCCATCTAATCAATGAGAAAAGATTATCAGGTTCATCCTGAATTCCTAGGCAGAGATAGGATTGGATAATGATGTCCTGGGAGAGATGCTGCAAAGAGGAAACAGAACAATGAAATGCTGTTTTAAAGGTTTTGAAATGACTATAAAGGTTGGCACATCAGGACCTGGAAAAAGGAAGGAAAATAAGGCCTAGAGTAACCTACAGCTTCTTGGGCCTCTGAGCCATGATGGAAACTTGGGGTTTTCTTTGACAGAAAGGTATTTGCACCACAGCATCTAAACTGCTTCTAAAGTCCTTGAGGTATTTTCTTAGAAAACAGCAGTAATCTTGAATTTAATAGAACAAGCTTCTAAAATTATTCTCAAAAATGTCTTTTTGACTTGTTACAAACTTGTAAAGAGCAAGAGTTAATAATCCCCATTGTATTAAGTAGGCCTTGGAAATTGGCCTTTGTTCATAGACATGATCCTTCAAGGGCCTCTCTAAATATAAGGACACCAACTCTCTTGCCACGCCACAAAACCTTACTAGACCAAGGACACGTGACACAGCAGAAGGTGCCTCACCTTGCATCCTGCAGACAGGGAGAGAGTGCAATCATGATGGAGCAGTCCTTCGCTGTCATGGCAACCCGGTACTGCTGAACCTGCAGGGAAGGAGAAGTCAGTTCCACAGCACCCCCACACATACCTTTCCCAACTGGAGAGGTCCGGGAACTGGTCCCAGATCAGGGGTGGGTTAGGAAGACCCAGGCCCAAAGAGCTCATTAGAGGCCAGTCCCGTCCTCTGACCTCTCACTGTAGGCAATGTATGGACCCTGATTCCGGAGACCTTGGACTTCAGCAAGAAATCACAGTCCGCCTTGTAAGAAAAAGCAATAGCCACACTGACAGCACTGAGTATCACCCTGGGTCTTTGTTGCTGCACATGGGCTTTCTCTAGGTGCAAACAGTAGAGGCTACTCTCTAGTTGTAATGCACAGACTTCAGTAGTTACAGCACAGGGGCTCATTAGTTGTGGCTTGTGAGTCCTAGAGTGTGCAGGCTTTAGTAACTGGCACGTAGGCTCAGCAGTTGCAAGTCTCGGGCACTAGATCATGGGTTTAGTTGCTCCATGGCAGGTGGAATCTTCCTGGACCAAGGATCGAACCCATGCTCTCTGCACTGGCAGGAGGATTCTTACCCACTGCACCACCAGGGAAGTCTCATTTGAATTTTTTAGACTGAACAGCTCTCACTTTTACAGAAAAAAACTAGTTACAAAAAAGTGGGCCCTACACATTATCACTAGCTTCAACATCTGTGTGATGGCAGATTGTAACTTCTTGTCTCCCTTTCAGTCATTTCCTTCAATGAAACACATCAAGAGGACTGCCCTGAGACAACACTCAAGCTTCATTCCACAAGGCAGGAATGTGTGGGAAAGAGGGGAGAACCCCAAGTGCGGGTTACAGAAGTGTGGCCCCAAGTTTGGCCTACAAAAATCTTTACAGTAGGAGGAAAAAGAAGCTCTTCTACTATTCATTTAGCTAAGAAATCAAGTATTTTACAATATATACACACACAAAAATCCAGTCTAAAATTACAGAGATAAATATTAAAATTATTGCATCCTAATCTGCAAGACTTAAAACATAAAAGCCATGAAAGACAAAGACATCTGAATACCTAAAAATAAAAAGCTTTTATTTGATACAGTTATAATCCAAATATAAAAGAGTTGTTGAAGAATAGGAGAAAATATATGCAGCATATAATAATCAACATCAAGAATATATGCAAGATCTCCCTGGTGGTTCAGTAGTTAAGAATCCACCGTCCAATGCAGGAGGTTTGACCCCTGGTCGGGGAACTAACAGCCCACTTGCTGAGGGTCAGCTACTGAGCCTGTGCTCTCTGGAGCCTGCGTATAACAAGTAGAGAGCCCGTGAACCATGATGAAGACCTCTGTGCTGCAACTAAGACCCTACACAGCCAAGTAAATACATATAAAATATATAAAGTGCGACTAAGGTCCGTCTAGTCAAGGCTATGGTTTTTCCTGTGGTCATGTATGGATGTGAGAGTTGGACTGTGATGCAGGCTCAGCGCTGAAGAATTGATGCTTTTGAACTGTGGTGTTGGAGAAGACTCTTGAGAGTCCCTTGGACTGCAAGGAGATCCAACCAGTCCATTCTAAAGGAGATCAGCCCTGGGATTTCTTTGGAAGGAATGATGCTAAAGCTGAAGCTCCAGTACTCTGGCCACCTCATGCGAAGAGTTGACTCATTGGAAAAGACTCTGATGCTGGGAGGGATTGGGGGCAGGAGGAGAGGGGGACAACAGAGGATGAGATGGCTGGATGGCATCACGGACTCAATGGACGTGAGTCTGAGTGAACTCCGGGAAATGGTGATGGACAGGGAGGCCTGGCGTGCTGCAATTCATGGGGTCACAAAGAGTCGGACATGACTGAGCGACTGAACTGAACTGAACTATTCACAGTACCTAAGACATGGAAACAACCTAAAAGTCCATTGACAGATGAATGGATAAAGATGTGGTACGTATATACAGTGGAGTACTACTCGGTCATAAAAAAAGGATGAATGAAATAATTCCATTTGCAACAACATGGATGCAGCTGGAGATTATCATACTAAGTCAAGTAAATCAGAAAGAGACAAATACCATACGGTTTATTACTTAACACATGGAGTCTAAACTATGACACAAATTTATCTATAAAACAAACAGATTCCCAGATATACTGAAGAGACTGCTGTTGCTAAAGGAGTGGGGGTTAGGGGAAGGATGGATTGACAGTTTGGGATTAGCAGATGCAAACTATTATTAAAGAATGGATAAACAACAATGTATATCACAGAGAACTATATTCAATATCCTTAATAAGCCATAATGGAAAAAAATATGGAAAGAACCTATGTACATTTATAACTGAATCACTTTGCTATATAGCAGAAATTAACACTATATAAATCAACTATACTTCAATAAAATTTTTTAATACATAAAATGCTAGATCAATATGTAAAAAGAAAACTAATCAAAAAAGATATGGACCAAAGAAATTGACAAAAAATAGCCAATACATATATAAGATGTTCAAATGTACTACTCATCAAGGAAATGCAAATTATAACTGAAAATCTTTGCTTTCATCACAAAACTGTGTTTTATATATATATGAAAGGGCTAGACTTTCACTTCCAGCAATGCTGGAGTATAATCAGGGCCAACCCAACTGCTGAAGTAGAAAAAGCTAAACAAAATATCAAAAACACCTGCTTGAAGGCAGAGGTCACAAGACCGGGGAGAACTGCTTAACCAGGGGGAGGACAAAGACCTTTTCTGCCTAGGGAGTGGATGACAACTCTGGAAGGCCAGCCAAGAGACACTTTAACCTTCAGGGCTACGGGTCAGGAACCATGATGAATCCCTGCTCTGGGTTAGTATCCAAATGTTGCAGCTTTAGACAGGGTGAGCCAGAAGTCAACAGGCCTTATCAGGAACTGCAACTCTGCTTCAAAGAGAATAGTCACCAAAGCTGGATTAAGATGGCCCCAGCTTGCTAATGCTTCCCAGGTCCCTGACAGAAGCAAACCTAAAATTCTGTCTAGAAGATAACATCCTAGGCCTCAGATTATCTCTAAACTAATTATACAAATACAGTTTCTGACACACAAGCAAAACTACCCAGGCACAAAAAGATGATGCCGTGAGAGAAAACCAGCCAAAAAAAAAAAAAAAAAAACCACAAATGAACCCGCCCCAAAACCCACAATGGTAGAAAGAGGTATCAGGTATCATGGACTCCAGGTATCAGAGGTACCACACACACATGCTGCTTGGCTCAAAGAAAAACAAAATTAAGAGCTTCAGAGAACTGGAGACTATGGGGTTTCCCTTGTATATTACTTGTCGCTTGTCCCTTGCTGCTTTTAATATTCTTTCTTTGTGTTTAGTCTTTGTTAGTTTGATTAGTATGTGTCTTGGCATGTTTCTCCTTCGGTTTATCCTGAATGGGACTCTTTGGGCCTCTTGGACTTGATTGACTTTCCTTTTCCATGTTGGGGAAATTTTCAACTATAATCTCTTCAAAAATTTTCTCATTGCCTTTCTTTTTCTTTTCTTCTTCTGGGACCCCTATAATTTGAATATTGGTGCATTTGATTTTGTCCCAGAGGTCTGTGAGACTATCCTCAGTTCTTTTCATTCTTTTTACTTTATTCTGCTCTTCAGAAGTTATTTCCACCATTTTATCTTCCAGCTCACTGATTCATTCTTCTGCTTCAGATATTCTGCTATTGCTTCCTTCTAGAGTATTTTTCATTTCAGTACTTGTGTTGTTTGTATGTTTATTCTTTAATTCTTCTAGGTCTTTGTTAATTGACTCTTGCATTTTCTCCATTTTGTTTTCAAGGTTTTTGCTCATCTTTACTATCATTATTCTGAATTCTTTTTCAGATACTTTGTCTATTTCCTCTTCATTTATTCCTCTTCTGTGTTTCTAGTTTGTTTCTTCATTTGTATTGTATTTTTCTGCCTTTTTATTATTATTTTTTTAACTTACTGTGTTTGAGGTCTCCTTTTCTCAGGCTTCAAGGTTGAATTCTTTCTTCCTTTTGGTTTCTGCCCTTCTAAGGTTGGTCCAGTGGTTTGTTGTAAGCTTTGTATAGGGTGAGATTTGTGCTGAGTTTTTGTTTTTCCTCTGATGAAGGCTGAGTGAGGTGGTAATCCTGTCTGCTAATGACTGGGTTTGTATTTTTGTTTTGTTTGTTGTTTAGATGAGGCATCCTGCACAGGGTGCTACTGGTGGCGGGTGATGCTGGGTCTTGTATTCAAGTGCTTTCCTTTGTGATACTCCCCAGGGTTAGTTCTCTGGTAGCCTAGGATCTTGGAGTCAGTGTTCCCACTTCAAAGGCTCAGGGCTTGATCTCCACCGCTGGCACTGCACCAGAGCTGGAGCCAGAGGGAGCCGGGAAAGGGCCAGGAGGAGCTGGGAGCCAGTGAGCAAGCCTGAGGGGCAGGACGCAGGGCACAGATGTGTTTTTTCACAAATTGGTTTGTGGCAACCCTTCATCAAGCAAGTCCATTGGCACCATTTTGCCAATAGCATTTGTTCACTCCATGTCTCTGTGTTACACGTTGGTAATTCTCACACTATTTCAAACTTCATTATATTATATTTGTTATAATGATCTGTAATTAGTGACCTTTGATGTTATTATTATAATTGTTTTGGAGCACCAGGAACTGGAACCACATAAAATGACAATCAACAAATGTGTGTTCTGACTGCAAATACCAACTGGCCATCCCCCCATCTCTCTTTCTTCCTCAGGCTCCCCATTCCCTTAGGTCAAATTAGGCCAATTAATAACCCTACAAATGGCTTCTAAGTGTTCAAGTGATAGGAAGAGTCACAGGTCTCTTACTTTTAAATCAAAGGCTGGAAATAATCAAGCTTAGTGAGGAAGGCATGTTGAAAGCTGTAATAGGCTAAAAGCTAAGCCTCTTGTAACAGACAGCCAAGTTGTGAAAGCACAGGAAATGTTCTTGAAGGAAATTAAATGTATTGCTCCAGTGAACACACAAATGCTAACAAAACAACTTACTGCTGATATAAAGTTTTAGTGGTCTAGATAGAAGATCAAACCAATCACAAAGCATGAAAGCATTAGTCGCTCAGTCATGTCCAACTCTGCCATGACTGTACCCTGCGAGGCTCCTCCATCCATGGAGTTCTCCAGACAAGAATACTGAAGCGGGTTCCCATTTCCTTCTCTAGGGGATCTTCCCAACCCAGAGATCGAACCTGCATCTCTTATGTCTCCTGCATTAGTAGGCAGGATCTTTACCACTAGTGCCACCTGGGAAGCCCAAACCAATTACAACATTTCCTTAAACCAAAGTCTAAGCCAGAGCAAGGTCATAACTCTCTTCAGTTCCATTAAGGATGAGAGAGGTAAGGAAGCTGCAAGAAAAATTTGAAGCTACCAGAGATTAGTTCATGAGGTTTAAGGAAAGAAGCCATCTCTATAACATAAAAGTGAAAGATGAAGCAGTAAGGGCTGATGTAGAAGCTGCAGCTAGTTATCCAAAAGATATTGCTAAGATAATCCATGAAAGTTAGGCAACACTAAACAACAGATTTTCATTGTGGATGAAACAGACATATCAGAAGAAAATACCATCTAGGAATTTAATAGCTAGAGAGAAGTCCACGTCTGGCTTCAAAGGACAGGTTGACTCTTGTTAGGTGCTAATGCCACTGGTGACTTTAAATTGAAGCCAGTGTTCATTTACTATTCCAAAATTCCTAGGGCCCTTGAGAATTATGCTCCATCTACTCTGCCTTTGCTCTATAAATGGAACAACAAAGCCGGGATAACAGCACATCTGTTTACAACATAGTTTACTAAATATTTTAAGCCCACTGTTGGGGACTATTTTTCTGCTTAGAAAAAAAAGATTCCTTTCAAAATTACTGCTCACTGACATCCAAGAGCTCTGATGGGAGATGTACAATGAGATTACAATGTTTTCATGCCAGCTAACAAAACATCCACTGTTTCCCCATCTATTTCCCATGAAGTGATGGGCCCAGATGCCATGATCTTAGTTTTCTGAATGTTGAGCTTTAAACCAACTTTTTCACTCTCCTCTTTCACTTTAATCAAGAGGCTTTTTTTGGGCTCCAAAATCACTGCACATGGTGACTACAGCCATGAAATTAAAAGATGCTTACTCCTTGGAAGGAAAGTTATGACCAACCTAGATAGCATATTAAAAAGCAGAGATATTACTATGCTAACAAAGGTCCATCTAGTCAAGGTTATGGTTTTTCCAGTGGTCATGTATGGATGTGAGAGTTGGACTGTGAAGAAGGCTGAGCGCCGAAGAAGAATTGATGCTTTTGAACTGTGGTGTTGGAGAAGACTCTTCAGAGTCCCTTGGACTGCGAGGATATCCAACCAGTCCATCCTAAAGGAGACCAGTCCTGGTTGTTCACTGGAAGGACTGATGCTGAGGCTGAAACTCCAATACTTTGGCCACCTCATGCGAAGAGCTGACTCATTGGAAAAGACTCTGATGCTGGGAGGGATTGGGGGCAGGAGAAGGGGACGACAGAGGATGAGATGGCTGGATGGCATCACCAACTCGATGCACTAGAGTTTGGGTGAACTCTGGGAGATGGTGATGGACAGGGAGGCCTGGCATGGTGCGATTCATGGGGTCGCAAAGAGTCGGACACAACTGAGCAACTGAACTGAACTGAATACAACATCCATTCCATAGCCCATGAATCAAGGAGTGATCTCAGCTTTTAAGTCTTACCAGTTACATTTTGTAAGGCTGTAGCTGCTACAGATAGTGAATTCTTCTGATGGATCTGGGCAGTCAACTGAAAACCTTCTGGAAAGGATTCCCCATTCTAGATACCATTAAGAACATTCATGATTAATGAGACGAAGTGAAAAGATCAACAATAACAGTTTAGAAGAAGCTGATTCCAGCCCTCATGGATGTCTTTGAGAGTTCAAGACTTCAGTGGAAGAAGTAACTGTCGATGTGGTAGAAACAGCAAGAGATCTAGAATTAGAAATGAAGCCTCAAGATGTGACTGCACTGCACATCATAAAAATTTTATTTTTATGATAAAATTTTACTGGATAAGGATTTGTTTCTTATGGATGAGCAAAAAGAAACTCTTCTTGAGACGGAATCTACAAGTAAAGATGCAGTGAAGATTGCTGAAACAAGAGACTATTTAGACTATGACATAAATTTAGTTGGTAAAGCAGTGGCAGAGTTTGAGAGGACTGACTCCAAGTTTTGAAAGAAGTTCTACTGTGGTAAAGTGCTTTCAAAGAGCATTTCATGCTTCAGATAAATCATTCATGAAAGAAAGAATCAACCAATGCATCAAACTTCATTGTTATCTATCTTATTTTAAGAAATTGCCACAGCTACCCCAACCTCCAGCACCCACTACCCTGATCAGTAATTAGCCATGAACACAGAGGCAAGGCCCTCCACCAACAAAAAGATTACCTGCTATAGGCTTAGGTAATGATCAACATTTTTTAGCAATAATGTATTTTTTAATTAATTATGTTCTTTAGACATAATGCTATCGTGCACTTAATAGAGTATAATATAGTATAAACATAACTTTAATATGCACTAGAAAGCCAAAAATTCATATAACTCACTTTATTAAGATATTTGCTTTATTGTAGTGGTCTGGAACCAAACCCACAATATCTCTGAGGTATACCTGTAACCACATTAACAGAAAATAGAAAAGTCACATGGTTTTCTCAATAGAAATAGAAAAGGCATTGAATAACTCAACACCCATTCCTAAAAAATCTCCTAACAAATCAGGAATAGAAGGGAACTTCCTCAATTTGATAAAGGTTATTTATTTTAAAGTAAATCAGGGCTTCCCTGGTGTTTCAGTGATAAAGAATCTTCATGCCAATGCAGGAGACATAGGTATGATCCCTGATCCAGGCAGATCTGACATGGTGCAGGGCAGTTAAGCCCATGCACCACAACTCTTGTTGAGCCCGTGCTCCAGGGCCTGGCAACCAAAACTACTAAGCCCATGTGCTGCAACTACTGAAGCCCATGCACCCTGGAGCCCATGCTCAGCAACAAGCGAAGCTACCGCAATGAGAAACCCATGCATTTCAACAAAAAGTAACCCCTGCTCGCTGCAACTAGAGAAAGCCTGTGCAGCAACAAAGACACAACATAGCCAAAAGTAAAAGAAATAAATAACATTATTTTTTTTTTTAAATAAACCAAACAACATCAAAAAAGCCTACAGTAAACAATTTAATGGTAAATGCTTTCTCTTTAAGACTGGGAACAAAACTAGAATTTCCACTATCAGAAATTAACTACATGCAGTTAGGCAAAACAAAATAAATAAGTAAAACGTATACATATCAGAAAGGGGAAAAAAATCAAATTCACAAACAATATTTTGTGTAGTTAGAATTAGTGGCTTCAACAAGTCTGAGCGATAAAGAACACCTCAAGGTAGAAAAATCAATTGCATATCTATATATCCACAATAAACACTTAAAGTGAAATAGTAAGATACAATCTATATCTAAAACCATCAAATATCTAGAAATATATCTAGTAAAATATATGATCTCTCTAAAAAAACTATAAAATGTTTTTATCAGATTTTAAATAATACCTATTAAAAAGAAAATGCCTATGTTGGGAATTCAATCTTGTATCAACTCTTTTCATCATTTTAGTACCAAATCAATCAAAATCCCAACAGGTTTGTTGTTGCTTTCCCTTACAGAACTGAACAAGTTGACTTTTTTTTTTTTTTTGAGGTACAGTTGATATACATTGTAAGCTGATGTAAATTTCAGGTATACAACCTAGTGAGTCACAAACAACTGACAAATAATTGATCTTCCAAGTATACAAGCAGCTCATGCAGCTCAATACCAGAAAAAGAAACAACCTAATGAAAAAGTGGGCAGAAGACCTAAACAGACATTTCTCCAAAGACATACAAATGGCTAATAAACACATGAAAAGATGCTTAACATCACTCATTATTAGAGAAATGCGAATCAAAACTACATCTCACACTGGTCAGAATGGCCGCCATCAAAAAGTCTGCAAAGCATAAATGCTGGAGAGGGTGTGGAGAAAAGGGAACCCTATTGAACTGCAGATGGGAATGTAAATTGATACAGTCACTAGGGAAGATCGTATGCCTATGGCCGACTCATGTTGATGTATGGCAAAAACCATCAAAATACTGTAATTATCCTTCGATTAAATTAAAAAAATTATACCCCATTTATAGCTATTTTATAGCTATTATTAATTATCAGCTATATAACCTGTGTTGTACAATATATCCTTGTAGCTTATTTTATACATAGTAGTCTGTACCTCTTAATCCCCACCCGTACCTTGCCCATCCCTCATCTCTCTCCCCCCAGGTAACTACTCATTTGTTCTCTGTATCTGTGGGAAGTGTTTCTTTTTTGAACAAGTTGATTCTAAAATTTATATAGATAAGCAAAAGGTCAAGAAGAGCCAGGCATTAATTAAAGCAAAGACATTATTGAAGAAAGTATAGAAGAATTTACCCTGTTGGGTATCAAGATTTATTGTGACTCTATAGTGATCAGGACAATTCCTATGACTCTAGGACAATTTCGTATGAAAATAAAACCTTACCTCATGCCACACCAAAAATCAACTACAAAAGGTGTCTACCAAATACAATAAGGTTTTTCAAATATCTGTAGGACCTTAAGGTAGATAAAACACAAAGACTACTAAAGAAAGAAAGATATAAATTAATCTTAAAATTATGACCTTCCCTTCTGAAAGGGACAAACTTCATTAAGAGAGTAAAATGGCTAGGGGAAGAAGATATTTGTAACACATGTATCTGACAATGGACTTCTTTCCAGAACACATAAAGAATTCCTTCAAACCAATAAGAAAAAGACAACCCTACCAAAAAAAAAACAAAACAAAAAAAAACTGGGGAAGAGACTTAAGTAGGTGCCTCATGGAAAAAGAAATAAAAAGGCCAATAAGCATATGAAAAGGTGCTGAATCTCATTGCCCAATAAACCACTATTACCAACCACTATTATCCACTCACCAGAATGACTAAAATTAAAAAGACCCACAAACAAGTGGCAGAGAGGGTATGGGGCTACAGGAACTACCCTAGCCTGTCAAACTACCTTAGCCACTTGTAGGGAATATAAGCTGTTTCACAGTATCTTCTAAAGCTGAATATGCTCACATCTCTGGCCCAGAAATTGGACTCCTAAGAATATACCCAAGAGAAATGTATGTACATGTTCACTAAGAGATCTGTACAAGAATGTTTTGCAAAACCTTTATTTGTAACAGTCAAACTGGGAGCAACTCAAATATCTGTCCACCCCAGAATGGGTGAACTGTAGCATATCCATTTAAATACATCACTATAAAACAATGAAAATATGGAAATGAATGCAATAATATTAGTAAATTTCATACATGTCATATAGAACTTCAAAAAAGAGATATACTTGATTCTGTAATTATGAAGTTCAAACACATAAACTAAAATATAGGTATGGAAGCCAATACAATAGTTAACTTGAGGGAAAAATGCAAGAGAAATAACTTACAGGAAACCAACAAGTATTCTGATTAGCTGCAAGTATTCCATATTCAAACCTAACTTGTAGTTCTCCAAGAGTCTTCTTTATGACAAATAATTGAGCTGTACATCTTTTGCTGTGCAGTTTTATATGTTGCTGTATTCCACAATACAAGTGGTTAATGAATAAAAAGCTTAAAAAATTAAAATTTTAAATACTAAAAATATAAATTATTTTTGAGGGCATGTGGAAAACAGGGCCCTCGACTATTACAAGAAGGAACATAAATTGGCAAAGTCTTTTGATCTATCAAAAATAAACCTAGCATTTTAACTTCTAAAAATCTCACTGGCAGATAAGATTAAGTGCACAAGGGTTAAAGTACAAAAATGTAAACATTATTTTTACTACTAACAAAGATAACACTCAAAAAAATTACAATTAGTCATATGACCACACTAACAAGAACACTTTGGGGAGTATGGAGAACTTCCAAGGCCCCTCCGACAAAACAATGGTATCCCTATTAACACTGTTAATGCACTGGTAGGCTTGCAGAAGGTAAGGGAAATCCCCAACCCAATCCCCTCTTCTTTCTGTCACTCCCAAGAGAGTTGAAACTAGAGGTTTGAGCAAAGAGCAATGGAGAAGGCTGAGCTGCCCTGTAGGCAACATCAGTGTAGGCATGGTTTCTAGGAATAAGCCATAGAGTACAGCATCTAAACCTGAGACTTCTCCCTTAAGCCAAAGATCCATATTTTCTCTGGAGAAAAGCATTCCCTATTTAGGTCCCCAGGATTCTCATAGATTAGTGTTAGTGTTAGTCGCTCAGTCGTGCCCAACTCTTTGCGACCCCATGGACTGCAGCCCTCTGTCCATGAGATTTTCCAGGCAAGGATACTGGAGTGGGTTGCCATTTCCTTCTCCAGGGGATCTTCCCAACCCAGGAATCGAACCTGGGTCTCCTGCACTGCAGGCAGATTCTTTACCAACTGAGCTACAATTAAGGTCAAACAAACATGAGCTCATGATCATACAACTTTGAAAACCCAAGCAGCATGGATGAGCCGGCCAAAATAACAAGAGATTGTTTGTTTTAACCTCCAATGTTTTATTGTATCTTTTAAGATACAGAATATAAAATATCTATTCATAAACTGTTTAAAGAAATAAAAGATGGAGTTTAAAAATGGGCAAGCAACAATCAAAAATACCAAGCAGATGTGAAAATCAACCAAACAGAACTCTGAGAAATTAAAAGTATAATTACTGAAATGGAAAACTCAATGATCAAATAAATTAACTGATTAGACAAAAGTGAAGACAAAATCAGTGAACCGGAAGGCAGAACTAAAGAAAATGATAAAATGAGGTCTGCTATATATAGAGTCTAGGAAGAAAAGAACAGGATAATGGAGAAGAGAGAATATCTGATGAGAAAATGGCTGAGAATCTCCCGGAACTAATAAAAGACATATCCACAAATAGAGAAAGCACAACACAAACCAAGCAAAGTAAATTAAAAGTACACCACACTGAATCACACTGCACTAAAATGGCAAATTAAATACATAGACTTTAAAAGCAACTATAGAGGGAAAAAATCACCTCCTGAGAAAGGGCAGTTAGACAAACAGAAAACATCTTAGCAACAACATCCACAGTCAGATAATGTTGCAAAAAAATGATTAAATGCTAAGAGAAAAACAATCAAGCCTTCTTTACACCCAGAAGAAACTACCTTTTAAAACTATGACAAAATATAAATACTGTATACCCAGATAAACAGATACAAAGATAACTTACTAAAAGATATTCACTAATGTAACTTCTAAAGGATATACTTCAAGAGGAAAACTGTAAACTATATGCCAATAAATTAGACAACTTAGACAAAATGGAAAAATTCCTTAAAAGATATGAAATAACAAAACTGACTCAAGAAGAAATAGATAGCAAAATTATACCTATAAGAAGTAAAGAGACTCAACTGGGTATCAAAACATTAACGACAAACAAAAGCCCAGACCCAGATGGCTTCACTGGTGAATTCCATCAAATAAAGAATTACCATCAATCCTTCTCAAATCCCCCTGACCCCCAGAAAAAAACAGGCTGAAAAACTACTTCCCAATTCATTCGACAAGGCCAGTATTACAGATCCATACCTCTTATGAGTACGAACACAAAAAGCCTCAACAAAATAATAGCAAACTGAATCCAGCAATACACAAGAAGACTTATATGCCATGACCAAGTGGGGTTTATCCCAGGAATGCAAGGTTGGTTTTAATATCCAAAAATGAATATGTCATATCTACAGAATAAAAAACAAAAACCACATGATAATATCATAATAAATAACAACTGATGCAGAAAAAACATTTGACAAAATACAATGTCCTTTCATGATAAAATCATTCAACAAATTAATAAGGGAACTTCTCCAACCTGATCAATATACATAAAGCCCAAAGTTAACAATATACATAATGATGAAAGACTGAACACTATCCCCAAAAACAGGAACAAATCAGACAGGGATGTCTGTTCTTGCATTTAACACTGCACTAAAACTTCTAGCCAAGTGCTATTATCCAGGAAAAAGACGTAAAAGGCCACCAAACTGGAAAGAAAGTAGAAAAACTATCTCTAAATGATCTTACATAGAGAAAATCCTAAGGAATTCACTAAAAACAACTTATTTAAAACCTAATGAATTCAGCAAGGTTGTAAGCTACAAAATCAATACAAAAAAACAAACAACTTCATTTACAACAGCATCAAAAAGAAAACATTCAGGAATAATCTTAATAAACTACAAAATGTATCTCTGAAAAGATTGTTGAAATAAAAACAAAGATCTAAATAAATGGAACAGCATCCCGTGTTAACAAACTGGAAGATTTACTGTTGTGAAGATGGCCATACATACTATGCAAGCAAACTGCAGACTCACCACAATCCCTATCACAATCACAGCTGGTTTCTTTGTAGAACTTGGCAAGCTGATTCTAAAATTCATAATGGAATTACAAGGGACTCCAAATAGCCACAACAATATTGGAAAAGAGCAACTTCAAAACTTACTAAAAAGCAACAGTAATCAAGGGACGTACAAGCATAAGTATAGATATAGATAGATATAGATATAGATATCAATGGCACACAAATGAATATCCAGAAATAAACCCATACATTTAGGGGGAAAAAAAATTAGTCTCTCAACAAATGGTGCTGAGATAACCGAATATCCACATACCAAGAATGAAGGTAGATCCCTACCACAAATCATATATAAAATCAACTCAAAATGTAGCTAAGAACAGAATTTAAGAGCTAAACTCTTTGAAGAAACAGAAAAATAATCATGACCTTTGATTTAGCAATGAATTCTTAAATATGACACGAATAGCATGAACAACAACAACAACCAACAGATCAACTGGACCTCATCAAAGTTAAAAACTTTCTCATTTCCTACTCCAGGAGATCTTCCAAACCCAGGGATCAAACTCGCATCTCCTACATCTAGTGCATTGGCAGGTGGATTCTTTACTGCTGAGCTACCTGGGAAGCTCACTGGGCAGTATACTTAAAACTAACATAATATTGTATGTCAAATACAAATAAAAAATTTTAATTGCAAATATTTTGTAACAAGGAACATGATCAAAAAACTGAAAAGGACTCTGACAGAAACTTCATATATTTGCAAATCATATAATAAGGGCCTACAATCCACAATGGACAGAATTCTTACAACTCAACAATGAGACAACACAATTAAAAAGTGAGCAAAGGATTTGAATAGACATTTCTCCAAAGAAAAATACAAATGGGCAATAAGCACAAGAAAAAATGCTTAGTCTTCAAGGAAATGCAAATCTAAACCACAGTGAGATACCCTTTCATACCCATCAGGGTGGCTAAAAACAAAAGGGCAGATAATAGGTGCTGTCAGAGATAGAAAGAAGCCGGAACCGTGTATACTGCTGGTGGGGATGTAAAATGGTACAGCCATTTTGAAAAAAAGTCTGGCAGTTCCTAAGAAGTTAAACATAAGTTACCACTTGACTTAAGTATATGCGCAGAAAAATAAAAATATGCCCACACAAAAATTTATACACACATATTTATAGCAACATTATTCATAATAGCCAAAAAGTGGAAATGTCCAAATGCTCATCAAACTGATGAATGCTCATCAAACAAAATGTAGTAGCTCTATAGAACTGAATACTGTTCAGTCTCAGAAAGAAATAAAGAACTGATACCTGCCACAACAACAGAAGCAGAAGATATTAAGAAGAGGTGGCAAGAATACACAGAAGAACTGTACAAAAAAGATCTTCACGACCCAGATAATCATGATGGTGTGATCACTCACCTAGAGCCAGACATTCTGGAATGTGAAGTCAAGTGGGCCTTAGGAAGCTTCACTACAAACAAAGCTAGTGGAGGTGATGGAATTCCAGTGGAGCTATTTCAAATCCTGAAGGATGATGCTGTGAAAGTGCTGCACTCAATATGCCAGCAAATTTGGAACACTCAGCAGTGGCCACAGGACTAGAAAAGGTCAGTATTCACTCCAATCCCAGAGAAAGGCAATGCCAAAGAATGCTCAAACTACTGCACAATTGCACTCATCTCATATGCTAGTAAAGTAATGCTCAAAATTCTCCAAGCCAGACTTCAGCAATACGTGAACTGTGAACTTCCAGATGTTCAAGCTGGTTTTAGAAAAGGCAGGGGAACCAGAGATCAAATTGCCAACATCTGCTGGATCATGGAAAAAGCCAGAGAGTTCCAGAAAAACATCTATTTCTGCTTTACTGACTATGCCAAAGCCTTTGACTCTGTGGATCACAATAAACTGTGGAAAATTCTGAAAGAGATGCTTCTTGAGAAACCTATATACAGGTCAGGAAGCAACAGCTAGAACAGGACATAAAACAACAGACTGGTTCCAAATAGGAAAAGCGACTGAACTGAACTCAACAATACACACGAACTCTGAAAATATTATTTTCAAGTGCAAGAAGCGAGTCATAAATGACCACCTATTAAATGATTCCATTCATATACACTATCTAGAATAGCAAATCTAATAGAGATAAAAAGTAGATTCAGTTCAGTCGCTCAGTCATGTCCGACTCTTTGCGACCCCATGAACTGCAGCACGCAAGGCCTCCCTATCCATCACCAACTGTCGGGGTCCATCCAAACCCATGTCCATTGAGTCAGTGATGCCATCCAACCCATCTCATCCTCTGCCATCCCCTTCTCCTCCTGCCCTCAATCATTCCCAGCATCAGGGTCTTCTCAAATGAGTCAGCTCTTTCCATCAGGTGGCCAAAGTATTGGAGTTTCAGCTTCAACATCAGTCCTTCCAATGAACACCCAGGACTGATCTCCTTTATGATGGACTAGTTGGATCTCCTTGCTGTCCAAGGGACTCCTAAGAGTCTTCTCCAACACCACAGTTCAAAAGCATCAATTCTTTGGCGCTCAACTTTCTTTATAGTCCAACTCTCACATCCATACATGACTACTAGAAAAACCATAGCCTTGACTACACGGAACTTGGTTAGCAAAGTAATGCCTCTGCTTTTTAATATGTTGTCTAGGTTGGTCATAACTTTCCTTCCAAGGAGCTAAAGTCTTTTAATTTCATGGCTGCAGTCACCATCTGCAGTGATTCTGGAGCCCAAAAAAATAAACTCCGACACTGTTTCCACTGTTTCCCCATCTATTTCCCATGAAGTGATGGGACCAGATGCCATGATCTTCGTTTTCTGAATGTTGAGCTTTAAGCCAACTTTTTCACTCTCCTCTTTCACTTTCGTCAAGAGGCTCTTTAGTTCCTCTTCACTTTCTGCCATAAGGGTGGTGTCATCTGCATATCTGAGGTTATTGATATTTCTCCCGGCAATCTCGATTCCAGCTTGTGCTTCCTCCAGTCCAGCGTTTCTCATGATGTACTCTGCATAGAAGTTAAATAAGCAGGGTGACAATATACAGCCTTGACGTACTCCTTTTCCTATTTGGAACCAGTCTGTTGTTCCATGTCCAGTTCTAACTGTTGCCTCCTAACCTGCATACAGATTTCTCAAGAGGCAGGTCAGGTGGTCTGGTATTCCCATCTGTTTCAGAATTTTTCAGTTTATTGTGATCCACATAGTGAAGAAAGTGAAAGAGGAGAGTGAAAAAGTTGGCTTAAAGCTCAACATTCAGAAAACGAAGGTCATGAAATCCGGTCCCATCACTTCATGGCAGATAGATGGGGAAACAGTGGATACAGTGTCAGACTTTATTTTTTGGGGCTCCAAAATCACTGCAGATGGTGATTGCAGCCATGAAATTAAAAGACACTTACTCCTTGGAAGGAAAGCTATGATCAACCTAGACAGCACATTAAAAAGCAGAGACATTACTTTGCCAACAAAGTTCCGTGTAGTCAAGGCTATGGTTTTTCCAGTAGTCGTGTATGGATGTGAGAGTTGGACTATAAAGAAAGCTGAGTGCCAAAGATTTGATGCTTTTGAACTGTGGTGTTGGAGAAGACTCTTGAGAGTCCCTTGGACAGCAAGGAGATCCAACCAATACATCCTAAAGGGAATCAGTCCTGAATATTCATTGGAAGGACTGATGTTGAAGCTGAAACTCCAATACTTTGGCCACCTGATGTGAAGAGCTGACTCATTGGAAAAGACCCTGATGCTGGGAAAGATTGAGGGCAGGAGAAGGGGACAACAGAGGATGAGATGGTTGGATGGCATCATTGACTCAATGTCCATGGGTTTGGGTGGATTCCAAGTGTTGGTGATGGACAGGGAGGCCTGGCGTGCTGCGGTCCATGGGGTCACAAAGAGTCAGACACAGCTGACCGACTGAACTGAACTGAACACAGTCAAAGGCTTTGGCATAGTTAATAAAGCAGAAATAGATGGTTTTGTGAAACTCTCTTGTTTTTTGATGATCCAACAGGTGTTGGCAATTTGATCTCTAGTTCCTCTGCCTTTTCTAAAACCAGCTTGAATATCCGGAAGTTCACAGTTCACGTATTGCTGAAGCCTGGCTTGGAAAATTTTGAGCATTACTTTACTAGCATGTGAGATGAGGCAACTGTGCAGTAGTTTGAGCATTCTTTGGCCTTGCCTTTCTTTGGGATTGGAATGAAAACTGACCTTTTCTAGTCCTGTGGCCACTGCTGAGTGTTCCAAATTTGCTGGCATATTGAGTGCAGCACTTTCACAGCATCATCTTTCAGGATTTGAAATAGCTCAACTGGAATTCCATCACCTCTACTAGCTTTGTTTCTGGTGAGCTTCCTAAAGCCCACTTGACTTCACATTCCAGGATGTCTGGCTCTCGGTGAGTGATCACACCATCGTGATTATCTGGGTCGTGAAGATCTTTTTTGTACAGTTCTTCTGTGTATTCTTGCCACCTCTTCTTAATATCTTCTGCTTCTGTTAGGTCCCTACCATTTCTGTCCTTTATTGAGCCCATCTTTGCACGAAATGTTCCCTTGGTAGTTCTAATTTTCTTGAAGAGATCTCTAGTCTTTCCCATTCTATTGTTTTCCTCTATTTCTTTGCATTGCTCACTGAGGAAGACTTTCTTAAAAGTAGATTAGTAGTTGCTTAGTGGGGTGAGGAGATAAGATATTGGCTAATGGGTACAGAATTCTAAAACTAAGTATGATACTGCTTATGCATCTGTGAGCATAGTAAAAACCATTAAATTGAATACTTTAAGTGGGTAAATTGTATGGTATGTAAATTATATCACAATAAAACTTTTAGAGAAAAAGGAAAGTGCGGAGATGTCAGAATATTCAGCAAAGATATAGGAACATGTGACAGATCAAATATCTGTATAAAATAATACTATATTGTGATTTTTTTAATTGTGATTTTTTTTAATTAAAAAAAAAGAACGTGACAAATAGAATACCTGGCAAAAACTATATACAAGTTGGGAACATAAATGGAATTAAAGTAACCCAATTCCTGGGACTGAGGTGGGTGTAGGAGTTAAAGTATCAATTTTAGTCTTTAAATATGCATGATCAAATTGGACAAGTAACCAGAAAAATGTAGTAGCAGAATGTCTAACTTCTAAACCAACAGGAAAAAAGGAATATTAAAACTAGCAAACAAAAATGAACAGAAGTCAGCAAAATATGGGCCAAGGGCCCAGTCTAGCCCACCACCTGTTTTTGTAAATAAAGTTTTACTGGAGCACAGCCATGCTCATTTACATTTGTCTCTGGCTGCTTCTGAGCTATAATGGCAGTGTTGAGCAGATGCAACAGAGACCAGATGGCCTACAAAGCCTAAAGCACTTACTGTCTGGCTCTTTATAGAAAAAGTTGCTGACACCTACAATGGAATACTAAACAACAGTCAGAAAGCAAGAATTACTCTCAGCTGCAGCTTCCTGAGCTTTGAAATAAATACAATATTCTCTCCTCTCTCATTTCATCAGAGGTACAAAACTCAATAAGATAAACAATATTTGTGAAAGAACTTTTTAATCATCTGTGGCCTAGGAATGTTTTCAACCTGTTCTCCAGCTTCAGCTTCACATACACCCTCTTCAGATTCCAACTAACAGAACCTAAATCTCTAAAACAACAACAAAAAGATAGACCCTTATATTCCAACACAGAGAGATGTCAAGACACATTAGTTTAAAGGCAAGCTAGTAACACATTAATGTGAATAACTCCTCAAATAGGATGAGTTAGTGAGTGAGTGTTTGTATATGTGTTACTGTGAAGTTCTGAAAAGATAACAGTGGATATCTATTTCTTGGGCAGAAATAACACTCTATGAAGTATACTCACCTCTTGAATCCTTTTCATTAAATTATTCGTTTGGAGATAATCGTGGGTTCTGAATACACTTTACCCAGTCTCCCTCAATGGTGACATCTTACAAAACTATATAGTACAATATCACAGCCAGGATAGTGACATTAATACACTCCATGATTTTATTCCAGTCTGCCCTGGACCCCGTGATACAGCTGTCCTGGTCCTGACAATGTGTCTGTGGTTCTCTCTCATTAAGAGTCCTCACTCCTGTCTCCAGCCAGGGCTGAGTGTACCCTCTTCTGTGGCTGTGTTGTGTATGTGTACGTATTTCATCACACGTAGGTTCATGCATCATCTACCACCACAGTTAAAATACAGAGCAGCTGCATCAGCACATGATTCCACTTGTTGACCTTTTATAACCACAGCCCCTTCCTTCCATCTCCTCCTCATCCCACAGCAACCATTCATTCATCTTTGTCATTTCAAGAATGTCATATAAACAGAATCATGGTGTGTGATCTTTTGAGATTGACTTTTGTCATTCAGCACATTTCTCTGGAGATTCACTCAGGCTGTTGTGTGTATCCAGACTTTGCTCAACAGTTCCAGCTTGTGTAACCTATAGTAGGTCACCTGCTGACAGGCACTTGAGTTGTGCCCAGTTTCCAACAATTACAACAATTCCAAACCAGGCTGCTGCGAACACCTCTGTACAGGGTTTTGGGTGAGCCTGAGTCTTCCCTTCTCTGCAACAAACGCCCAGGAGCACAGGTGCTGGGTCACAGGGCATGGGCATGATTAGCTCTGCGAATCTAGTTTCTTGGCACCAGCATTCAGCGTTGTCTCAGTGTACTTAGTTTACTCATTCTGAGAGTTGTGTAATGATTGCTTGAACCTAAGATTCCATTTACATATGAAGTAAGAAATTGCAATAAAGTTAAAGAGTAATCCATCCTTATTACAATTTTGAAAAATACAGAAATGTGTACAAAAGGAAGTAAACTTCTATGCTTCTTCTCTCGATAAAAGGAATAATGATACTTATTCCAAATCAATGTACCCAATTTGCAGACAATGTAGGGCAGTCCATCACTGTATTCTGATAGAGGCTCCCTTTTGGATTTCTCCCCACCATGAGGACAACTCCACCCCAAGATACCTCAGTTAATTCCCTCTGGGCTCTTAGATTTGGAGGGGACCTCCTCAAAAACTGAATGGCCACAGAGGAGGGTACACACAGCCTTGGCCAGAGACAGGAATGAGGACTCTTAACAAGAGAGAACCACAGACACATTGTCAGGACCAGGACAGCTTAATCAAGGGCTCCAGGGCAGCTGCCCAGAGGAGGCAGAGGAGGTCATTCTGTTTTGTTCCTTTCTTTTCATCACTTCACTCCCACTAAAACAGTGTTCCTTAACCATTTCAGCATCTAGCAAAACCTCTGACAGCCTAGTGAAGCCTATGGATCCTTCTGAGAAAAACATTCTCAGGAGTGACAAATATTAAGATATCATGAGCTATCTATAGCAACTACAGTGTGAAATCAAAAGGTCAGATTTCTCTTAATGGCCAAGTTGGGGGTCGTGTTGACCCTACAGTGGTTGCAGCCACATTCTTAATGGAAGGAAAACACTAAACTCAGTCAGAGATTATGAAAACAAACATGTAAGTTTTTTTCCTATCCAAGCTCAAGGAGCCCCTGAATGCCCTGATTTCACAGAATCAGAAAGAACAGGATCAGGCCTCTTCCCTAAGAGATTCTCTCAGGGTGCTGCTTGGCCTGAAGTAGAGGAAGGAAGGAAGCCAGCCACATACAACCACAGGCGGTGGTCTGGGCCCAGAATCCCCCCTGAGGGCTATAGGAGAGATGGTCAGCACAGGTCTGCTCTATGGCTGCTAAGAAGGAAGCACAGACCCAGCAAAGGGAGGGTGGAGAGAAGGCTGAGCTCAGGGTGGCCTGGAGCCAACTAAATAAAGGGAGCTCCTCCCTAGAAGCTAAAGTAACATGCCGTCACCTGGCCCAGTCTATCTGGGGGAAACTTTAGCCACTTTAAAAAAAATTTTTTTAATTGGAGAATAATTGCTTTACACTGGTTTCTGCTGTACAACAATGCCAATCAGTCATAATTATGTATCTCCCCTCTCTGGGGAGCCTCCCTACCCTCCCCACATCCCACCCCTCTGAGCTGTCATAGAGTGCCTGCTGGGCTCCGTGTATTATAAAGTAGCTTCCCACTAGCTATCTGTGTTACACATGGCAGTATATATATGTAAACTGGCTCCAGGCCACCCTGGGCCTCCCCTCCCTGCTACCTTCTCAATTTGTCCCACCTTCTCCACCCCCAGCCCTGTCCACAAGCCCGTTCTCTATATTTGCGTCTTCATTCTTTTCCTGCAAATAGGTTCATCAGTACCATTTTTCTAGATTTCATATACTGCATTAATACATAATATTTGTCTTTCTCTTTCTGACTTACTTCACTCTGTATAACAGGCTACAGGTTCATCCACCTCACTACAACTAACTCAAATCTGTTCCTTTTCATTCAGTTCAGTTCAGTCGCTCAGTCGTGTCCGACTCTTTGCGATCCCATGAATCACAGCACGCCAGGCCTCTCTGTCCATCACCAACTCCCGGAGTTCACCCAAACTCCTGTGCATTGAGTCGGTGATGCCATCCAGCCAACTCATCCTCTGTCATCCCCTTCTCCTCCTGCCCCCAATCCCTCCCAGCATCAAGGTCTTTTCCAATGAGTCAACTCTTCGCATGAGGTGGCCAAAGTATTGGAGTTTCAGCTTCAGCATCAGTCCTTCCAGTGAACACCCAGGACTGATCTCCTTTAGGATGGACTGGTTGGATCTCCTTGCAGTCCAAGGGACTCTCCAGAGTCTTCTCCAACACCACAGTTCAAAAGCATCAATTCTTTGGCGTTCAGCCTTCTTCACAGTCCAACTCTCACATCCATACATGACCACTGGAAAAACCATAGCCTTGACTAGACGGACCTTTGTTGGCAAAGGAGTGTCTCTACTTTTTAACATGTTACCTAGGTTGGTCATAACTTTCCTTCCAGGGAGTAAGCGTCTTTTAATTTCATGGCTGCAGTCACCATCTGCAGTGATTTTGGAGCCCCAAAATATAAAGTCTGACACTGTTTCCCCATCTATTTCCCATGAAGTGATGGGACCAGATGCCATGATCTTCGTTTTCTGAATGTTGAGCTTTAAGCCAACTTTTTCACTCTCTTCCTTCACTTTCATCAAGAGGCTCTTTAGTTCTTCTTCCCTTTCTGCCATAAGAGTAGTGTCATCTGCATATCTGAGGTTACTGGTATTTCTTCCAGCTTGTGCTTCCTCCAGCCCAGCGTTTCTCATGATGTACTCTGCATAGAAGTTTAATAAGCAGGGTGACAATATACAGCCTTGACCTACTCCTTTTCCTATTTGGAACCAGTCTGTTGTTCCATGTCCAGTTCTAACTGTTGCTTCCTGACCTGCATATAGGTTTCTCAAGAGGTAGGTCAGGTGGTCTGGTATTCCCATCTCTTTCAGAATTTTCCACAGTTTATTGTGATCCACACAGTCAAAGGCTTCAGCATAGTCAATAAAGCAGAAATAGATGCTTTTCTGGAACTCTCTTGCTTTTTCCATGATCCAGCAGATGTTGGCAATTCTCAGGTTCCTCTGCCTTTTCTAAAACCAGCTTGAACATCTGGGTTTAATCCATAATTCTTCTGCTTTAACCATCAGAAGTAGGTACTGGGAAACACTTCTTATGAAAATTCTGAGTTAGTGTTAAGACCCTAAGGAGCACATAGTATGTTTCTGGAAGAGTCTACCCACCTTTGTCAATGCAAAAGCCACTGTACCATCATCCTCAGTGGAAAGATCGAGCAGCCTCTGGTAAAATGCTTCATCATAAGGCCCATCTATTTGCAATGTTTTTCTGAAGAACAAAGCACAAAAAAACAGGATAGCAAAGCTGCCTGGAAATCATCTGTTAAACTGTTTGCAGTTTAAGAATCATACATCTGTTTTTAAAGAACATTAGTGGATTTATCTCTTCCTAATGCTAAACTGTTATGAAGCATGAAAGTTTTAAACACAGCTTGCAAGACCAGACACCAGGAGAGCCTGAATGTCTCCTGTTTATGACAAGTGGTGTCGAGGTCAGAGAGTCTAATGAAGGGGTGATAGGGAGGAAGCCAGGCCAGGCAACAGCTGCACCCCCCACCACATGCCACAGGTGTGGATCCTTGCAACCCACATCAAGACGGTCAGGAAATGGACAAGGAAGCGCCTGAAGGCCAAAGCCCAGCTGGGGCTGAGTGAAAGCGGCTCACTGGCTGTGGAGCAGCACTGCCCCCTGCAGGCTCAGCTCCAACTCAGAACATGGAACTGACTAACAGGGTTGTCAGGACATACTCTCCTTTCTAGAGATGGGAAAGCGGTCTCTGATCTGACAGGACCTTGGTCCTCCTTCACATGGCACTGAATCCCCGGGCTGGCCCTGCATCTGGGTGCAGGGAGCGGGTAGCTGGGGTGAGTCATCCTCCTGGGAGGCCTATGCAGTGCTCCCACGGGGTCAACCTGCTACCCTCATCCCCATCTTGCCCTCAGGGCTGCTCGGGGCCCCAAACAGGCCCAGAAAGGGCAGGGGAGCACTGGGTCTATGCCTCACCTCTCCTCAGGAAACTCCTCCAGGTACCGCTCAACCCGCCGGTACAGAGGATAGAGGCCTTCGATGTCCAGCAGGTCCAACATCTGCACCTGGAGGGTTTTGTACAGAAGACAGCCCTTCGGTAACCCTGAGCGCTCCGGGGTGTTTTTTCCTACCAAGAACATCAGGGGAAAACGAGAAGTTTACTGTCAAGGACTGAAGAAGGTGGCGGGCACAGGCCGCACCCTGCCTCACGGAGCTGCTGGGGCTGGACGAGTGCACGTTCTGGGTTAGGCACGAATGAGAGGCAGGCCCCACAGCTCACTGTGCTCATCTCCCTCCTCTCAATATCCTTCAGTCTCCATCACACCAGCGGAGTCTAGAGAGAGAACCCTCAGTCTACAGAAGACTAGGCACAAAATGTAAAATGACCACAGTAACATCCTCACATCTGCAATATGGCATCTGCAGAGCCCAGGGCCACAGCCTGCGTGGAGAGGTGTGACCACACTGAGCAGGGAGCCATGGGGGCAGGGACAGTGCAGAAATGAGGTCCATTCCACACTCAAGTGTTCTCAGGGGCCTGAAGGGCTGGGGAGACAGAGTCCTAGCTCATGTATCCCATCCTTTGAGGAAACAGCCATGTCCGATGAACGAACAAACATCACTGAGGCCGAGCCACAGGGAGCAGCTGTGGCCATGTCCAGTTCTGACACTCTGACCTCCCACTTCTGGCAAAACATGCTCAGTCATGCAAGACAGAGTGAAAATGCACAGGTCCAGCTAGAAGGGATTTGTTACAGTTACATTTTATTCATATAGTAGAGTATCTACCTTATGGTCAAAAAATGTTTAAAAAATAGCCATGTAGAATACATTGTACCTCCCATGGGTCAGACTTGTGTCTGTGTACATATGCAGGGAAGGTCTGGAAGAAAAGTCCACAGGGGTCTCAGTGACCAGTGTCCACCTGTGTGTTCTTCCAAACAAGTCTGTCTACTTACAAGCAGTTAAGTACCCAAACCCGGGCATGAGTTTACAAAAATTGTCTGAAATGAGTAGGCATCACTTTTGCAACAAGAAAAATACCCACAAAATTCATCTGTGCCAAGAATAACAAGGCATGGGGGACAAAAGAAGGGTGACTTGTGCCCAGGTAGCTGCATGGGGAAACCACCGCACCTAAAGTCCATGCAGGAGCAAAGCTGCCGTCTCCCTCCCTGTGTCACACCCCACGGCATCCTCAGAGGCTCCAAGAGACTACAGGAACCGTCAGTACAAAAACGGCATAATCTGAATCCTAGTCAGCCCCTCAAAATAAGATCCTGGTTATGGCTCCACACGCTACATGCTTGAACGTGTTGGCGAGCCTGCCAGCAGATGACAAAGGTGGCGAATGAGGAGCCCGTGAACATTCATGGCAAAACCCAAATCAGTCACAAAGCCACCTTGAAGTTTGGATGCCCACTGAGTCAAGCCAGCCCATGGCAAGTCTGTAAGGAATGGGGCCTGGAGTAGGAGACACCCAGAGTCACGGGTCTCACACATCTGTGTTCACAGCCTGTCTGCAAACTGCCACCCACGGAGGCCACCCACCCGCCCTCAAGGGCCTTGCACTGTGGGAGTCCAATATTCTGGGCCTCAGTCCTCTCCATCTAAGAGAAAGGCCAAGGAAAACCTACCTCCAGGGTTGCAATGAGATGGAACCGTGTAGAGAAACCACAGAGGATGTGCAGACATGTTGAACGACATTTAGAGAAAATCTTACAGCCCAAATGTATGCTCCAGTTTATAAACCCAGACAGGAGATGAGAACGGTAATGTCCCCACCTGGGGCTGAGAGGATAGAGAGGCCCAGCTTTGGGGAGCCCTGACGGGACCAAGGCTGCTCCCACAGAAGCTCCGTGAGGCCAGGCAGGACCCTCGCAGGCCATGCCACAGGCTCTGCTTCCCCTGCGCCCAGCCCGCCCACCAGGCCTACCTTGGCAGCGCAGGCTCCTGCTGAAAGGGCTGGCTTCACAGACGGGTGGGCCCCGCAGCCCAGGCCCCGACCTGAGGGCACCCGCCCGGCCCTTGTCCGAGCCACTCAGTAGCACCCGTGTGATGACACGCACCAGCTCCCGGATCACAGCCCTTGTGCAGTGGGGTCCACTGGCCAGGCCATTGGATGGGAAGAAGAACGGCTTCAGGTGGTGCGCGAGCTCACTCCAGTCAGCCATGGGGCTGCGGGCATCTCTGCAGCCATAAATCAGCTCACCATTCTTCAAGAAGGGAAAGAGACAGGGAAACATCAACTCCACAGGTTGATAGAAAAACACCTCCATCCCCACCCATTGGACAGGCAAAGGTACTTGACATTTACACGTGCCCCCTCTTAGGATCTCTACCCACCCTCATGTACCACATTAACTGACAAAGTGGAAAAGCCCACTGGAACATGAAAAAGAAGAAAAGTTCTCAAAAACCAAAGACCAGAAAGGCCCCAGACCTGAGACTCAAACCCTCAGACAGGAACACATGGTATGCTGGCAACCTCAAACAAACTCAGCCCAAAGCACAAACTCCCAAAGATCCTAGCCTGTTACTGAAGAGGCCAAGTGACACTGTGCTGCTGAGGGACACAAGAGTGTCAGTCTGGCCCTAAGCAGACAAATTGCTCAACCACTGTGGATGTACATTGGCAGCCAGCATCCCAGAGCCTTCTGTCCTCTGTGAAAGACTAAGCCAGGCTCCAGCCAGAGTGGTAAAGGCCACCAGCATCGCTAATACAGAAGTCTTCATTCTGGAGGCCAGTCCTGCCTTTTAAAACAAAGTCCAGCAAAGAAACTCCTCATGGCACCAATGATCCCAGGGCTACAGAAAGGGATGCTCAGTAGTTGCAACCCCATGACTTTTTACAGGGGTCTGCAATGTCCAGGAAAAAGCCCCTGATCAGCAGCCAGTCCCAGGGGAGAGACATTTTCTAGTCTGTGAGAGTGTGGTCAGCACCCTCCAGTAGGTCCCCAACGGCCTTCATCCCTTGATACTCACACCCCGTAGTTCTCTCTCCAAACAGTGGAGGTTTAGTCTGTGTGACTGACAGAATACAACTAAAGCCAACAGCATACCCCTGGCAAGATTAAGATGCTGTGGATTCTGTCCTGATGATTCTCTTCTCAGATCACAGCAGCCACACGGAGCTGCCATGGAGCTGTGGGGCCTCCTGCCAATGGCTGTGGAGGCACCGTTCGAGCAGCAGAGCCTCTGCCCCCACAGCTGAGCCCTCAGATAAGATGCAGCCTTGAGGGGCCCGGAGCCAGAACCAGCTATGCTGCTCCTTCTGGCCACAGAAACTGAGAGGATAAGTGGCTGTTATGCAGTAGTAGATGATACCACGAGGACGATCCCAGCTCTGCCCCCAGGTTGCAGATGGGGATCAGTTCAGTCCACTAAGAAGCGTGGATGGGGATTCAGCAGTGTGATGCCTCCCTAGGAGTCCCCTGTCAGCACTGTCAGAGGCCACAGATGCGGGTGCCCAGGGAGATGGGAACACAGCTGAGGCCGCTGCTGACCAAAGGACCAGGAGAAACCAACAAGAGATGCTGCCCCTTGAGATGGGCCTTACAGAGGTGGGGTGGGGAGGTGAAAGGAAAAGCAGGAGCTTCTGGGAGGAAAGCAGGCCAAGACGAAGTATGGAGCCAAAACCACTCAACATGGGTTGTGGCCGGAAGGTAGGGCCAGGGCTCAGCCTGCTGTCCAGTGCGGGGGCAGCCTTGGCCCACCATGAAGCTCTCTCTTCCAGGCCCATGAGCAGCTGAGTGACCCTGCACAGTAGAAGGCCTTCTCTCCCCACTGCCTGGAATCCAGGCAGACAGGCATCTTACATACACACATAGAGTTGTTCAAGAACCTCATGTGACATGTGCAGAGAGCTATCGTCCCAGTCTCTATGACAGTCCCACGTGGCCCCCATCACATCTCACAGGGGTCCAGTATTAGGGTGAACAGAGCCACAGGCTTGGAGTCTGTGAACAACATTCAGACAGACAAGGAGAAGGCGCCAACGGCAGAGAACACAGTGGCAGCACGGATCGTGATCCAGGAGACCTCTCCACACCTGGAACTTGACAGAGAGAGCTTGCCAGCACTTGCAAAACGTACTGCATTGCTCCTGGTGTTATTTTAAAAAGCCATTCCATGTCACTTCTTCTAATCCATCTCTTTTGAAACTATTATCTCAATCTCTGGATTTTCCCCCTAGCTGAGTTCAACAGAAGCAGCAGAGAGCCAGGGTTCTCAGTCCCAGGTCCCAGGTCAACTGATCCAGGGGCCAAGTCAGACCCACCACTCAGCTTATGTTGGCCTGACAGGCCAGCCTAAGTGAGGACAGTCAGAAAAGGGTCCACTTGAGACAAAATGCCAGCCTTACTATATGTTCCAAATAAATCCCCAGAAGACAGGGAACTTATCTTTGGCATTTAAACATAAAATTCCTAAAGTCTTTGCAAGAGTTAAAAACAAAACTGATTTTAAACTATGTCCTCTTTTTCTTGACTTGGAAAGGCAGAAGGAGACAAGGTAAAGCTGATTCAACATGACCAGGTTTCTGAACCATAGGGGGAGAAGTGAGCCAAGAACAGGCTTCACGCCCACACCCCCCAGGCTCACTTCTGAGGGCCATCCAGTATGCAGAGCGGCACTATCCACACGGAGCAGGATGCAGAGGGCACCAGGCTGTCCAGACCCAGCAGCCCTGCTACGCCACACAGATCCACCGCCTGTAAACCTGGAGCCTGTCACGAGCTCTTGCGTATGTGTCACACCTAGTATGAACATGACCAGGACTGGGAGCAGTCAGTGCTAACCAGAAAAGCAGATGACAAGGGGGACCCCAGGGGACATATTTCTAACACAAACCCTTCCCCAGATCTGGGCCAGCCCTGCCCTGTCTTCCTGCACCCCCTCTCCCCACTCCTCTGCCCCTCAGCATCTCCCCCATGTATGCCTGACAGCAGCAGGTCAGGGACCACAGGGCCTGAGCAAGTCCAGTCAGGGTGCCAGAAGCAGGTGGTCATGAGGAAGCAGAAGGTGCCAGTGCCAGATGGTGAGTATGCTGCGTGCAGAACCCTTCCCCTACACAATCAGGAAGCAGGACAGTCACAGCTGCAGGACTCTGAGAACTCACTCACTGACAAGGATGTCCCCTAATTGTAAGTTCCCTAAGTTAACCGGGAGGAAAGGCACAGGTGTGGCCACCCTTTAGGTTGCCCCGCCCCAGGTCCTACTCCCATCTCAACCACAGAGGACACCTGAGACACAGTCAGGGCCATCTTTACCCAAGAACCAGAGTCAGAGTCTGTGCCTCGAGCCCGAGGCCACCCAGTGGGCAAGGAGTTACCATTACACACCCCAGGAGTCCCAGGATGGCATGTGCTCATGAAATAAGGCTTGGAAAAAGGACCCAAAGGATCATACTGAGGCAGCCCCAGTGCAGATGCCCTTGTCTGCAGGTCACAGAGCCCTGTTAGGGACCATAGCACCAGGGCTTCATCCAGCTCAGTTCAGACACCCACTGGACCTACCCAAAAGCCATAAAATAGAAGCAACTTTTACCTTAAAGATCTTTAAGTTGTTCTGTGCCTCCTGTAACAAGCTTTTCAAAGCAAAGTACATTCTCTGTTTATTTCTAAAAAGAGAAAGTATTATTGACAATTAGAGCAGATTTTGCATTTACCTGCCTGTGGCTCAGGGGACATGCCCAAGAGTTGCCACTTGAGATCTCCAAGCTTTGCAGATTAAGGAGCTGTATTCTCCCCAGCCCTCTTCAGAGAGGCACCCACATCACCGCCCCTAATCCCCACCCTTCTCTCTGCCCCTTCCTCTGCCAGCCACTGGTGATCTGCAGGAACCTATTAAGGCAATGCTGACCCCAGGCAAGAAACCTGAGCCCTGCCCTGCAGGCAAATAGCCCCTAACTGCAGAATGCACCCTCCACCCCCCACTGCAGAGAATGCCACACACCCCACCACCCCACCACCACCAAGAAGAAAGGCAGCACTAGGGACAAAGGAGAAGTATTCTCTTACCCTGAGTAGAGATCGAGAGGACAGTATTTACTTATCTGCTTCCACTTCCCAGTTGCTACCTGTTAAGAAATCACCACAGAGTGTCAGTGATGGGATTGGGGAAGCACACTGGGCTAACTCTAACACACAAAAGAGCTCAAGGGACTGTGAGATAACCAAGGCAGCTGAAGGGCCCAGCAGATGACACCACCTCCAGGTGCATATCACTAGCTGGCGCAGGGAGCTTGACTCTGACTCCAAGAAACCTCGGCCCTCCCCTGAGAGCCTCATGAAGCTGCCAGCCCCTCCACGTGAGCAGAGAAATGGCAGCCAGCACCTTTGTAAGATGCCATGGCTAAATTTTGGTAATCAGATGAACAAATCTTTACAATCATAATATCCAGGAAAGGTAGGTTGCACCCAACTAGCAATTTCATGTTGTCAGTGAGAAGACAAATTGGCACAACCTTTGAAAGGCAACTTGCTGGTTTCCATCAAAGTTTTAAAGACGGATACCCCCTGATTTGGCAAATCTATGAGGAATCGCTGGGTCAAGGATGTTCACTGCGACATGTGAAACAACCTGTGAAACACAGCAAGACCTAGAAACAATGAAATAAATCAAAGCACATCTGCTCTTATGGACTAGGACACAGCAAGACGCATGTTGAATGAAAGAATCAGTAAACAATATGCAGCCACTAACAGACAGAGGCAAAATCACAAATATTTATTCAAAGAGAAAAGCCAACTGGCAGAACAATGTGTATGAAATAACTTGCTTTAAAAAGAAAAAAGGATATGTGCATCTATACATGCATTATCTAAATACGCAACAAAAAAGCCTTGACAGATACATGACAATCTTCAAAGATTATTTAAGTGAAAAAAATCATTTAGCAGAATAATTGCTTATGGCAAGAAAAAAAAAAAAAGAACTTAAATGACTCAGAATGAAAGAAAATACAGTACTATCTATCTTGCAGGAATAAAGATAAGTTTAGAGGAATGCTGTGAACAATTATATGCCAACAAATTATGTGAAATGAACAAATTCTTTAGAAACATACAGCTACCAAAACTGACTCAAGAAGAAATAGAGAATCTAAACAGACATAACAAAAGACTGACTCAGTAATCAAAAATCTTTCAACAAAGAAAATCCCAGGACCAGATGGCTTTGCTACTGAATTCCACTAAATGTTTAAAGAAAAATCAATACCAATACTCAAACTCTTCCAAAAACTGAAGAGTAAAAGATGGAAAATCTTCCGAATTCATTCTATCAAGCCAATTATCATCCTGGTACCAAAACTAGACAAAAACATCACTAGAAAAGAAAACTACAAATATCCCTCAAGAAAAAAATCCTCAACAAAAACTAACAAACCAAAATAAGTAGCATACTAAAGAGATTACACACCTTCATCAAGTGGCATTTATCTATCAAACACAAGGGTAGTTCAACATATGAAAATCAATCAACATAATATACTATATTAATAGAAAGAAGAAAATACCTCATAATCATCTCAACAGATGCAAGACAAGCATGTGACAAAATCTAACATTGTTTCACGATTTAAAAAACAAAACTCTAAAAATAAAAAAAAATTTGACAAACTTACAGTGAGAACATTACATTCTACAGTGAAAAACCAAAAGCTTTACCCCTCAAGACCAGGAACAAGATAAGGATAGCCACTCTTACTACTTCTATATAATATTGTACTTAAAATCAGAATTACCATGACTCAGCACTACTACTTCTAGGTTTATACCCAAAAAAGCTGGAAGCAGAGCCTCAAATAGCTGCACAACCATGTTCACAGAAGTATTATTCACAATAGGCAAAAAATGGGAGCAGCCCAGTGACCATCAGTGGATGAATGGGATGAACCAAATAGATTATACACGTTCAATGGATGTTACGCAGCCTTAAAAAAGGAAGAAACTTCTGATACAAGCTACGGTATGGATGAATCTTGAGGACATTATGGTATGTGAAATAAGTCAGTCACAAAAGGACAAAAACTGTATGATTCCACATATATGAAGTACCTACAGTAGTCAAATTCACAGAGATAGAAACTACAACGGTGGGTGCTAGGGGCCTGAGAAAGGAAGAAATGTGCTATTTTATGGATGTAGAGTTTCAGTTTTACAAAACAAAAAACATTCTGGAAATGGATGGTAATGATAGAGTTGTACAACAATGTAAACGTACTTAATACCTCTTAATTGTACACTTAACGGTTAAGATGGTAAATTTCATGTCATGTATATCTCATCACAATTAAATACATATATTTATTTCAAAAAATTAATTGTATTTCTATGCAATAAACAACTTGAAAATGACATTTTTAAAAATTCTATTTACAATGCTTAGTCGCTCAGTCATGTCCAACTCTTTGCGACCCCATGGACTATCACCCATCCGGCTCCTCTGTCCATGGGATTCTCCAGGTAAGAATACTGGAGTGGGTTGCCATTTCCTTCTCCAGGGGATCTTCCTGACCCAGGGATCAAACCCAGGTCTCCTGCATTGCAGGCTGCTTTCCTACCATCTGAGCCACCAGGAAAGCCCCTACTTACAATGGCATCTCCAAGAACAAAGCATTTAGGATAAGCTCAACAAAGGAAATATAAAACCTATATGCTGAAAACTTTATAACATTTCTGAAAGAAATTAAAGATCTAAATAAATGAAAAACCCTGCATTCACAGAGTACTAATACTGTTGAGGGGGTAGCACTTCCCACACAAATGTGCAGCACAATGATTCCCTGTCAAAATCTCAGCTGGTTTCTTGGAAATCATGAAGCTTAAAGACATCTATATTGGAAAGGAAGAAGTAAAACTCTATTCACAGATGACAAAATTCTGTACATAGAAGATTCCAAAGAATATACAAAGAAAGCTACCAGAGCTAATAAATAAATGCAGCAAAGTTGTAGGGTACAACACACATACGAGTTGTGTCTCTACACTCCAGCAATAAACAAACCAGAAAGGAAATTAAGGGAGCAGTTCCATTTACAACATTTACAACATTCCAAAAGAATAAAATACCTACATATAAATTTAACCGAAGTGGCAAAAGACTGGTACACTGAAAACTATAAAATGTTGCTGAAAGAAATTAAAGAAAACCTAAATGAGTGGAAAGACAGCTGTGTTCATGGATTATAAGACTTAATATTATTAAGATGGCAGGGCGTCCCTGGTGGCTCAGATGGTAAGAATCTGCCTGCAATGCAGGAGGCACAGATTTGATCCCTGGGTTGGGAAGATCCCCTGGAGAAGGGAATGGCCACCCAGTCCAGTATTCTTGCCTAGAGAATTCCACGGACAGAGGTTCCTGGCAGGCTATACAGTCCACGGGGTTGTAATGAGTTGGACGCAACTGAGTGACTAACACTTATACACTATCCAAAGTGATCTACACCTTCCTGTAGTTTCTGTCAAAATTCCAACAAAATTCCAACTGCAATTTTTTGCAGTTACAAAAAATCCAACTCTCAAAATCATATGTAAGGAGCCTCAAATAGCCAAAACAATCTTGAAAAAGAAAAACAAACCTAGAAGACTAATACTTCCTGATTTTAACAAGAGTGGCATAAGGACAGACAGACAGAAAGAAGGTCAGAATTAAGACCTCACATATAAGGCCAATAAATCCACCAACACCAATCAATGGAGAAATGATAAGTCTTTTCACAAGTGGTGCTGGAAAAACTGGATATCACATGTAAAAGAATGAAGCTGGACCCTTATCTAACACCAAATATAAAAACTAACTCAAAACAGATCAAAGACCAAAACATAAGAGCTAAAACTATAAAACTCTTAGAAGAAAACATATAGGAAAAGCATATGACCTTAGTTTAGGTAACGATTTCTTGAATATGAAAGCAAAGGCATAGGCAACAAGAGTAAAAGAAAGACAAATCAGACTTTTTCAAAATTTAAAACTTTTTTGCAACACTGTCAACAGAGTAAAAAGGCAACTGACAGAATGGGAGAAAATATTTGCAAATCACATATCTGATAAAGAGATTAATACCTAAAATATACAAAGAACCCCTAAAACAACTAAAAAAATCACAACTCATTTCAATAATGGGTGAGGAATTTGAATAGACAGTTCTCCAAGAAAGACATACAAATGGCCAATAAGCAAACCAACAGATGTTCAACATCAGTAACCTTTGCAATGAAATGCAAATGAAAATCACTTGAGATACTACTTCGTATCCATTAGGATGACTATGATCACGAACAGGGATGATAATCAGTGCTGGGGGAGCGAGGATGCAGAAACTGGAGCCCTTGCACATCTGCTGCTGCTGTTGTCCAGTTGCTACGTCACGTCCGGCTCTTTTGAGACCCTCTGAGCTACGCATGCCAAGTTTCCCTGTCCTGCGCTATCTCCCAAAATTTGCATTTATGGTCTTTCTTTATGATCCACCTCTCACGTCTGTTCACTGCTGGGGGAAATACAGAATTGTGCTATAGCTACGCAAAACAGTCTGCCATTTCCTCAAAACTTTAAACAGAATTTCCCCCAAGATCCAGCAATTCCACTCCTAGGAATATACCCAAGAAAATTGAAAAAAGCGACTCAAACATGTACATGTACACATACGTTTATAGCAACGGTATTCACAGTAGCCAAAATGAAAAAGCCATGTGTCCCTCAACAGATGAATGGGTAAACAAGATGTTCCCGTACAATGGAGGATTATTATTCAGTCATAAAAAGAATGCAGTGCTGATAAATGCCACAGCATGTATCAACCTCAAAAATATTATATTAACTAAAAGAGGGCAGTCACGAAATGCCATAATTTGTGTGATTCCATTTGTATGAAATGTCCAGAATAAGCAGATCCACAGATTCAGTAGTTGCCAAGGGTTGGCAGGACTACAGATGTCTGCTAATGGGCACAGGACTTCTTTTTGAGGTGATGAAATGTTCTGGAATTCGATAGTGGTGATGGTTGCACAATCTTACAACTAGACTAAAATCTGCTGGATTATACACTTTAAAAGGGTAAACCTTAGGATATGTATAACCATCTCAATTAAGAAGAAAAAGATGAACTAGTTTTGAAATAAAAAGTAAACAGTATCTCCGTTTTATTTTACTCCTCTGAAAACTCCAGATGACCCAGCCAGTCAGCCCAAGGCCCTGAGCAGTGAGAGCAGCTGGCCGGCTCTTCCTACCTTGAGGTGCTGGTGCATGCAGTAGCGACACACCCTGTGCTTCATGTCATGGGTGACGTCACTGGAGAAGGGAATGAAGCCACATTTGGGCTGCAAAACAGACACGGAAGGAAACACGCTTAGGGAGAAAACAGACACCTTCAGGGAGACACATAACCACAGGAAAACGAAGTGCAACTCCCAGGAGAATCAGGAAGTGTTGGCTACAAACATTCCCAAAAGTTGCTTTTATCTTCAGTCCCCAGAGGGGATTGATGCCGCCCTCACTGTATCGTATAAATATCTCTTTGCCACTGGAGAATCCACCCAGAACTCTCACTGGAGAAGAACAACGAGGCCTCAGTTGCTCGCTTGACAAGGTGCAACACAGAGTAACCCTGTGTTTTCATTACAGAACAAGACTGGAAAGCCTCCAGGAGTGCAGATCTGTCCCACACTCAGCTCCTAGAAGCAGAACCCTCGGTCTCTCTGATAAGACTGCGTGAACAGAATGGTGCTCATCAGATGGTTCCCAGGACCCCACAATGTCTGAAATTCTGGTTGTCTTTTAAAATCCAGAGTTTTCACAAATAATATGTAAGACCACTGCCTAGTGTCAGGGCACCAAATCATTTGTGACGCCTGAGACACTCGCCTCTGTTTAGAGAAGCAGAACACCATCCACACTGAACATCCAGAGTGTGAGCGCTCAGGGCCAAGAGCGTGACCCAGAAGTCACCAGCAGAGGTTTGGAGAAAGGAAACAACGAGATACCTGGGAGGCTTCCTGAGGGAGACTCAGGTGGCCACGCTGGACAGGGAGCCACAGAGCTGAAGCCGGGGAGTGACCCTGATCCAGTAATCACTGACCTCCTCTAGACCTCAAGGTGGGGAAAGTGCACTCCAGGCAGATGACCCATGGACTTACAATTCCTCCTTTTTCCCCAACATCATTCCCCTTTAACAAATACTCACCTTGATCTCCACACACAGAATTGGCCGGCGCTCTACAAACTGGTAGGTCTGCAGTCTGGCTAGGTTGGGGAGGCACAGGGCATAGCCACTGAGCGTGTCCAGGTCCTTGTCGCAGCGAGATTCTGAGAAACAGAGCGAGGAAGATAACTGAGGGTCAGCGAGAGCGACAAGACAACTCCAGGGCAGCCTGGGCTCCTGCTGGGGAAGGACCAACTCAGCCTCTGCTTTGGGGAGGCCACCTCTAACGCTTGGGTTATCCTGCCTGAGGAGTCTCCGTAAGGACCTAGAGTCACACGAGGATAACGCTGTGATTCCTGGTAGGAGCTTGGACCTTGTAGTACCAGCTTCACCTCCGGAGGGGCTGGAGGCTAAGGGCAGCCACACAGGCGGCCAGCTGTGTCTACATGCCCTGTTGCTGCTGCTGCTAAGTCACTTCAGTCGTGTCCGACTCTGTGCGACCCACGGACGGCAGCCCACCAGGCTCCCCCGTCCCTGGGACTCTCAAGGCAAGAACACTGGAGTGGGTTGCCATTTCCTTCTCCAATGCATGAAGGTGAAAAGTGAAAGGGAAGTCACTCAGTCGTGTCCGACTCTTCATGACCCCATGGACTGCGGCCCACCAGGCTCCTCCGTCCATGGGATTTTCCAGGAGTGGGGTGCCTTTGCCTTCTCCAGTCTACATGCCCAAGCCCCAGCAAAAATCTTGACCCCTCTTCTCTCAGCTGGTTTTAATCTGTGTCCCTAAGCCATAACCATGAGAATAACAGTGAGTTCTGTGGGTCCTCCTAGCAAATTATCAGACCTGAGGTTGATTCTGGGGACCCTCAAATATGCAGCTGCCATCAAAAGTGAGAGTGATCTCGGAAACTGCCCCTCAATTCTGTTGACTCCCTTAACCCAGGAGTTCAGAGAGGAAGGCGGCAACAGCCACTACCTTCCTTTTAAAGCTTCCTGCAGAATATTCAAACACTAATATTTCCTCAGCACTGACTACTAGAAGTTATACTGTAGACAATCACATAAGATATGGCCTCTAGATCCCAAGAGAAGTCGCCTTTCCTCCTTCCACACAACAAGGCTGAGTATGAGTCACTGTTACAACAGGGGACAGTCTTATTACTGTTAAGTAGTATTAACTGCTGATTATAAAACTAATGATGCCACGTGGCGCTAATAACTAGAAGGCAGAATCACAGCAGGCCTCAGTCTGTCTACATGAGGAAAACAGAGCCAAGACACAATCCAGGTTTTGAACAGGGCTGCTGCCTCCTCCCTCTTCGTCGGCCGTTTCCACCCATGAAGCCCTGCTCCTCAGTGCTCCCCAAAGCAGGGGCTCCAGGGCACAGTACCCTGTTCTCTTTCATTTTCCTAATCAAATACAGAAAAAATTTCATATTGGCTTACTACACACTCTGACCACCTGGCTGTGATTTAGGGGGAGACATTTCACTCCTTAACAACATAAATTTTAGATCTCTGTCTCTGACTGTGAAAAGAAAAGCTTTAACATGGTTAGTATCATTACTGTGACAAATAAGTATAGGGAAAGTACCTGAGGTATGGAGGGAAAATATCTGAGCTGATGGGGGAGAAATTACGTGAAGTGATGGGCAGGGGGCGTTATGAGAGGTGACAGGGGTGATATATGAGGTGATGGGAGGGAGGGTATGTGAGGTAATGAGGGAAGATATGTGAGGTGATGGGGTAGGTGTATGAGGAGATGGGGGTATGTAAGGTGATAGGGAGAGGGTAGGGGAGATGGTCGGATGGTAGGAGAGGATGTGAGGTGATAGGGGAAAGGATGGAAGGTGATGGGGGGTTGTGGGGAGGTGGGGGGAGGATATTTGAGGTGATGAGGGAAGGTATGGGAGGTGATGGAGGAGAGTCTGTGAGGGGATGGGGGAAAATACATGAGGTGATAGGGGATGTATGTGAGGAGATGGGAAGCATGTGAGGTGACGGGGAGAGGGTATGGGAGATAATGGGCAGAGAACACGTAAGGTAATAGGGCAAGGTTTGGGAGGTGATGGGGGGTATGTGAGGTGATGGGGATGGTATGTGAGGTGATGGGGAGAGTATATGGGAGATGATGGTGGGAGGTATACCAGGTGATGGGTGAAGGAATGGGAGGTGATGGGGGTAGGTGAGGTGATGAGGGAAGGTATGGGAAGTGATAGGGGAGGCATGGGAGGTGATGCGGGGAAGTATGAGGAAATGGGGGGCATGTGATATGATGGGGAGAGGGTATGGGAGATGATGAGGGGAGGGTATGGGAAGTGATGGGGGAAGGTATGAGAGATGAGATAGAGTATGGGACGTGATGAGGGAAGATATGTGAGGTGATGGGGGAAGATAGGTAATTGGGGGAAGGTATGGGAGGTGATGCAGGAGGTATGTGAGGTGACTGGGGAAGGTGATCGGGGTGGTCTGTGAGATGATGGGGGGCATGTGAGGTGATGGAGGAAGGTACTGGAGGTGATGGGGGCTGCTATTTGTGGTACTTGGTTTGGTGGAGGAACATATTAGTGGTGATGGGGAAGGTATGGCCAGCGGGGAAAGGTGCAGAAGGTGAAGGGGGAAAGTCTGGGAGGTGAGGAGGAGCAAGTATATATTGAGGAGGGCGGGGTACATTTCTACTGCTGGGTAGAAGCCATGTGTGGTGATGGGGGAAGCTATGTATGGTAATCCAGTTCCAGTTCAGTCGCTCAGTTGTGTCTGACTCTTTATGACCCCATGAACCGCAGCACGCCAGGCCTCCCTGTCCGTCACCAACTCCCAGAGTTCAGGGAAGTAAGTGAGGTGTGGTGGGAAGTACAAAAACTCAAGTCTCCCAGCTTACCTCAAGAGGATAAGCAGGCTGGGTGGTGCTGGCTTCTGAAAGAAGGGCCTCAAGACTGCCCTCCTCTAGGGCCTGGCCCACCCTCCACAGCTTAGGTCTGCTCTGGTTTTCTTTTGGACTCCTCCAGACCACCCTAGAGCCCACCTTCCCTTCCCTAACTCTCCTCCAACTCCTTCAGCTACCTTTTGCCCCTCAAAAGCATTATTTTTATGAATTAGTTCTTGGTCATATATTCCCTGCAGTGATCTACATATATGACACCCAGAATTGTATTCACAAACTCCTAGGATTTCTACCCCTGATAATGAAGTTCTTGGCAAAAAAGTTGCTAAAAACTGTATCTGCCTAACATCAAACACTTCAAATGGAATATTATAAATTTTGTAACTTAGAAACCCTTACCTGGTCTTTCACATTGTATCTTTAAACAAAGCTGTTTCACAAAATCTAAAGGCAGCTGAACAACTTCCTGTAAGAACAAATAAGAAATACTCAGTGTGTGTTACACAACAAGGCAAACGTACTTAATGCCACAGAACCGCAGACTTTAAAATGCTTAAAACGGTAAACTTTATGTTCTGTATATTTTACCACATTAAAAAACACTCAGCATATGAGTTTTGGGAAAAAAAGCTGCTCTGTTATTTTAAGGACATGTCCAGATTATGTCCAACTCTTTGGGATCCCATGGACTATAGCCCACCAGGCTCCTCTGTGCATGGAATTTTCCAGGCAAGAAATACTGGAGTGGGCTGCCATTTCCTTCTCCAGAGGATCCTCCTGACCCAAGGATCGAACCTATATCTCCTGTGTCTCCTGCGCTGACTGGTGGATTCCTCACCACTAACGTCTCTGTGCACTAAGAGGAACAGGCCCTCCTCAGGGTGGCTGGTGTCCACAATGGCCGTGGCTAGCAGCGTGCCCAATGTCACCCACAATCAGTCTCCAGAGAACACTCCTCAGGCAGCTCCTGTGTTCTCAAGGTGACCTCATCCTCATTCTCCAGGGGTCTGTGGATGGCAGAGCAGGAGCCTGAGACAGCCCTCTGCCTGTAAAAACTTCCTCACCAACTGTCTCCTCAGGCAACATGAGGCTTCTCACATTCCCATCTGAGAAGCAGCTCAAGGAACAGGGTCTGATCAAATAGTAATCTCTGAGTAAGGGATTTCCCTCATGGCCCAGTGGCTAAGCCTCCGCACTCCCACAGGCAGCGGGCCAGGGTTTGAGCCCTGGTCAGGAAACTAGATCCCACATGCCACAACTGAGAAGATCCTGCAAGGTGCAGCTAAGGATCCCGCGTGCCACAGCAAAGATCGAAGATCCCATGTGCTACAACTACATCCCAGCACAGCCTGATAAAATAAATAATCTTTAAAAAAACAAATCCCCAGGTGGACATCCTGTGCCCCCATCAGCTACAGGATAGCTAATATTTGGTGCATTTGGGCAAGAAACGAAGAAGCAACTCCTTTCTGCTTTGCTGTTTCTTTGCAATCTCCCAAACTAAGAGTTTCTATTTAATACACATTGCTCACCATCTTCCCTGTATTTCCAGGGTGGGAGAATTCTGACTTAAAAAGAATCCTAAGGGGATGGAAGAGACTGGCCTAGAAAGAGGATGCTGGGATCCTGTCCATTTACATGCCACACCTTCTCCATCACACCCTTTGCGTGATGGAATTTTCCCCATGTCTGGGACAGTCATTCCCAGACTGTCCTAACCTCCAACTCACATGAAGACAGGCCCAGATCAGTCCCCAAACCAGCCAGGCAGGATTGGAGGCAGCATGGCACAAGGGGTGTGTCGGTCTCTCTGTCTGAGCCTTGCTCTCACTGGGCTAGTCATTTCTCATCTCAGGACACAGAAGAGGGAAATGCTCTTAACAGGGCTCCCCTCTAACCTAGCTCATGTCATCAGGAGGAGAAAACCATATCGTTTTCAGGCAAAAATGCTGATTTTGCCTGAATATGGTCTTATTTGGACCAGAGATGTGCTCTGTATCCCACATTCAACAGTGCTGGGCCTGAGTGGCAGTCCTCTTAACCACCTGGAGGAAAAGCAGATTGTGTTTCACTCAGGCAGTGTCTTCATGCGAAGGAGGTATGTCAACAGGGTGAATATCCCCACAATGTGACCTTGTGGATCCACCTCACAGGCCCAGAGCCTTGCCCACTGTGGACACACAGAATCAAACTTGGAGTTAGAGCATGCCCTAGGCCCTGAAGGGACAGCCCAGTGTCATTCCCACCTGCCAGGCTGGAACCGCAAGCTCCTCACCACTCTTCTTCACCACTGGCCCCTCCTGGAAGAAAGGCCTAGAGCTCCTGAGCCAGAGTAACACTCCCACTCGGCCAGATGAGCATGCTCTCGCCCCAAGAAGGACTGACAGTCGGCACAGCTGCGTTCTCTCAGACAGCGTCCAGGCCGAGGAGGAGGCGGCCAGCACACAGTTACTTAGGCTCTCACAGGAGGTGGGTCTCAGGCTTCCACAATTTAACAGGACAGCTGGGGAGGGGTGGTGCCAGCCCCCAGGATGGCCTCAGTGGCCTTTACCTCTGTGTAGTCCCATACTGCCTAGAATTGATCTGTGAAGACTCCAGGATGCTGTGGAAATGACAGACACAACTTCTTGACAGGTCATCTCTCAGACTGCGCACTGGAAGAGCCAGGCCCGAGTCACAAGGATGCTCAGAGCCCTGCAGAGAGTCCACACGGGGAGCTGCTGAGCCCCCGTCAGCAGGTCAACAGCCAGCACCACACTGCAGGCTCGATGGTTCTGGGCCACCCTGGAAGAGGATCCTTAGCCCCAGTCCTCAGATAAGATCACAGCCCTAAGGAACCCAGAGAAGCGCCACCCACAGTACATCCTAAGCTGGCAAAGGAGGACATTTTGCTGTCAGAGCCACTTAAAAGTCTACTTTGCCAGGCGATCCTTAAGCTTCACAGAAACTTTCACTGAACTTTCTTGGCAGCATTTTTCTCAAGATGCACACAAGGTACAGAACTTGCGAAACAGGCAGTACTGCTCGCTCTGTTCAAAACGGCAAATCTGATCATCTGTTCAGGGTTCTGGTCTAAGACAAGCAGTAAGGCCAGCAGAAGCAGAGGCGCAGCGGGGATCAAAGCCAAGGCGTAGGAATGACTGTCCCAGACATGGACCACGGCCATCTGCTCTGAGGTGGCCAGGGGCACAGGGCCACTCCACTGAGGCTTCTTATGCTGCCCGCTCCATGAGCATCCAAACAGCAGACCTTCCTGTAACAAGTACTCCTCTCCGTAACTGAGACCAGAAGAAGCCAGCAACAGAGACCACCTGCAGGCAGGCAGAGCCACCAGCCCACGTGAGCTTCCGCTGAGCACACCACCCCTCGTGAGCACACCACCCCTCATGAGCCACCACCCCTCGTGAGCCACCACCCCTCGTGAGCCACCACCCCTCGTGAGCCACCACCCCTCGTGAGCCACCACCCCTCGTGAGCACACCACCCCTCGTGAGCCACCACCCCTCGTGAGCCACCACCCCTCGTGAGCACACCACCCCTCGTGAGCCACCACCCCTTGTGAGCCACCACCCCTCGTGACCCACCACCCCTCGTGAGCCACCACCCCTCGTGAGCCACCACCCCTCGTGAGCACACCACCCCTCGTGAGCCACCACCCCTCGTGTGACCTCCCACGAGACCAGATCACACTTCCCAGTATGGGGGCCCACTCTCCTCCCTACCTTGCTCTAAGGTGCCCATCAAAGATCCAGGCTGCTGCCTGGACCTCACTCAAGAGCTCTCACCAACTTGAATGCCCCCCCGAGGGTGGAGTGGTGGAGTCCCAGGGGTCCCGGCAAGTTAAGGGCTGACAAAGCATCTCAGAATCCCAGGCTTCTCAGCTAGCAAATGAGAATAACAGGATCTGCTCTGCTACCTCGTGGGGCAAAAATGAGAAAAGCGCTTGGAAACCCTGTAACTAACACCAGGGGTTATTGTGAAGCACAAACTTTCAAACTATAATTGAGGAGTTGGTACTTTGATACAGAATGTGCCCATGAATTTAGACTACGTTGAAAAAAGATCACTTACCCCACAGTGAACATAGTTCTCACCCAAAAACTCTTTCATAACATTTTTGCCAAAGTCCACTATGTTCTGCAGGTGCTGAAATATCTCTTCCGAGGTCTGTAAAAGAGAAGGACGAGAAGGCCTCAATGCCCGGGAGCTCCTAGAAGGCGGACTCCGACACCACCACAAGCCTCTGTTACACACAGGGCCGCCAGGTACGTGGCCACAAAAACCACCAGTGGCCCTGGACCCGGAGGAAGGTAAGCCCCACCATGAAGACTGCCACTCTCAACGGAGTTTCTGTCCCCAAGGGCCCCTGGACCACCTCTGCATTCTACTCGGGGCCCCATGTGATTCCCAAGCTGCAAGTTTAAGAACCATATCTGTGGCCCTGCCTTCCTCACACAGGTGGAATCCACCTGTGGCCCGTGCACACCTTCTGAGAAATTTGACTTTAAAAATCTTTCCCATCCAAAAATTTCTAGATATTTAGATTTTATTCTTCGGCCTCTAAATGTAGAAATAAAGCACTTTTACCCTGGAGGTTCTTAAAGAGTCGATAAGCTGTGAGATTTAGGTGAGACAGAAAATCAATGTCGTATCCCTCACTCTGACCCAAGGCAAGAAGGACAAAGGGTTGAACACAGGTCTCACTCAGGATCGAGAGGGCTGTCTTCTTCAACAGAGGGCTCAGAGGTGCCTGACACACGACTCAGGCTCTGAGAAGGTCTTGGTCTGAGCTGCTAGGCATGCACCATAACACAGGCAGACCACAACCTGCACCCCAAGGCACTACTGCGTTAGGATGAAGCCTGGCAAAAAACTCCAGAACACACCCAGTGCTTCTGTAGAGCTGTGGCCACAGGCTTCTGACATAAAGGTCTTATTACTGACAGAATTAACAGACACAATTCCCCACAAATAATGCAGCTGGCATCACATACAGCCATTTATATAACAAACAAACAAACAACAGCAAACTGTTGCCTTGAAAGACATTACCCCAGTAAATGTAAACAGAAAGAACTGAAAACAGAGGCATCCAGAGGACTCTGACCCTTCACCAAGGCTAGGCTCCAGAGACCCCGAGTGGGGGACAGGGGGAGGGGAGAGGACTAGAGGCAGCCTCTGAAATGTTTCTGGATTCCACAGAAACAGAACCTCCCCCCACGATTCTCTTCAGCAGCTGCACCTCCCCCCTATCCTGAGCCATCTTTCTCTGCACCGACCACACCGGCCCCAGACTTCACTGCCGCCAGTCCCACTGTGACCACGGGCTCAGCTTTCTCCCCTGGGCCCCTCTTCTCATTCTTTGAAACTAACCCCCAAGGGTGCCTTTCATTTGCACAATCAGCCACCGTTGGCACCCATAAGCCATCCACCTCACCATCTTTTCTGGCTGTTTCACCATAATTCAAATGAGGTGAGATGGTGACTCATGTCTCCATCACCCTGATCTTGAGCCCAATTTCCACTCACCATCCAGCACCACGGCCCTGCCCCACTGTGTGGGTGTGACCTGCAACTCCGGCCTTTTCTCCCCTTTTCAGATAGAGTCTATGCTCATAGCATGCCCTCCCCACTGGCCATGAAAGACGAAAGGCTCCCACAGGGCTAGTGCATCTTGACCTCTGTGGCCACTTAGATAAACACCACGGCAACATCACACCTCAAGGCAGACAGACACTGCATCTCGGGGGTCAGCAGGCACGCAGCAGACAACAGTGGTTTTCTAAGGGTGCCCACAGTACTTTGCTCGGGTGACTCAGAGAACAGAAACCCAGCGCGCCATCTGAACTGCCAGCTGTGACTTGTAACACTGTCTACCACAGCATTACAGACTTCATTTTCATGGCTAGCCTTCCACAGATAGGGAAACTGAGGCAGTGGGGTGCAAGGAAATCGCCATGGCAAAGCGGAGCCGTGGGCTTCCCAGTCATAAGCAGAGCTCTCTGAACTAGTCTGGGAGGCTCCTGACTCACTACCCAGGGACTAACTGTGATGACCCAGCAGGTCAAAGCACTGGGTCCTGCAGGAATGATGGGCACACTGCTTTCAGCACTGAATGCTTGTATCATATTCAAATTTCTAAAATTAGCATTAATACTTTTTTGCATCAGAAAAAAATCAAAGTTTTCTTAAATAATTATTTTAATGATGGGGTGGCAAATCCACTGATCTTACCTTCTTCCTATTAGGAGGAAACTTCAGAAAACGAAGCACCACACAGCGCTATTGGAAAATAAAACAGAGTCTGATTAGTACCCACACAAAGCCTGGGGATAAAGGTAGACGGCTGTGAAGAAAAAGCTGTCCTCACCAGGGCCTGGGACACCCAGTGCCACAGGGAGGAAGTGAGGGCCATTACTGGGCCACATGTCTGAGGACACAGAGCAACTAGGAAAATGTATGCTCTCTGACCTAGTCAGGCCACTCCCAGTGATTTAAGGAAAAAAAGATGCACAGAAGATTTTAGCTACTGCATCTAAAAGGACTGTTTACAATTCCAAATAAAATGTAAACAACCTAAATGTCCAGCAACAGTAGGATGGGTAAATACAGGGGGACGTATTCCAGACCATGGAATACTATGTAGCCATTTACCAGAAAGTATGGAAGATCCATATTTACAGACACAGAGGTATAGCCATCATCACTGATGAGTGAAAAAGATTACAGGATGGGGCTGTCAGAGTGAAACTATTTTTATAAATATGTGCATATATATGTGTGTGTGTGATCGAGAATGATGTATGGGTACAGTGCTATTTATATAAAGCTCAAAAACAGGTAAGACTAAGATCTCTGGCACCTGGGATGGTCCCTGAGAAAGGTTCTAGAAGGAGCTGGTCGTGAGAATACAGGTCCATGTACTTTGTCATAATCAAGCTGTATACCCACATATGATGTTATCCCTTGTTTAAGATAAAGTATGTGCATGCTGAGTTTGTATGAACTGTCTGAAAAAGCTTCAGAACAGATAACCATGTGTCCAGGTAGCAACAATTGGGGAACTTAATTTTTTCAAGTCCTGTTTATTTGGGTTTTCCAATTTTTTACAATGGTAATATAACATACATTTCAAAAAATACATACAAAAAATATAACGTACATTTCAAAAATTTTTTACAATGCTAACATACATGTCAACAATGTGAAAAAAAATCAGTTTTTAAACAAGCACAGCCTTTGAAAACAGCCATTCTTCAAGGAAATAACCTGGATGTGTCACAGAGTCTTGGTAATGGGGGAGATTAATTCCATTTGGACAACTTCAGAAACCATTCCCATGGAGACAGAGAGTTCCAGGCAGAAGGGCTTGGGTGGGAACCCAGCCTGTAAAGCAGTGGCCAGGAGGAGGAGGGGGAGGCACAGCAGTCTGGGTATTGTCTAGAGCACTGGGGTCCAGGTCGGGCAGGAGGGGCTGGTGACTGAAGAGACTCAGGAAGTACAGGTTTAGCTCTCAAAACATGGCGGAGAGCAAGCAAGGCCCATAGAGACCAGATCCATTTCCCCAGCCCACAACCCCCAACATTTCCTATCCCACTCTGCCAACACATACTCCTCTCAAAACCCCAGACAACCATCACCTCCCTGAGCCCCAAGCCCAGACTTGGGGAAGCTAAGGTCAAGGGCATGTGCCCGCCCCTCAGTTCACTTCAGTCACTCAGTTGTGTCCCACTCTTTGCGACCCCATGGACTGAAGCACACCAGGCTTCCCTGTCCATCACCAACTCCTGGAGCTTGCTCAAACTCATGTCCATTGAGTCCAGTGATGCCATCCAGCCATCTCTAACCCCTCCCAAATCCAGGCAGACATTAGTATTCAATCATTGGAATCAACTAGCCAAGGATTCCATCAAAATTTAAGGGAAAACAAAAGTTGATAATGCAGAAACCCTAATTCTAGGCAACTTCCCAGAAACTCGGGCCCCTAAAAGTCACTCACTTTTTACCTGGACTCCACTATTTCTCAAGACCTACTAAGAAATTCTGAGTGTTGTGTTGTGTCTGCTTCAAGGAAAACTGCTCTCTCTTCTGACCTGTTCATCATTTAAAACTGTCACCAGAAACTGCCCCACAGGAGCTGCAGTGTCAGCCTTGAAGGCCAGTCTCCACAAACGCAAGCACTCAGTGGGCACACCTGTTTTGGACAGCAAGCACTAACTGCCCCCTGTGAGGGTCTGACTGGGCTGAGTTGGTGGCCCTGTGACATGCCCCAAGGCCAGCCATGGGACCAGGCGACACCCATTCAAGTGGACAGAAGTGAAAAGATGAGAAATCAACCTTACCAGCCCTCGTTGGAATAAAGACATAGTTAGTTCAAGGGCCACCCATGGTGTGTAGCAAGGCTGATGCAACCGCCCACAGGGAGATTCCCATGAAGGAGCCCAAATTAACACCTAATCTGGTAAGCACCAGGGCCCTGCCAGCTCACAGAGTTCTAACCAGTTGTGAAGCAAACAACTCCTTTCCTTTTAAACATCTGAATCTAGATGTTTAAAATATATCTCCTTCATAGTGTCTAGGATAAATGTTAAGAACATGAAAAGAAAGGAATGAGACTAAGAAGAGGGGCTGAAGAAGAGTTTTTGCATGGTCCGGGGCAGAGGCAGCTCTTCCCTGTTGCAAAGTAGGACAGGGAACCTTAGGTGGGGCCCACACCTCTTCTGTCCTTTAGGATAGAAAAGTGTGGTGTGCTCTCTTGTGCCTTGAAACACTAGATGAAAACCAAAGATTTCAACAAGACTGAAAAGTCAGTGAATGGAGAAATGACACATATAAATACACACACACACATGAAACAATCTCAAAATGTATATAACACTCTACTTATAAAAGAAGGAGATGGACTTGCCAGGTGGTCCTGCCAATGCAGGGGAAACAGGTTTGATCCCTGCTCGGGGAAGATCCCACATGCAAAGGGGCAAATAAGCCCATGAGCCACAACTATGGAGCCTGTGCTCTAGAACTTGCTAAGGAACCCAGGAGCCGCCACTACTGAGCCTGTGTGCTGCCAACAACTGAAGCCTGCAGGCCCCAGAGCCTGCATTCTGCAAGGAAGAGTAGGCCCCACTCCTTACTACTAGAGAAAGCTCACACACAGCAAAAAAGACCCAGTGCAACCAAATATAAATAAATTTAAAAAGAGTAGAAAGCATTCAGTGAGGGTCCCAGGTCGTGGTGGGGAAGGACCGGCATGTTACGTGCCAGGACCTAGGACATGCTCTTTGATCCCCACTGCAAACCCATCCAAGTCATCCGAATATCAAGACATCAGCAAAGCCTGGCTCCTAACAGCTCTAAAAGCACAACCATGTGAACGTCTGACAGCACAGGAACTCTGGCTGCCCGGTGCTCTGCAGCCTTGTGTGTGTGTGTGAAAAAGTATCTACATATTTATGCTGCAGGGTTGAGAGAAAAGGCAGAAAACAAAAACAGACAGATACCATTCTTAAGTATTCAATACAAACGTGTTATAGAAGGAAGTGCATCAAATGTTAACAAAAATTATTTTTACTAGTAGGGAAATGCTGGATGCTTTTTGCTTTCTTCCTTCTAATATTCTGTATTTTCTAGGGTGGTGAGAGGAACTAATGATTGGCATTAAACAGAAATAAAAGAATACAAAAACAAAATAGTAAGAGGGTCACCTACCCATGTGAAGCCCAAAGGAGGAAATTTGTGGGTGGAATTAAGACTCCAGGACCTCTTGGCAAAGGTAAGGTATGATGTGATGAGCTGCTGAAGCCTCGCTGCTGAAGGACAAGCTTGTCAAGTCTTCCTCCAGAGTGAGGATATTACCCAGGACAGGACCCCAAGAAAACCCCAGGGAAGCAGAGATCAGGCAACTTTCAAGGGAAAAGGAGACAGATAAACACAGCAACAGAAGAATAGAGCCTCAGGGTGCTGCCCCAGGCACCCCAAAATGGCTCAGCTCTGCTTCTTGGTGAGGCCACCACTCACAGACACCCCACCCAGCCACTGTCCAGATCTTCCAGCAGAATACCTGGGACAGAATATCAGGCCAGGTCACTTGCGCCCACTGAAACAACCAGAAGCACACCGCAGTTCCAGAAGAGGGATAAGAGGGACAAGGGGTCGGACAGTGTGGGGCTGACAGCTTCAGACAGAACAGATGGAGGGTGAGGTGAGACATTTCACAGGCAGGAGCCCAAGACTCTGAAGGGAGGCCAGACAGGAAGTGGGGACAGCAGGTGCCTGGACTAGGAAGGGCACTTTCCTTCCCAAGTTGCATCTGTGTACGGACCCACAGCTGCCACAGGCCTGAAGCAGACACAGACCCGAGTTATGAGGTGGGAGACAGGCCAGTGGAGGTGTAAGCCCAGTGGCATTTACAGGCAGGACACGCAGGGACTGCGGCAGAAGAGGTGCTCTGAAGGTTTCTAGAGGATGGAAAATCCAACAGCAAGAAGAGAAGCAGAATGTTTTGTAAAGACAAACCACAAGTGCATGCGGAGTACAGTGAGGGTGAGAGAGAAGTGTGCAAGTCCCAGGGGAGGCTTTAAAGTCCCAGGCCCTCCAAGGCCACACGATGGCCACAGGGCAGGTGTCCAAACAAACCAAGGGGTGGGTGACCCAGTGCTGGGGTCTCGTCCTCCTGCAGCACAGAGAAACCTTGCTTGCCTTCCTGGTAAAAGGGGCAGCTGCTGTCCTGACTGAGTTCTGACTGAGGAGGAAGAAGATTACCATCAGGGTGGGGGAAGTGACCATGCCACCTTAGGATACCAGGCCTAGACTGGCACACCTCCAAATGCCAGGAAGGCAGAGCTCAGCACTCACCAAGGCCAGGACTGAAAACCACCAAAGAGAGAATGTCTTGGAAGAACCAAATCCTAACCATTCAACTGCAGGTGATCCCAGGAATAAAGACAGAGCTACGTGCAGAGTTCTTCAGTGAGACGTCACCAAGAAGAAGTCTCATCAGCTTTATGAACCTGTATGAATACCATTAAAAACCTCAAATACAGAATAAGTTACTTGTTAAAAAAATACTATAGGCAACAGAGCATTAAAATATCTAACTTTCTACTAGATTCAGGAGAAAATTAAGCCCAGGATTTGGGAATATGTCTTTAAAAAAAAAAAAAAAGAACAACTCTTATTTGCTTCCAGTATCTCCATTAAGAAGTATGATCTACAAATCAGAACTCCTAAAACACAAAAGAGAAACACACAGCCCCTGACTGCTTGAACCCCACATCTTCGGGGCCCACACAAATATCCCAGGGCATCAAAACAATTGCAGAAACAATCTGAAGCCCAATCAGAATCTAAGAAAGGACATAAACCCTGACAGATCAGGAACAAACTTTTGATAAAAGATCTCAGATGCCAAGTCTTTCATGTTACCTCTCTCAATAAGAAGAAAAACATCACAACAGCTTAGTGTGATAAAGGGAGTGGGCCCCTACTTCCTCTGCATCCCAGAGGTGAGGGGAGCTGGGGGGCAGCTCAGCGCCTGGGGAGGAACCTCTGCCTGGCCTGCCATGGGTGACTTGCCCCACTGAAGGCACTTAAGAGATCAAGTGACAAACAGTCTTACAGTGACCTTCACAGGACAGGCCACCAAGCCAAAGCCAACAAGACCAAGCTGAAGAAGGGTCACTGCACATGTAAAAGCAACACCACCCGGAGAGAAATCCAACGTGGCAGCAGCACACTTGAGGGCTGCCCTGGGCTTCACGACCACAGCTCAGCATGAGCAGAGGTACAGTGCACTCTCCAGAACAAGTGACAGCACCCTCAGGCTGCAGTGAGGAAAGGAAAGTATGTGCCCACAATGGAAATGCTCTTGCCCGAGGCCCCCCACAGGGTCAGTGCTGGGGACTCCAGGCACCAGCATACAGAGCCAAGTTGGCCATAGCCTTTGAGCACTGCAGAAGGCTGGTGCCAGGGCCAAGGGCCAGTGCCTGGGAAAAGGTTACATTGCACAGCCGGTCCCAAGGATGCTGAGCACTGGGCCATTGGAAAGTTGACAGCAACCTGTCAAGAACTGGCCTACTGTTCAGTCATCTCTTACTGCCCAACCCTGAACACATCTGCACACTACAGCCCTCCTTGGGCCTGCACTTAACTTTTCCATATCCAGATCTCATTTTCTGCAAGTCCTGTGCTCCCAGAAGCCTCCCAACCCACCAAGCTGGAAGACACTATTTCATCCTATGTTCCTCCAGTACAGATGCCAGACCTTAGGACTGGCTGGCTGAAGGTATGTCAGGCTTTGACACTGGAAGGGACAGGGGATGGACTCATCACTTTTTAGTTCAGTTCAGTCACTCAGTCGTGTCTGACTCTTTGCGACCCCATGGACCGCAGAACGCCAGGCTTCCCTGTTCATCACCAAGTCACGCAGCTTGCTCAAACTCATGTCCATTGAGTCTGTGACGCCATCCAACTATCTCATCCTCTGTCGCCCCCTTCTCCTCTTGCCTTCAGTCTTGCCCAGCTTCAGGGTCTTTTCCAAGGAGCCAGTTCTTCGCATCAGGTGGCCAAAGTCTTGGAGCTTCAGCTTCAGCATCAGTCCTTCCAATGAACACCCAGGACTGCCTCAACACTTTTTAAGGATCTTTCAATCCTGAAAGTAGATGATGCCCTCTCTGAGGAAGTGACCATCTCCCAGTCTGAATGAAGCCTGGTAAGGGTCACACTCTACTTCAGAATGAATGAGGTGGGTCTGGAGAGTCCACCCATGGGAGCAGGAATACATGTTCTCACTCATCCACCTTCTTCTATTCCACTCACACACACACACCCTCTCCTTGGGCACAGTGGACCCTGAAAGCTGCCTTCCAGGGCTCCCTCTTCCTTCCTGGTCCTCAAGCCCCAAGCAAAGCCTAAAGGTTTCTCAATACACAAGGGGCATAATTCTCCCTTTATTCAGTGCGTTCACTTGGTGGGAACATTTTCTTACAAGACCGCTTGTGATTATAATCTTCAAATGATAACAACCACCAAGCAGGAATGAGCACAGTAACAAAGATTTAGATTTAAAATAAAGAATGAAGAGAACAGGTAACAGAGTAGCCTGATGACTCAGTCTAAAGAAATAAGAAACAAGACTTTAACAACTGAAGCTGGGCAACAAGGGAAGGGGCAGCTGCCCTACAGAGTGGACACATGCTTGTCAGGGACAATGGAGAAGGCATCTGAGTGCCCAAGGCCTGGTGTCCTTTTACTCTGAGTCTGGAAATTGCTCCTTCATCTGATGCTATTTTTGAAACTCAGTTCATTAGCTAAAAGAAGTCTTAATTAGCTTTACATAAAATGAAGATACTGGAATATGAGTATTTGAATTGTGAAAGGATGCAGGGGGTCACACAATATTCAAACAACAAAAGGGACTCATGCTGGACTATCCGGGGCTTTGACCAACCCTGAAACACAATGAGGCCCAGCAGACTGACAGAGAAGAGCGGCTTCAGGTTAAGCCTTGTCAATTATTAATTATCCTAAAGATCTTGAGCAAAGCCTGCAGTCTCACTTCTTCAGTTTCCCAATAGTGCTAATGGGTAACAAAACGCAGAACACAGGGGCCACCTCGGTGACTGCAGCTTACCCTACAGCTGCCCCAGGGCACCCAGGAACAACAGAGCCGGACATCACTCAGCTCCTGCGCCAATCACCCTGTAGGAGCTGTTGGGCTGGGTCAGAGCTCCTAACCACTGAGCCAAGTGGGGATGATAGTTATCACTTGCATAACTTGTCCAGCTCATCTTTCTAGTAATTCCGCAAAGGGGATTCTGTTAACCAGTTCCACTCGGCAAATGCAAAAACTGAACCTAAGCCAGGCAGTGGCAGAACCGGGATTCCGCCCAGCTCTGTGTAAATGCAACTCCCATCCTCTTAAGCCCTCAGTAACACCTATTGGTTCCTCCCCCAGCCCATCACATTCCTGCCTGGCTGAATCAGACAGCAAGATGTCAGAGAGATCCGGGCCTTTACACAAACCCACAAGCTTCTCTTCCTGGGATTCAACTCACTGAGAGTCCTTACTGCATTCTCTGAAACTCTCATCCTTACTGAATAAAGAAAGGGAAATTCTTTAAATTCTAGAAGATTCTGGAGAAGCACCTGTAGACAATGCTCCACTAATATTAACAACAGCAGTAGGAGAAAAGCAATTCCCTGCATTTCAGAGGCGGAACTCCCTCGGTGCTTGCGGAGTTCACGCACCCCAAGCACTTCGCTTCTTCCTCCGGAGTTTGCCCGTAACCTCTATCTTGCCTAAGATTACACCGGGCGTCCTCACCGCGGCTGGGCAGTCGGAGGCGGTCCCGTGTGAGACTAGGATGGGGGTCGTTGGGAGGACACGAAACAGACCCAGGGGGAGGAGATAACACTAGAGGAACAGGGAACCGATCTGGATGGAGGGGAATGCTGGGGAGACACGGCACCAACCTAGGGGGAGGAGGAAGAGCGCTGGGGAGACGCGGAACTGATCTGGGGGAAGGCGGTGACACAAAGCGGAGGCAGAACCGACCCGACAGGGTAGTGATGCTGCGGGGAGGCGAAACTTCTCTATCCGAGAGGCAGTGACACTCGGGGAACGCGCAACCGATCGGGAGAAGGGCTGCTGGGGAACCGATCCGGGGTAGTAGATGCTGAGGGGATGCAGAACCGACCTGAGCTGAAGGAGCTCTTGGGGGACGCGTAACCCCCCGGGAGTAGGGTGAGGACCCTGAACCTCGCCGACAGGCCACCGCTCACCTGCGCATGGGCCACCACTAGGCTCTTGTTTCCTTCACCGTGGTACCGCCATTCATTCTCGTCCATCTTCCCCTCGTCCATCCCACGGTGCGGCCGTGGAGCCTTGCGGGGCCGCGAGCTGGAGGCCGCTGGTTTGCCTGGGCACCAGCCGCCGCCGACCGGGCAGCAGAGCCTGTCACCCGCCACCTCCACTAGATTCAGCGCGGGGACTCGCAGGCGCGGGCCACCGGAAGCTACGCCCCCGAAGCTACCACTGCCTAGCCGGGCAACTTCTGGGTACACGCCGGCTTCTCATCTATCGTCCACTGAAACCGATGGGCTGGCGGCCATCTTAGGTACTGGCACAGTGACTCACTTCCGGAGCGCGATCTTAAGAATCTGAAGGTTTCCGGGCTGGGCGCCGGAAGTGAGGCAAGCGGGAGGAGCCGGCGGCTCACGGGCGTCCAGAAGTGGCCGGCTGGTGAACGGTAGTCCAGGCGGGTTGTGGGTGGAGTTGTACTGGCGGCCTAGCAGCCAAGGGGGTCCCAGCAGGGGTAGGAGCTGGGGAGGGGGCGGTCCAGGTGGGCCTGGGGTGGGTGGTCTCTAAAGCTGGAGACCACTGGATCATGAGCCTCAGCCTTCTTTTCTGTAGAATGGGATAAATTTCTCACTCATCGGGTTGTTAATATCATCTGATGCAGAACCACACCAGTAATCCCAGGAAGCAGAAACATTGTGGTCCACACCTTACAAATAAGGATACATGGTTTAAAGAGGCAAATGGACTCCTAAATGGCGCTCTTGCCAGAGTTACCTGAAAACCTGGGTTTGCCTTTTGGTGGGTGTCAACACAAAAAGTGGGAGAAGGAAGGATTCATTGCTTGCAACAAGTTAAGGAGATCCACGGAGATCTTTCCCAAACCAGTGTCTCCCCAAATCGGACAACTGAGGAAGTTTCAAGCGTAAAGGAGCTTTGGGCAGTAAGAGTGCAAACTTCCGCTGGATGAACTCATGAGAGGCAGAAAAGGTCTACATCATCTCGTTATCCAGTCACTAAGTCGCGTCCTACTCTTTGTGACCCCGTGAACAGCAGCATGCCAGGCTTCCCTCTCCTTCATTATCTCCCACGGTTCGTTCAAACTCATGTCCATTGAGTCAGTGATGCCATCCAACCATCTCATCCTCTGTTGCCCCCTTCTCCTCTTGCCCTCAATCTTTCCCAGCATCAAGTTCTTTTCCAATGAGCCTTTGCATGAGGTGACAAAAATATTGGAGCTCCGGCATCAGTCCTTCTGGTGAATATTCAGGACTGACTTCCTTTAGGATTGACTGGTTTGATATCCTTGCTGTCCAAAGGACTCTCGGGAGGCTTCTCCAGCACCACCGTTCGAAACCATCAGTCCTTCAGCATCCAGTCTTCTTTATGGCCCAACTCTCATGTCAGTACATGGCTACTGGAAAAACCATAGCTTTCACTATATGGACCTCTGTCAGGAAAGTGATGTCAAGGCTGTATATTATCACCCTGCTTATTTAACTTATATGCAGAGTACATCGTGTGAAATGCAGGGCTGGATGACTCATATCATCCCTTTGGTCCCAACTTAATGGCACTTCAGACTAATCTTTACCACTGAAACAGAAGTGAGAGTCTTTACTACTCATAAAGTGTCTTTCCTATTGTTACTTTTCATGCCTGATGACATTATTACCTTAAGATCATTATTACTGAGACCTGTTCAAGGGCAAGAGTTGTGGTCAGGCTTAGATAAAGAAATGGCTTACGCCAAAAATGGTTTCTGTGTCAAGAAAGCCATGCTTGGTTTTCTTTCTTTGGGGACCCCCTACCCCATCTGCCCACAGGAGGAGTAGGTTTCACTGAACCTTGAGGTATACACTTTAAGGAGGTTTGAATTCTGCCCTTGCCACTTAATGGCAGTGAAACAAAAGGCAGATCTCTTCCCTCTCCAGGCCTCAGTTTATTCCCTGTTGACGTGGGACTGATGATCTCATAGAGGTGCTGCTGCTGCTGCTAAGTTGCTTCAGTCGTGTTCGACTCTGCAACCCCATAGGTGGCAGCCCACCAGGCTCCCCCGTCCCTGGGATTCTCCAGGCAAGAACACTGGAATAGGTTGCCATTTCCTTCTCCAGTGCATGAAAGTGAAAAGTGAAAGTGAAGTTGCTCAGTCGTGCTATGAGGATTAAATTAGATAAGTGAGTCTCAAACTCTTACTCTCAAGACCATTTTAAATTCTAAAAAAATGATTGACAAGAATTCCCTGGTATGGTGCAGTAGTTAGGATTCTACACTCTCACTGCCAAGGGCTGAAGTATAATTCCTGGCCAGGGAACTAAGTCCCACAAGCCATGTTTTGTTGTTCAGTTGCCCAATTGTGTCCAACTCTTTGGGACCCCATGGACTGCAGCACGTCAGGTCTCCCTGTCCATCACCATCTCCTGAAGTTTGCCCAAGTTCATGTCCATTGCATCAGTGATGCCATCCAGCCATCTCATCCTCTGATGCCCTCTTCTCCTTCTGCCCTCAATCTTTCTCAGCATCAGGGACTTTTCCAATGAGTCAGCTGTTCGCATCAGGTGACCAAAATACTGGAGCTTCAGCTTCAGCATCAGTCCTTCCAGTGAATATTCAGGGTCAATTTCCCTTAACATTGACTGGTTTGATCTCTATGCTGTCCAAGGGACTCTCAGGAGTCTTCTCCAGCACCACAGTTTACCATATTACAAATTTATATTATAATATGATGTGTATCATAAATTAAAGCTCTAAAAATCATTTTCATTTTAAAGCAATAAATAGTACCTTTTTATTTATTTTTTATGGAGAAAGTGTGGCTTTATTACTTTGCCAGGGAAAGGGGGAACACAGTAGGCTAGCACCTCCAGAACTGTGCCCTATCCCCTGGTTAGCAGGGAGAGGTTGCATAGTCAGGTAAGGCTATGCCATAGGGATCAAGGAACATTAGCTTTTTAAAAAGTGATAGTTCCCCAAAATACAGAGAAGAGTGGCAACTGTTGTACAATTTTGTTGCAAATCTCTTTCAAGTATAGCTCCCTGGAGGATAGCCATAGTCTCACATCTGCTTCTGCACTGAATCTGTTGCTAGAGTAGAAGTGAAGTGAGGGGAAGATCCCCTGGAGGAGGGCATATCAACCGACTCCAGTACCCTTGCCTGGAGAATCCTGTAGACAGAGGAGCCTGGCGGGCTATAGTCCATGGGTCACAAAGAGCTGGACATGACTGAAGCAACCTAGCACTAGCAAGCATGAGGTGAAGTGAAAGTCGCTCAGTCGTGTCCAACTTTTTTCGACCCCATGCACAACTTTTGAAAGAAGGACATAGCCCAAGGACACAAACCAATTAGAATCAAATGGGTCCAAGATGGCAGACAAGCCAACTAGACCTTGATCCTCAATCAGCAAGCTAAATGACACACACAGAGGGGCTCTGACAGTTCCAAGGCACTGTCAAAAGACCAAGGAGTGGGCAGTGGCTCAATTCCTGGAAATCTCCAACCCTTCCTCAAAATGGATGGAATAAACCAAACCTCCCACTCATCAGCATATGAAATTCAATTCAGTCACTCAGTCATGTCCAACTCTTTGTGACCCCATGGACTGCAGCACGCCAGGCTTCCCTGTCCATCACCAACTTCCGGAGTTGCTCAAACTGAAGTCCATCGAGTCGGTGATGCCATCCAACCATCTCATCCTCTGTCGCCCTCTTCTCAACCTGCCTTCAATGTTTCCCAGCATCAGGTTCTTTTCTAATAAGTTGGCTTTTCACATCAGGTGGCCAAAGTATTGGAGCTTCAGCAGCAGACCTTCCAACGAATATTCAGGACTAATTTCCTTTACAATTGACTGGTTTGATCTCCTTGCAGTCCAAGGGACTCTCAAGAGTCTTCTCCAACACCACATTTTGAAAGCATCAATTCTTTCAAAAGTATCAATCCACTGCTGAGTTTTCCGAATTTGCTAGCATACTGAGTGTAACACTTTAACAGCATCATCTTTTAGGACTTGAAATAGCTCAGCTGGAATTCCATCACCTCCACTAGCTTTATTTGTAGTGATGTTTCCTAAGGCCCACTTCACTTTGGATTCCAGGATGTCTGGTCTAGGTGAGTGATCACACCATGTGTTTATCTGGGTCATTAAGATCTTTTTGTATAGTTCTTCTGTGTTCTTGTCACCTTAATATCTTCTGCTCCTGTTAGGTCCATGCCATTTCTGTCCTTTATTGTGTCCATCTTTCCATGAAATGTTCCCTTGGTATCTCTGACTTTCTTGAAGAGATCTCTAGTCTTTCCCATTCTGTTGTTTCCCTCTATTTCTTTGCATTGATCACTGAGGAACTTAGGAAGGCTTTTGTATCTCTCCTTGCTGTTCTTTGGAACTCTGTATTCAGATGGATATATTCTTCCTTTTCTCCTTTGCCTTTTGATTCTCTTATTTGCTCATCTATTTGTAAGGCCTCCTCAGACAACCATTTTCTATTTTGCATTTCTTTTTCTTGGAGATGGCTTTGACCACATCCTGTACAATGTTACAAACCTCCGTCCATAGTTCTTCAGGCATTCTATCAAATTTAATCCCTTGAATGTATTTATAACTTCCACTGTATAGTCATAAGGGATTTGATTTAGGTCATACCTGAATGGTCTAGAGGTTTTCCCTACTTTCTTCACTTTAAGTCTGAATTTGACAATAAGGAGTTCATGATTTGAGCCACAGTCAGCTCCTGGTCTTGTTTTTGCTGACTGTATAGAGCTTCTCCATCTTTGGCTGCAAAGAATGTAATCAATCTGATTTCGGTGTTGACCATCTGGTGATGTCTGTGTGTAGTTGTCTCTTGTGTTGTTAGAAGAGGGTGTTTGCTATGACTGGTACATTCTCTTGACAAAACTGTTAGCCTTTGCCCTGCTTCATTTCATACTCCAAGGCCAAACTTGCCTGTTACTCCAGGTGTTTCTTGACTTCCTCCTTTTCATTCCAGTCCCCTATGATAAAAAGGACACCTTTTCTTGGTGTTAGTTCTAAGTCTTGTAGGTCCTCACAGAACCGTTCAACTTCAGCTTATTCTACATTAGTGGTTGGGCATAGTGGTTGGATGACTGTGATACTGAATGGTTTGCCTTGGAAAGAGAGATCAATCTGTCATTTTTGAGACTGCACCCAAGTACTGCATTTCAGACTCTTCTGTTGACTGTGAGGGCTATTCCATTTCTTCTAAGGGATTCTTGCCTACAGTAGTAGATATAATGGTCATCTGAATTAAATTCACCCATTCCAGTCCATTTTAGTTCACTGATTCCTAAAATGTTGATGTTCATTCTGGCCATCTCCTGTGTAACCACTTCCAATTTACCTTGATTCATGGACCTAACATTCCAGGTTCCTATGCAATTCTGTTATTTACAGCATCAGACTTTACTTCCATCACCAGTCACATCCACAACTGGGCATTTTTTTTCACTTTTGCTCAGCCTCTTCATTCTTTCTGGAGCTATTTGTCCACTCTTCTTCAGGATCATATCGGGCACTTACCAAGCTAGGGAATTCATCTTTCAGTGCCATATCTTTTTGACACTGTGGATTTTCTAATGAAACAGAGTTCCATTGATCAGTGTGTTTTTATGACAGAAGCATATTGATTTTTTGTTTCTTCTTGTGCCATGCTGCACAGCAGGTGGCATCTTAGTTCTCCAACCAGGGATCAAACCCGCATCCCTCACAGTGGAAGTGTGCAGTCTTAACCACTGGATCACCAGAGAAGTCCTAGTATCATGTCATTTTATCTTTGTAACGTAGTTTGAAATCAGGAAGTGTTGGTCCTCCAGCTTTTTCTTTCTCAAAAATTCTTTGGGTATACAGGGTTTATTGTGGTTCAATACAAATTTCAGATTTTGTGTGTGCACGTGTGTATATGTGTGTGTGCGCATGTGTATGTGTGTGAAAAATGGACGAACTTTAATAAGAGATTTCACTGAACCTATGGTCTGCTGTGAGTAGTATGGATACTTTAAGAATAATTATTGCAATCATAAAACAGGATTTTCTTTCCACTTATTTGTGACTTCTTCAATTTCTTTCATCGGTGATTTATAGTTTTTAGTATGCAGGTCTTTTGCCTCCTTGGTTAAGTTTATTTGTGGGCATTTATTTTTGTAATTTTGCTGTTTTGGGGGGTGTGCTGGGGCTTCGTGGCTGCACGTTGGTCTTCTCTAGTTGTGGCAAGTGAGGTATACGCTCTAGATGTGGTGTGTGGGCTTCTCATTGTGGTGGTTTCTTGTTGCAGAGCATGGGTTCTAGGGCGTGTGGGCTCAGTATTTGTGGCACTCAGGCTCCAGAGCACGGGCTCAGTAATTGTGGCTCACAGGCTTAGTTGCCCCCATGGCATGTGGAATCTCCCGAGACCAGGGATCGAACCTGTGTCTCCTGCATTACCAGGCAGATTCTTAACCACTGGACCACCAGGAAAGTCCAATATTTATTATTTTTGATGCTACTGTAAATGGGATTTCTTTCTCAATTTCCTTTTCATATTATTCATTGTTAGTGTATGGAAACAAAACTGATTTTTGTGTATTGACTTTGTATCCTTCTATTTTGCTGAATTTATTAACTATAACAATATTTTCTGTGAAAAATTTCAGAGTTTTACATATGAGATCTGCAGAGAAAACTTTACTTTATCCTTTCCAATCTGGATGACTTTTCTTCTGCTGGAACTTCCAATTCTGTTGCATAAAAGTGGTGAAAGCAGGCTTCCTTGCCTTGTTCCTGCTCTTAGAGGAAAAGCTTTCAAGTCTTACACCACTGCATATATTTGCTGTGGATTTCACATGTCTTTTTATTATGATGAGGTAGTTCCCTTGTGTTCCAGGTTGGATGTTTTTATTGTGAAAGGATGTTGAATTTTGTCAGAAAGCTTTTTCTGCCTCAACTGAGATGATCGTGTGTTCTTTACCTTCATCCTGTTAATGTGGTATACCACATTTACTGATTATGTAAGCTGAACGGTTCTTACTTTCCAGGGATAAATCCCAATTGAACTTGATGAACTTTTAATGCACCCTTGAATTTGGTTTGCTAGCATTCTGTTGAGAATTTTTGCATCTATCTTCATCAGGGGTATTGGCTTTTAATTTTCTTTTATAGTGTCCTTGTTCGGCTTTACTATCAGGGTAATGCTGGCCCTTAAGAATGTGTGCCACAAAGGAAGTCTTAAGTTGACTCTTTGATCATTACATGTTCTTCTTTGTCTCCTGTAATAATCTGTCTTAATTAGTCTATTTGGTCTGATATTGGTAGAGTCACTCTTCTTTTACAGCTACTGTTTGCATGGAATGTATTTTCCCATTATTTTAAATAAACCAATATTTATCTAATTTGGCTGTGTCGGGTCTTAATTGTGACATGCAGGATCTTCACAGTGGCACACAAGCTTCTCTCTAGTTGATGCATGTGCTCAGTAGTTGCAGCACACACACTTAATTGCACCTCAGCATGTGGGATCTTAGTTCTCCAATCAGGGGTTGAACCCATGTCCCCTGGGTTGGAAGGCAAATTCTTAGCCACTGGACAACCAGGGAAGACCCTTTTCCCATTATTTTACATTCAACTGATTTTATATCTTTGATGATGGTGGGAGAAATCAATGCAGTTTGGTAAACAAGTATATTATAGGTCTGGGTCTCTATTGTATGCTTCCATTTATATAAAGTGGGCTTCCCTGGTGGCTCAGATGGTAAAGAATCTCCCTGCAATGCAGGAGACCCAGGCTCAATCCCTGGGTCAGGAAGATCCCCTGGAGAAGAGAATTGCTACCCACTCTAGTATTCTCACATGGAGAGTTCCATGGACTGAGGAGCCTAGTGGGCTACAGTCCACGGGGTAGCAAAGAGTCAAACACAACTGAGCGACTAATGCTTTCAATTTCATTTATGTAAAGTACAGAAAAAGGCACAAGTGACCTGCACTGACAGACTCAGGAAGTTATCCCTGGGAGTGGGAGCAGAAAGCAGGAGGGCTTTGGGAGACTGCCTGCCTGCATTTGTTTCTCATCTGGACGGTGGCTGCACAGTGTGAACATTTTGGAAATACGCAGCCAATGGACACTTGCTTCACTCTTCTGTATGTATACTGTACTTCACAAACACTTTAGGGTAAATAAAACAAACTTGATTCCTTAAGAGTGAGATGAACAAACGGAACCCTGGTGTGTGTGTGTGAGATCAGTGATTCCTACTGTTCTCACGGAGGCCCATGAGGTGGTGTGCTCACAGAGTCCATGCAGGGAGCCTTTTCTGTGGATAAGGTCCCATGGCATTGCCTTTCACCTAGAAGGAGGAGCTCTGTTTACGTTTCAGGGAAAGGGGGGGGCTCCACTCCAGGGACCTGAGCTTATAAAGGATCCAGTTCATGGATGACTGAGGTGAATTCACAAGAGCCAGTTTACTTTCCCACAAAATGGTAACACACAGCTCTTCCAGCTCTGCTGTTTGAACACAACTGAAAGGTAAGCACAGAGGCAAACCTGATGGCATCTGGTCCCTGTCAAAACTTTACACCAAGAGATGTCAGAACGGAGGCATCTCTATTTTCCCAGGAGGCTCCCAAACATAGGAGGCAAGGTCTCAAAGCTGGTGCTGTTGTTTACAGCTGTGGTAACATGCTGGGTTTGAGGGTGAAAACCACTGTAGGGAGCCGGAGGAGGTGGCGGCAACAGGGACATTCCCTCGTGGAAAACACAACCAAACGGGAAGCCTTTCAGCTCCAACTGACCTCTCCCACAGGCTCCGCGGGACCCCCACCCACTCAGGAGGCTGCCACTCCACCTGTGAAATGAAGAAGCACATATGCAAGGACCCAAGCACGCTGAGGGGTAGGGAAGACCTCAACATCTGCACTTGTGCAAATGAAACACCCCAACAAGCAAGACTGGACCAAGCGCCAAGTGAAAGGACTTGCTCTGCTTAGCCCAGTGTCAATACCCTCTCCTCCAGATCTGCGGCAGGCTTTCTTCACAACCTCTTCCAGAGGCCTGTTGGGATGACAGGCCAGGAGGGAAAGAAGATTTCTTCTAGCTACTGAGTTAGAAAAACAAGTCTCTTTTGAAAGAAAGTTTCAAACTGAACATGGGTTCACACTACCCAAGTAGGATGGATGGGGACTGTCAAAGGGAGGGGCCTCTCAGTGACCATGAGGCCAAGGGAGACTTCAGGTGGAGGGTGGGGTCATGGGGAGATGCCAGGGCAGCAGGACCCTGATTTCAGACAGCTTCCCTGAGGGAAACCCTGAAGTTTGGGTGAAATCACTTAGGTCTGACTAAGACTGGAGAGGCGGCAAAGTGTCCTAAGACTTTCTGTGTCTTCAGACATGATTTGTACCCTACTCACAGTCACAAGCAACCGCTGGGACGGCTCAGTGTACCTTGAACACATTCCTGCAGATGAACGTGGTTCTGTGTTGACAAACAAGTAACCTCTGTTGCCTGTACCCATTCATTCCTGGGGTACAAAGACCAAGAGTTTGGACGGCAGAGGACCCCGCTGTCATGTAAATCTCTTTGCTTCCTGATCAGGACAGTACAAAGGCAATGTGCTCTCACTGCCACACTGCTGGGCACTCACAGCACGTGAGGCCCATCACAAGAGGCAAGCCAGGTCTTCCCTCCCTCCCACGCCTCCTGAGATGGGTCTCCGGGTGCCTCCAGTTCCCATCACCAGGGCTACTGCCGGCCCTAGTTTTCTTGTTTTAGGTGCTAGAATTACAGCGCACTGCTGCATGCACAGTCATCTGGAGCAGGGGTCAGAGCAGCCACAAAGAACAAGTCTTGTGCTTTGTCTTTTTATTATTTTTTATTTATTGGTCCTGCCAAAATGACCCTTTACCCAGGCCCACTGTTCCTATATGCACTGGCTTTATAGACGCTTGTGCCATATGTCTGTGTCCCAACTGGTAACTGATTTCCCCTTCCTATTCCTTTTCCATGCAGTGCCTCATTTTCAAAATCTGCAGGCATTTTTGTTTGTTTGGGTCTGTGTAAAAGATCCTTGGCAGGAGAACATGCATATGATCTTAAAATAAAGACAACATTCTGACACTAAGGTAATGCACAGAAAAATACAGTACTCAGACATCATTGCAAATAAATACCCCATACAGATGAAGTTTTTGTAAATGTAACATTATTTCTTATGAATCAACACTGTAAGAGAAGGTAAAAATAGGGGTCCCTACAACTAGGAATAAAAATGCTTATTCCAGGAAACAGAATTCTTTCATTCTTGCTACTTATATTATTATAATTTGTCCTGTATTTTGGAGAAGACACTTTTTCTCATTCCTCCTCCTCGAGTACCAATTTGACCATTTGCACAACCTCACTTAGCAAATCAGGACAGGACAAAAATCTGGTTTGCTAAGGAGCTTCAGTGACTTCTGTTTCCTGAAATTAACAGTGATTAGTTACACCAAGCAAGAGAATATATAATGTCTCTTTCTCACATTTGCAAAGAATACTATGGCTAACCCTCACCCCAATGCATGGGGCCGACAGTGCCGGCTCCCCTGCCACCTACCCCACTCTTCACAAACGTGGTGTGTTGTTCACATAGCTTGCTTAGCTTGTCCCATAAAGTCCATTTGGTTCCCAAACCACACTCAAGGTTTGTATTCACTTTCGTTTTTTCAGCCCCTGAATTTGCAAGGATCTGCACAGTAAAGAATCACTGACTAACAGAATTTTGCACAATTGCTGTTTTCTTTCCCTCAATGAAGATGCCCAGATTTAGGTTCAAAGGTGTGTGCCTATTCACACCAACTGGTCCATACCAGCCTTCAACATTTCTGAATAGCTCTTTACTGTCTGTTTTAGAGAACAGACTACGCTGGGCCACCTCCCTCAACTGATGAAGGCACTACTGGCAATGATTACTAATGAAAAGGCGCTGAAATAGAACACCCTAAAAATCGAAGACTGTAGGATTTTCTAAGTGTACCACAATTTGGCACAACAACCAGAGTAACAAAACAATTCCAATTTGGAATTTCACTGGTACAGTTGTATAAAATTCTGTTAATCAGTCATGCTTCACAATGTCCTAAAACCCAGAAAATTCTGGAATCTGTAGGTAATACTACTCTTTCAATAATTTATCTTTTTGTTTTCAAGTGCCTTTTACTGTTTAACCAGAGCAAAGGTCAAGTTTTCTTCTTGTTACACTGAACTATTCCTAAGAATAATAATAATACAATATGAAAAACCCCAGAATTGGAATACCCTGGATTTCTTAATGAACATGGCATTTAAAATCTGTAATTTCAAACATGAACCACAATGCCGTATAATCTAAAAGGCTGCCGAACCACAGTGTGGATACATTTAGCCGGGCTCCTTCCCGGGTTGAAGCCTTCACCTAAACAGTCTAGAGCTACACGCTAGGAGGACACATCTGTGCCATGTGCTGATATCAGACCAACACACTGTTGGGAGCTACAGGACCACAAGACAGACTACGGCACCTGAGACCATCTCTATGCCAGGGGTTAAGGAAGCAAATATAATATCAAAATATCAAAAGTGCACAGATTGATTGGGTAAAAAAGGAGTATCTGTAATAGGGAGACCCCAGTGGTGAGTGTTTCTAGAGGGTTCCTAAGCAAGCCTGGTGGTCGCTGTCCAAGCAGGTTCTTCAGCGCCTGTACAAAGGCCTTTCCAAGCAGCAGCTGGCGGTATTCTCAACATTAAAGCTTTTATTTCCTCTGCCATTAAAAACTTGGGGAATGCTATTTTGAAAAGAATTGCAGTGGCATATCCAAAAACGTTTCTAAGTGGACTTTTAGGCTGCCCTTCCTTCCTCTGCGTGGGCCCATGGGAGAGGAAGGGAGGGGGCTGCAGTGTGACAGGGCCGGCGGCCGAGTCCTCCCAGCAGCTACTCTACAGCTGAAAATGGGAGAAAACAAGACAGCGTTAGAACTGGTCACCTGTCAGACAACTAAGCTCTCACCGAGCTGTGAGGGCATGGGTGTGTTAGCTGGCAGCAGAGAAGACCTGCATGTGTTAGGGGGGCCGCTGTCCCCGAGTGCCTCATGAAAACCATTTACAAGTATGGAGAAGCTGTGTGCCAGATTCGGCAAGAAGGCAGAAGCAGTATGCAGGGCCAGCAGGCAGTCATGCCCCTGGGAGTCCAGCTTGCAGAGGGCAGATGGCCTGACATCTTCTCAAGTGGGAGGAGCATCAAGACCTGACATCCCCTCTGCAAAGCAGCCTGGTGCTAAAGACAGGCACACAGAAGGGACAGGTGTGGTCTATCCTGTGTATCTTCAATCCGGCAGTTTGGAAAACAAATACTGGCATCTGGTGGGAACTGAGACATGCCTGGGACCTAAGGGAAAGAGCGGAATGGGGCAGACAGAAGTGTGCAGGGGAAATGCAAACTCCCCCTCCTGGCCACAGAGAGAAAAGCAAGGAGCTATTCATGGTCTGCAGCCTCATGGCTGGTGGCCCCATGGATGACAGGGAGAGAAACACTGAGAGAAATCCAGCTGCCAAAGCTCTGGTGTGGATGCAGCTCCTGAGAACGGGGGAAGTCCTATGACTGCCCTTCTGGTCTGTTACCACCCCTGCAACTGCACTGACAATCAAGAACCATATTCCTCCTACTGTGAATCCTGAAACTTGCCCTGTCTCCACACAAAGCTCGTTGCCCACACCAGGCAGGGCTTCAGCTATAGCTGTGGGACCGAGTCCCACTGTTCAGCCTGGTCTGCTGGTGACTCAGACTCAGCTTAGGGGTTTCCATAGCCCTGTTTCTTAGAGTCTGAAGCCCTGTGGGAGGAAGGCCTGATAATGGGCAGAGGGTGAAAAAAATCCACTTGAAAGCTGGGGACTCCGTTAAGTTAAAAAAGATGGGCTTCCTGTGAGGACAGAAGTCCAGCCAGGCACTTGGGAAGTTTTTCTTACTGGAAAAAACCCAAGCCTTTGGCCCACCAATTTGTCACCTTGCAGGCCACCAGACAAGCATACAAATCTCAGAGAGAAAAGCTGAGATGCTGAGCTCTGGTCTGGGATGTGGCTAGGCATGCCTGTGCCTCTTGGGCATGACTGGTCCCTGGGCTGGAGAATGTGGGGCTGCTCTTTCCTCTGTTTAGGGGAAGGAATTCTGTAACTCTGTCCCAAATATAAACTGCAACGAGATGCTGCACTAACTTCATAATCTGCCAAGTGCAGAGTGTCTTCCAAGACTGCACCTGGGACTCAGGCTGGAACCTTTAACACTGGTTTCTGGATGCTGGGACAGTATAACTGCATTAGACACATGCAGGGAACATGCAAGTTTCAATGCAAGTTCTGCCCCTCCCAGTGGGAGCCAACAGCAACTGGGCCCTGAAGAGCCACATTTTTGCAAGGACATGTGGCTCCAACCCCACCTTTACCACCCAACCAAGAGAGCAGCTGCTGTGAAGGGTGGTCCCGAGGGATGTGAAACAGACACAAAGCTTGCAGCGTCCAGGTGGAGTGGCAGGCTGCCTCTGCTAAATTCTTCCCTCTGTGCATTAGTCAAAGTTAAGACCAGCCTAGCACCACAGTCCCGCTGCTGCCAGGTTAGTTGAGGTGAAGCGACAGGTGACGTGCGGCAGGTTAGCTGCAGCGTGTGCCCTTGCGGCCCTAATCGCAGTAAATGTTATACTTCTCACCACAGAGCACATGGGCAGCAAGCCCAGCACCCTCAGCCCTGTCACTAGCACAGGCGCAGGTATGACTTACACTCGGGGGGCCAGGCTTGGCCTTGGAGGTGGCCTTGGCGCGGCCCCTCCGGGTCTGCTCGTGGTCCAGCTCGAGCAGCTCCAGCCGCTGGGTCAGTGCCAGCTTCTGCTGGATGGCCATGCGCAGCAGTGAGTTGAGTGTCTTCTTCTCATCCTCGGCAGCTGCTAGCTGCCGCTGCATCTCATCCAACTGTGTGATGTATTCGTCACATCTGTGGGGAGGCAAGAGGCAGAGCGTGGCTGAAGGACCTGGGAGAGCCAGCAGAGCACGTGACCATGGTACCCACGCTGAGAGCTCCAGGTGCAGGCGTGCTAAGTAGTTTCAGTTGTGTCCAACTCTGTGCGGCCCTATGGACTATAGCCCATCAGGCTCCTCTGTCCAAGGGATTCTCCAGGTAAAAATACAGGAGTGGGTTGCCATGCCCTCCTCCAGGGGGATCTTTCCGACCCAGGGATCGAACTAGCGTCTCTTAAGTCTCCTGCGTTGGCAGGAGGGTTCTTTACCACCAGTGCAACCTGGGAAGCCAAGCTCCAAGTGAGGAGACTATGATAATATTCATCAGCTTACTGAGCTACAAATGAAGAGGATGTGCCTTTCTGAGGTTTGGTTTTCTCCGAGAGGGACTCTCTAAAGCCAGTTTTCACTAAAGGAGGCAGTGGATGGTGCCCTTGAAGACCTCCAGCTGGCCCAGGGGAGCAAGTTAGGGGTGTGATGTCACTTGGCTCTCAGGATGTGGGGATAAACCAGAGGACAGGAATCTGTTTGTTCTTGGAATAGCCCAGGCACACAGCAGGTGCTTAGTAAGTCTGGGACAAACAGCCAAGTAGGGCCTAGGAAAAGCACACGTGGGTGCCATAAACAGACCCATTTGAGCATCTGCCAACTGACACGGGCCCTCTACCTGGGTAAGAATCTGGGCGAGAAATGCCCACTCTGGTCTGCCCCTGAGGGAGGGAGTGGCTGAAAGGTGGGGGTGGGCACACCCACCCTACACCCCCATCCACCAAGGCCAAGGACCATCAGCAAGTTTCAACCTTTGCCCAGAGGTTTGCCATCTTGGCTCCATCTGAGAAGTCACAATTTTAAATAATATAAGTTATGGGAGCAAAGGTCAACATACCATGCGCTACAGGACTAACTAAAATCTTTCCCAAACACTTTGCCCAGAAGGAGGGAGCTTTGTCCCTCTCCTCCCACATCGCTGAAATGCAGGGAGTGCTCAGCACCTTGACACAGGCGAAGCAGACCCTGAGCTCAGTTCCAACCTATTTAACCAGGAGTCTCAGCCTCCCAGCCCTGAGGACACACCAGGCCTATCCAGAGAACGCCCCTGGTGCTTGACTGACTGTGGCCAGCAGATGGCACCAAGCCTCTCTGAATAGGGAGACACCCAGAACCAGGCCCCAAAGCAGCCTCCAGCTCCGCACTTGCCCAGGGTTGCTGGCCACAGGACTGGCCTAAACAAAGATGCTGCCCACCACCCCCAACAAACTCCAACTGGTAGGGTCAGAGTGGGAGCACTATGACCTCACCACTCCTGGGAGGGGAACCTTTCTTCTAAAATATACGAACTTTCCACCAAGTTCTGGAAAGCAAGCTCCTCATTTGTTATCAGTGGCTTGCCCACTTGCCTGCTTCTCCTTCAAAGCTCAAGCCTCCAGCCTGGCCACTAAGGACGCACCCTCATAGCCTTTTGCTTCCAACTTCCTCATTTTACACCAAGTGGAGACAAAACTTGGGCCCCTGGGTTCTCACAAATAGCAGAAATGGAAATTTCCCACAGGGCCAGGTTCCTGGGCTGCCGAGCAGCGACAACAGAGAGCCGTACCTGGTGGCAAACATAGCACGCAGCGAGGAGAAGGTGGCCGCATCCTCCTTGAGAGCCTTGAGCTCGTTGCGCAGCTTCATCATGGTCTCAGTCACCATCGCCTTCTCGTTCTCGTACTTGCTCTTTAGGTTGGCAAGGGCCACCTCTGCCGTCTGGGGGGTCAGAGTTGTAAAAGACAGGCAGACGAGGTGTCAGGAGGGGTCCGCTGCCTTGGTGAGCACCACAGATCAAGGCCCCAACCAGCACTGGGCCCCTGAGACCCAGCCCCTCCCCACAGCACTGAGGTGAGGTTTTCCCCCATCTTTTCTTCGAGCTGGGACAGGACAAGATGGGAAGCCAGGGAGGCTGAGAAAGCCCCCACCCACCTACCCACCCACTGCTGGACCCGAGCGCCATGCACACCTGCTTATTGGCCTTGAGCACCGTGCGCAGGGTGGTGATCTGCTCCCGCTTGGTGCTGAGCAGCGACTTCAGCTTCAGGATCTCCTCCATGAGTGCCTCCCGGTCCTTGTCGGCAGCTGGGCCCAGCTCCTGTGAGGCCAGGCGCTGCCGTGACAGCTCTGTGGTGCGGTCCACGGCTGCCTGCAGGTGCCTGATCTGATCGCGGATGATGGCAATCAGGTTGTAGATGTTCATGGGCTCTCGGCGTGGGTCACTCAGGGGTGAGGGCAGAGAGGAGCCAGGCGAGGGGCTGCTGTCCCTGGCCCTACCCTCTGCGGGGGGTGGGCCCTTGGGCAGGACAGGTGAGCGGCGCTCACGGGTCTCAGGGCTGCAGCTGCCAGTGCCAGCCGGGCCCTCACGGTAGTAGTCTAGCACCACACGCGTGGGTGTCTCATTGTTGCACATGCATACATGGTGGTAGAGATTGGCCAGTTCCTCGCTGAAGGTCACCAGCTCATCCTGGGCCGCGCTCAAGCTGCCTTGTGTCTCGCCGGCAACATCGCTCACCTTCTTCAGCTCTGTCTGCAGCCGCGCCAGGAGCTCACGGTCCTGGCAACTGGCTTTCTCCAACAGGGAGACCTTCTCAGTGAGCGCCTGGCTCTCGGCCTCATGCCGGCCCTTCTCCTCGGCGTGCTGGGCCTCACTGGCTTCGTGTGCACTGCGCAGGGCCTTCAGCTGCTCCCGGAGCTCACCCGCCTCTGCCACAGCCACACGGTACTTGCAGGCCAAGATCTCAGGCCCGTTGATGTCCACCTCGTAGTAGTCACCGTCTTCATGGCTGTCTCGCTCCTTCTCGCTGTCCAGCGCGGTCCGCCGCTCCTTGCTGGCCTGCAGGCGTCGCAGAGCACTCAGGTTCTCTGTGAGGCGGCTCACCTCTGCGTGCTGCTCGGACAGGGCCCCTCGCGCCTGCTCCAGCTGCTTCTGTGTGTCCTGCAGTGTTGCCAGCAAGCCCACCTTCTCCCGCTCCACCTGCAAAGGCAGAGAAAGGGACCGTCAACAGCCCTCTGCGCTCAGAGAACCCCTGGTCAGTCCCATGAAGACCCTGTCCGTACCACATTCATCACCCTGCTGAGCTCTCTGTGATAAATCTGGGTCGAGGTGTCATGTGTGGGGCCATGATGGCTCCTCCCCCTGCCCAGCTGTTTGTGGGGCCAAGTGAGTCCCTCCTTAGAGACATGCAGCAAACCAAGAGGCTGTGATGCAGAGCCTGGGGTTCTGTTCTGTCGGGGCAGGAAACCTGACGTGTCTAAAGGACACCGCATGGGAAACCATATGTGGAGACCTCAGAGAGGTGTTAAACCTCTGGTGGTGCCCAAACTCATAACCAGAAAACTATTTCTCTGGGCACCTTCCACCTATAATGCTGCAGTTCCACTTAGGTAACAATACAGAATTACCTATGTAAAAGAAATGTAAGTAAAAGACTGCATAGCATTTTAAAAATTCACAAAGTGTCAGGCAAGCACTGTCCTGCTGAACAGCAGGTCTGGCCAACACCATCGGGGACACCAGTGGAGGTGGGGATGGCGCACGGGGGCCCAAGGCCCAGGGCTGTGGCACAAACCTGACAAGGTGGGGTCCCAGGACCATCCACCCGCTCACCTGCATTAGCTGCTGCTTAAGCTTCTGGATCTCAGAGATGTTGAGCTCACTGAGCAGGTCAGAAACGAGGCTGGGAGGGGGTGGGGTGAGGCCGTCCTTGGTGGGCGTGGAGGTCTTGTTGTCCAGCGGCACCTTGCCCAGGCCACCATGCTCGAAGCCATTGGCCAGGGCCTCAGCGTCGTCACCAAGCTTGAGGCCATCCAAGGAGACATGCAGGTGGCTGGTGTAGAGGGAGTCGTTGATGCTCATGTAGTGTGACAGCTCCTTGCGCAGGCTGTTCTTCTGCTCCCGCTCTGTCTTCAGAGTCTCCAGAGCCTCCTCCAGCTGCCGCTCCGAGATCTCCTTGAGCCGAATGGCGTCCTCCAGCTGGCTGTTGAGGTATTCGGTCTCCTCCTCCAAACGCTTGATCTCATGCTTGAGCCCCTCAAACTCCACCTGTAAAAGAGAGGTCGGCACTCTTCTATCCCCGTGGGATGGGGAAGAAGCACCATCGTGGTGACTGAACAACTGGGAGAACATGGATACTCAGAGGGTTGCAGGCATGAGGTGCACATGGGAAATGCTGAGCCCGCGCCTGGGACATGTGTGCACATATGAGCAGTGCAAAAGCACACGAAAGGCTCAGCACCAGAGACGCCCTCTGCTGGAATTCAGAACACACCACAATGCCAACTTGTTAGGTGACTTAAAATGCTACCGAGGATATATTGGCTTTAAATTCTACAAAACTTCTTCATTATCGCTAAGAGTTGATTAAATACTTTTAAGATACAAAAAAATATGTATCTAGATATGCAATGTGACCATCACTTCTAATCACATTTCAAAATGAAGGAACTAAAGCTCCCACTGAAGTGGGATGGGCCTTCACTGTACACACCACCCTGACTGAGAGGCCCGGGTACAAGTAGGGGAGGCGGAGCCCAAAGCTGTACATGCAGAAACAGTATTTGCAGGCGGACAAGGAAAGAACAGACAGAAACCAATGCTTGGTGTGGGTACTCAGGGTCTGTGAGCAACTTTAAAAAAAATTGGTATTATTCTGCAATATTTGTGCAAGAAACGAGGAGTAAACCACTCAAAGGCAGGTCGATGAGGGTCTCTGTGGGCTGAGGACTAGAGTAGGGGAACCCCAGGGAGAGGCCAGACTCCACCGTGTGCCACTCATGGTCTGGTTTCCCACTCCTTGGGATGCTTGACCCACAGATGAGCACAGCGTCACAGAGGGTCTGCCGAGTTCCTGGGAGGAGATCCACTTCCTCCGGCTCCAAGGGTCAGAAGTTCTGCTACCAGCGTAAACATACAGGCCCACGCTTCCTTATGCTGGAGTTAAATACCCGGGTCCCCAATTTGGGGATTTCTGGGATAAAGGTCCCCCTAGTCCCCAACCTGTGAAGCTGTGGTTCTTGGACAGTTAGGTGACAAGGGCAGGCCGTGAAGGGCCTGGGTGTCCTGTCCCAAGTAGAAGTGACCCTCTTGTCCTCTCACAGGTGGAGGCAACCCTTCTGTCCCCGTCCTGTCACAGGTGGGGAGAGGAGACCTCCTGTCCCTGACCTGTCCCAGGTGGAAGTGTTCCTACTCGTCCCACCCATTTTTATGTTACTTGAGAACATCATATGACAGCCTGGACATCTCCACACTGCTCAAGGGTCACCGGGCTTCACCACAAGGTCCAGGACCACATGGATTCAAAGGAGTCTAGAAAACACGATACAGTGGGAAGAGTGGGTACACTGATAGCTCTAGGGTTCCAGAGGGCATATGGACATCTCTGGTCTCCTGTTGGCATCTGAAATGAGATAGAGCCAGACACCCAGCCTCTGGGGTCTTTTGGTATCACATCTTCATCACCTCCATTCTTCCTCCCACTTTTGCTGACTGGAACACCTTGGTTAGTCCAACTGCCAGCCAACAATACAGCTGGAGGCTTTGTTTTTCTGGTGTTGAAGGGCCTGGGCCCTGCTGCCAAACCCTCGAACATGTAACACCCAGCCTGAGTGTGGAAGGAGGGAGGGAATGTCTTCTGACCATGGAGACAGCAAAGTGAGAGTCAGGCCAGGGCTACGGCTCAGAGCTAACCTACCTGTCCCACCTGCACAGCCCAGATACTTGCCTGATTCTGCCTCAGCACAGACACCTGCTTCTGCAGGCTGATATTTTCCTCCTCCAACTCCGAGTAGTCCTGTAGCAGGCGTGCCTCCCGGAACTTGTACTCCTTGATGTCATCCCGCAGGCGGCCACGTTGTATCTCTACGTTCTGATTGATCTGCCCGGAAGAAGGTGGATGTGAGAAGCCTGCTCTAGTTGGTCTCACCACTCCTCAGGCAAGAGGAGCTCAGTGCAGCCAGGCTCACCATGGTAGCCACACAGCCAGAACTTGGAATCCCAGGCTTGCCGTGGTGTCCAATGTAGCCACCTGACAAGGAGCTGGGACCATGAGCCGTGTGGTATGGGGTGAATGGCATAGAGTCTATGCAGCTCTGACCTTGGTTTCTTCATATGTAAAATGGGGTTAACAGTAGTTCCTCTGTCTCGTGCTGCTGGTAGCATGTACTGGTACAGTGCTGTGGAAACAGTCTGCAGATACTCAACAGTTCAGCACGGAGTTAAAGCTGACCCAGCAGTGGGCCTCAGCACGCACTCCAAAGAAAGGAAACACATGTCCACACAAAATCTTGTGAGTGAATGTTCAGACACCATCATAACACCAAAGGCAGAAACAACCCAAATGTCCACCAACTGAAGAGATAAACAATATACAGTATATTTATACAACTGGATGTTACTACACATGCTAACACAAATGGACCCTGAAAACAACATGAGTAAAAGAGGTGTTAAGTGTTCATGTACCTTATGACTTCACTTAAATGAAATATTGAGAATAAGCAAACCCACAGAGACTGAAAGAGCAGATAGGTGGTTGCTGGGGCAGGGGCAAGGGGAAGATGGGAAAGAGAGTGACTGTTAATGGGGTTTCTTCTTGGACTGATGAAATATTCTAAAATTGATTTGGGATGGTGCATGAATGTGTAAATATACTAAAATCCACTGACTGCATATTTTCAAATGGGTGATTTGTAAGGGATATGAATTATCTCAATAATTCTATTTAAAAAGTCCCTGCCTCCAAGTTGTCTGGGGGATTCAAACATGCACGGAGAGGCAAGTGCAGACCTGGCATGAACTGTGCAATCAAGACCGTTGGGGATTCTCAACCGGCTACTACTCTGTGCCAAAGGCCAGGACCTGGGTCCCTTGGCCAACATTCTGGAGTCATTGTATACATTGTAGGATGTTTAGCTGCAGCCCCCACACCTGCTGTAACCACAGAAACTGCCTCGAGACAGGGTTGGTGTCCCCAGAGGCAGAATCGTCTCTGAGGCGAACTCTCCCTCTCTCCCCACATTCTTGGTCCCAACATTCTACGCAGCCTCCCCGACATACCTGCAAAGATCTAATGCCCAGCCCCTTGGCTAGAAGCACCATCACCCACTGGGCCCCAGAGCTCACTCCGTCCTTCTCTCCCAACACAGCAGCCTCTCTGCTGGTGCTGAGGTTTCTTGTGATCACATTGATGCATACACTCTGTAGACAAGATTCCATGATTCCACACAGGTACACATGGAAAAGCAATGCTGGATTGATAAAATGAAATAGGACCAATAAGAAAAGAAGAACACAACAAAAAGGGGAACAAGTTATTACATATATCAAGTACTCCTCACAAATGCTTACTACCAAAATCTCCAGCAAATGGACCAACGCAGTCCCCTCATTAAGTGACCCAAGGAGGTACCCAACAGATGACATGGGGCGCAGGCAGAGCAGCGGCTGTGCAGCGCTGGCATCTGAGGAGGCCTTACAAATAGCAGTGAAAAGAGAAGCGAAAAGCAAAGGAGAAAAGGAAAGGTATACCCATTTGAATGCAGAGTTCCAAAGAATAGCATGGAGAGATAAGAAAACCTTCAGTGATCAGTGCAAAGAAAACAGAGGAAAACAATAGAATGGAAAAGACTAGAGATTTCAAGTAAATTAGAGATACCAAGGGAATATTTCATGCAAAGATGGCTTCAAAAGGACAGAAATAGTATGGACCTAACAGAAGCAGAAAACATTAAGAGGTGGCAAGAGTACACAGAAGAACTACACAAAAAAGACCTTCATGACCCAAATAATCACGATGGTATAATCACTCACTTAGAGCCAGTCATCCTGGAATGTGAAGTCAAGTGGGCCTTAGAAAGCATCACTACGAACAAAGCTAGTAGAGGTGATGGAATTCCAGTTGAGCTGTTTCAAATCCTGAAAGATGGTGCTGTGAAAGTGCTGCACTCAATATGCCAGCAAACTTGGAAAACTCAGCAGTGGCCACAGGACTGGAAAAGGTCAGTTTTCATTCCAATCTCAAAGAAAGGCAATGCTAAAGAATGCTCAAACTACCACACAATTGCACTCATCTCACACGCTAGTAAGATAATGCTCAAAATTCTCTAAGCCAGGCTTCAACAGTATGTGAACCGCGAACTTCCAGATGTTCAAGCTGGATTTAGAAAAGGCAGAAGAACCAGAGATCAAATTGCCAACATCTGCTGGATCATGGAAAAAGCAAAAGAATTCCAGAAAAACACCTATTTCTGCTTTATTGACTATGCCAAAGTTTTTGATTGTGTGGATCATCACAAACTGTGGAAAATTCTTAAAGAGATGGGAATACCAGACCACCTGATCTGCCTCTTGAGAAATCTGTATGCAGGTCAGGAAGCAAGTTACAATTGGACATGGAACAACAGACTGATTCCAAATAGGAAAAGGAGTACGTCAAGGCTGTATATTGTCACCCTGCTTATTTAACTTATATGCAGAGTACATCATGAGAAATGCTGAGCAGGAGGAAGCACAAGCTGGAATCAAGATTGCCAGGAGAAAGATTAATAACTTCAGATATGTAGAAGACACCACCTTTATGGCAGAAAGCAAAGAACTAAAGAACTTCTTGATGAAAGTGAAAGAGGAGAGTGAAAAACTTGGCTTAAAACTCAACATTCAGAAAACGAAGGTCATGGCATCTGGTCCCATCACTTCATGGGAAATAGATGGAGAAACAGTGGAAACAGTGGCTGACTTTATTTTTGGGGGCTCCAAAATCACTGCAGATGGTGACTGCAGCCATGAAATAAAAAGACGCTTACTCCTTGGAAGAAAAGTTATGACCAACCTAGATAGTATATTGAAAAGCAGAGACATTACTTTGCCAACAGAGGTCCATCTAGTCAAGGCTATGGTTTTTCCAGTAGTCATGTATGCATGTGAGAGTTCGACTATAAAGAAAGCGGAGCGCTGAAGAATTGATGCTTTTGAACTGTGGTGTTGGAGAAGACTCTTGAGAGTCCCTTGGACTGCAAGGAGATCCAACCAGTCCATCCTAAAGGAAATCAGTCCTGAATATTCATTGGAAGGATTGATGTTGAAGCTGAAACTCCAATACTTTGGCCACCTGATGCAAAGAACTGACTCACTTGAAAAAACCCTGATGCTGGGAAAGATTAAAGGCAGGAGGAGAAGGGGTCAACAGAGGATGAGATGGTTGGATGGATCACCAACTCAATGGACATGAGTTTGAGGAAACTCCGGGAAGTGGTGATGGACAGGGAAGGCTTGCGTGCTGCAGTTCATGGGGTCGCAAAGAGTCAGACATGACTGAGCGACTGAACTGAACTGAAATTACTGATTGGTGAAATGCAAGGCTTGTCAGCAAAGCAAAATTCCTGAGAGGCAATAAATAAATAAATAAATAAAGTAACACAGTGTGAGTGGCAATCTGAGGAAACATATACTTACTTGCTTCCTAACAAAGTTCTACATACACCTTGACTCTGGCCATTTCCCTTGCTTACCACCCAACTGATTGTTATAGTTAATTTTAATGTCAGCTTATCTAGGCCCTGGCCTCCAGATATTTGGTCAAACACCAGTCTAGATGTCACCATTCAGGTATATTTTTAGATGAGATTAACATTTACATTCAAAGACCCACTGAGTAAAAATGTGGATCCAGTCAGTCGAAAGACTTTCAAAAAATAAAAAGAGACAGCCTTCAGACTTAAGCTGCGACATCAGCTCTTTACTGGGTCTCCAGCCAGGTGGCATAACCTGCAGATTTTGGATCTGCCAGCCACCACAACTGAGTGAGCCAATTCCCTACAATAAATCTCTGCCCCTCAACCCCCGACCCAGCACCATGCAAAACACATACCCCTATCAATCTGCTTCTCTAAAGAGTCCTCGTTAACTCAATGATTGATACATAAGAACTGTGCTTTGCATATCAGAGAAGAAAAATAAATAAAAGGAATCCAGATTGGAAAAGAAGTAAAACTCTCCCTGTTTGCAGATGACAGGATCATACCATACACAGAAAATCCAAAAGATGCTACCAGAAAATTACTAGAGCTAATCAAAGAGACACAAGACCTGTATGCAGAAAACAATAAGACACTGATGAAAGAAATTAAAGACCACACAAATAGATGGAGAGATATACTATGTTCTTGGATTGGAAGAATCAATACTATGAAAACGACTATACTACCCAAAGCAATATACAGATTCAATACAGTCCCTGTCAAACTACCAACAGTATTTTTCATAGAACTAGGACAAAAAATTTCACAATTTGTATGGAAACACAAAAGACCCCAAATAGCCAAAGCAATCTTGAGAAAGAATAATGGAGCTGGATGAATCAATCTTCCTGCCCTCAGACTATACTGCTGCTGCTGCTAAGTCGTTTCAGTCGTGTCCGACTCTGTGCAACCCCACAGACGGCAGCCCACCAGGCTCCCCTGTCCCTGGGATTCTCCAGGCAAGAACTGGAGTGGGTTGCCATTTCCTTTTCCAATGCATGAAAGTGAAAGTCAAAGTGAAGTGATGTCTGACTCTTAGCAACCCCATGGACTGCAGCCTACCAGGCTCCTCCGTCCATGGGATTTTCCAAGCAAGAGTACTGGAGTGGGGTGCCATTGCCTTCTCTGCAGACTATACTATAAACCTACAATCATCAAGACAGAAATACAGAAATATATTTCCATATATAGAAAACAGAAATATAGGCCAATGGAACAGGTTGAAAGCCCAGAGATTAACCCATGCACTTATGGGCATCTTATCCTCAACAAAGGAGGCAAGACTATACAATGGAGAAAAGACAGCCTCTTCAGTAAGTGGTGCTGGGAAAACTGGACAGCTACGCATAAAAGAATAAAATGAGAACACTTCCTAACACCATACACAAACATAAATTCAAAACGGATTAAAGAACTTAAATATAAAGCTCTCAGAGGAAAACACAGGCAGTATAATCTTTGACATAAATCACAGCAAGATCCTCTTTGACCCACCTCCTAGGGTAATGGAAACAGAAAGAGAAGTAAACAGATAGGACCTAAATAAACTTAAAAGCAACTGACAAAGGATTAATCTCTAAAATATATAAGTAGCTCATACAGCTCAATATCAGAAAAACAAACAGCCCAATCAAAAAAAAGGGCAGAAGACCTAAACAGACATTTCTCCAAAAGAGACATTCTCCAAGTTGTTCAGTTGCCAAGTTGTGTCCGACTTCTTGCAATCCCATGAACTGCAGCACGCCAGGCTCCCCTGTCCTTCACAGCATCCCTGAGAGTGATGCTATCTGACCATCTCATCCTCTGCTGCCCCCTCTTCTTCTTTGTCCATCAGTTTTTCCCAGCATCAGGGTCTTTCCCATTAAGTTAGCTATTCACATCAGGTGGCCGAAGTATTGTAGCTTCAGCTTCAGCACCAGTCCTTCCAATGACTATTCAGGACTGATTTCCTTTAAGATTGACTGGTTTGATCTCCCTGCTGATGGCCAATAATGAAAAGATGTTGAACACCGCTTACCATTAGAGAAATGCAAATGACAACTATAATGATGTATATCACCTCATACCAATCAGAACAGCCATCAGCAGAAAACCTGCAAACAATAAATGCTGGAGAGGATGTGGAGAAAAAGGAACCCTACTGCACTGCTGGGAATGGAAACTGCTACAGCCACTATGGAGAACAGCGCGGAGATTCCTTAACAAACTAGGAATAAGACTACCCTATGACCCAGCAATCCCACTACTGGGCATATACTCTGAGAAAAACACAATTCAAAAAGACACATGTACCCCAACGGTCACTGCAGCACTATTTATAACAGCCAGGACATGGAAGCAACCTACATGTCCATCAACAGATGAATGAACAGAGAAGAGGTGGTGCTTATATACATGCAATGGAATATTACTGGCCATAAAAAGGAACACATTTGGGTAAGTTGTAGAGAGGTAGCTGAGCCTAGAACCTGTTACACAGAGTGAAGTCAATCAGAAAGAGAAAAACAAATATTGTCTATTAATACATATACACGGAATCTAGAAAAATAATGATGAACCTATTTACAGAGAAGAAATGGAGAGGGAGACGCCGAGAACAGACTCGTGGACACAGCAGGGGAAGTAGAGGGTAAGACAGACTGAGAAAGCAGCACTGACATACATACAACAGCACGTGTGAAACAGGCCACTGCTGGGGAAGAGGCTGCACATCACAAGGAGCCCAGCCTGGCCTCTGTGACAACCTAGAAGAGTGGGATGGGGAGGCAGGCTCACCAGGAAGGGGAGATATATATATAATTATGACTGATTCAGGTTTTTGTACAGCAGAGACCAGTACAGCACTGTAAAGCAATTATGCTCCAATTAAAAAAAAAAACTACCCACTCAGTATGGGAATTAACAGAGGAGTTAAGATGGTGAAACAGGGGCAGCAAGTGGGAGCTGTTGGTAAATGAAAAAGGTAAACGGACTTTACTTAAAACGTAACAGCTCTCCTCAATGAAACAAGTGGTCCTAAAGTGGACAGAAAAAGGACAGAGGGAGACAAGACCACGGGCCAGCTTGACTGCCTAGTCGAAGCCCTCTGCACTCCAGAACCCGTGTGCCCAGGCTGTGCCAGAAGCCTCTGCTGAACTGCACCCTAGCACAGTCTGACTGCACAGGGGAACCAGTTTTGCTTTTTATTAAGATATGATTCACGTCCCATGAAGTTCACCCACTGACAGTGTACAATTCAGAGGTTATAGTTTATTCATAGTTGTGCGCATTACCTATTCTAGAACTTTTTCATTACCCTAGAAAGAAGCCACACACCAATCAGCAACCACCAATATGCTTTCAGTCTGTGAAGCTACCGTTTCTTGACATTCACAGAAATGAACCTGGACAACATGTGGTTTCTCTGCATGGCTCAAAAAACCTTTCACTGGCGCTGTCTCCATACTGGCACCGCTCTGGCAACCCTAGGGGCATGATCCATTCCTTTACTACTGAGTACTGACTGTGCTGGGTGCTGCTCTAGGCTCTGTTTTGCTCACTGAGGCTCCCTAACATTGCCCACGTACAGCACACACATTGCCAGCTGGTGTCAGCTGCTGCTGAGGGAGGCCCTGATGAGGCAAGGCGGGGTGCTATACTAAAGTCAGGTCTGGGAACCTGGACTGCAGAGAAGTCAGCACTCTACACTGCCGAAGCCCCATCACAGTGTGGCTGGACCTCAGCCACAGGGAGGGAGCACCACCCTGCACAGGAGTGCTCCAAAGCTGGTCTATATTGTTCCCCAGAGGAATGGGCAAGACATTTAGCCAGGAGGTCGCAGCCCAATCCCCAGGAAAGGCCTGCAGCCCCAAGGAAGGCCAGGGTGGACATGGGAGTAATGCCCGTCCTGTCACCTGCAGAGCCTGCACAGGAGGAGGTGATGGCAGAGGCAGAGCCTGGAGCAACGTGGACACAAAACAAGGGTCTGCGGGTTGCTGCCACCCAGAAGCTGGAGGAGGTTCCACGTGGAACATGGTCCTGACAGCATCTTTATTTCAGATACAGAAAATTTAAGAGAATAAAATCTTGTTGCTTGTGGCAATCTACTATGGTGGCCCCCAAAACCAAATATACAAATTTGGTGTAATACCGGGAAAAAGACACCGCTGCAACAAATACCTGAAAATGTGGAAGTGGCCATGGAGTTGGGGATGGCCACAGGCTGGAAGAGCTTAGAGGAGCAGGACAGGAAAAGGCCAGACTGCCTTGAGGCTATTGGTAAAAAAAAAGTAAATGTTTCAGGTGACTCTGGTGAGGGTCAGAGAAGAGTCAGAGAGAAGTATTCCATTGTCTCAGGGAATGCATGGACTGTCATGAAATAACACTAGGAGAGACGTGAATGCTAGCGGTGCTCCCAGTAAGGCCTTAGGAGGGAATGAGGACTGGCAGAAAGGCTTGCGATAACGTGGCAGAAAACCCAGCTGAGCTGTATTCCAGTGCTGGGTGGAAAGCAGAAATTAGTAAGCGAGGAAGGTGGATGAACAGCCTGGGAGATTTTGAAGCAGAATGTTAGAAGTACAGCCTGGTTTCTCCTTGTTGCTTATAGCAAAGTGGAAGAGGAGATAGAAACCAAAGAAATAATTGTAAGCAAAACAGAACTAAAACTTGAAGGTTTAGAAAGTGCTCCGCTTGTCCTTATTGTAAAAAAATGAGAAAGTGTTTTTCTGGAGACAGCAACAAGGGCATGGCTTACAACCTCAGCCACCTCAGCAGGCCTACTGCTCCCTGGGTGCCAACGAAGACTGTCCTCAGGCCTTGAAATGCGGAGCTTCTTACTTTCTGAGACCTGCAGCCCCTTTATTTTTTCCTCTTCTCCCTTCTGGAATGAGAGGAACTCTCCTTTGCCTATCCTAACATTGTATTCTGGAAGCACATAATTTGCACAGGGAGGAATTTCACCCCAGGATGGACCATTGCAAAGTGTCAGCCTTTCCTAATTAAGCGAATTTGAGATGTGATAAGGGATTTAAAGAGTTGATGCTGGAATGGGCTAAGACTTCTGGGAATGAGACGAATATATTTCACATGGAAAATATATGAATTCTGAAGGCCAGAGGGTAGAATGTTATGGGTTTTAACTGTGTTCCCTCAAAAGATATGCTGAAGTGACAAGCCCTGGAAGGGGTGAATGGGATCTGACTTGGAAATATGGTCTTTGCAGATATATCCAAGTCAAGACGAGGTAATAGGGGATTAGAGTGAGCACAAACCCAAGGGCTGGTGTCCTTCCAAGATGGAGAGTTGGAGACACCCAGGGAGAAGGCCACAGGAAGACGGAGGCAAAGACTGGAACACGAGGACTGCCAGAGGCTGCCAGGTGCTGACAGAGGCACAGGAAGGACTCTCTTGCACAGCCTCCTGAAGAAGCCATCCCTGCTGACACCTTGATTTTCTGTTGTCTTCAGCCCTCAGTTTGCGGTAATCTGTCACAGCAGTCACAGGAAATGAACGCAGGTTTTGGTCTTATCCCACTGAAAGCGGGGGTCGGGGATGGGAGGATGAACCCAGAAGACACAGGGAAAGCCCAGAGCACCAGGACAGAGCTAAGTGAAGTGGAAGAGGAGCCCCCAGCGCTGTGAATACCGTGCCAGGTGACCCACCTCTCATGGGAGGGTGCTGTGGCTGCCCCCACCGGAAAGCCGCCAAGGGGCAGGGGATGTGTCCAGACAGGTGACTTCACTCACTTGGCGCGTATGCTCCTGGTGAGCCACCAACCATCTGTACTGCAAGTGTGCTCTCACCCAGACAGAACCACACCTGGAGAAGCAGCAAGGAATCAGCAGTGAAGATGGCTCAGACTGGTTCAGGCAGGGGCAGGGCTGAGGGGCCCAGGTGGGAGGCTGCGCTGAGGAAGCAGTGCCTCAGCCTTGCCTCCACATGGAGGCGCTGCGTGAGGTGCTCAGGAAAGCGAATGCCCTCGAGGGGGAGCCATACCTCGGCTCACCTCCCAGGGCCTCGTCTCCCCTCTGAGAATGGAAGGGATGGTGACTGGAGGAGAAGCTGTGGCCCCTGTGCATCCATCCACAGCACCAACCCACCCTGCTGCAGGTCACACAGGCTGGCCACAACTAACCAGTCTACCTAACTGGTCTCCCTGCCTCCAGGAAGGAAGGCAGCCTGTTGTGGGATAGGCTCCCACAACAATTAGCTTTTGCTCTCTCGTCTTTCCCCTGCTTAAACACTGAACTGTATCCCCTCGCTGGCTCCCGCTGCTCTTGGTGTGCTGTGGCTATGAGCCCCCAGCCTTGCCCAAGCCCCTGTCCCAGTGCTTCCAGCTGCTGTGCACAGCACCTTCTCACCCTCTGTGAATACACTAGTGGGCGCATGCTCACTCCTCTGCCAGAATGCTCTGCTACTCCTCCCTCTTTCCCTGCTAAGTCACGGTGCTTTGGGGAGGTGCTCAAACATGTGCGGCTTGATTTCATGTGACCACCCAACAGACTGGAGCCAAGAGGAGGGTCTAAAACTCACCAGCTCCCCACAGGTTTGCACAGCAGGACTAACAAACCTAGAAAGCCTCCAGGCTGCAGTGGAGAAACTCAGGTCAGCTTCTCCCACAGCCTGGGCAGATTCCACCTTCTCAACTCAGAACTGGAACACAGCCTCCTGTCATAGCAGTGGAGCTGACAAACGAAGTATGGGCCCTTACAGGTCTGCAGGAGAGCTTCTGGACAGCAAGGCGAGGTGCACCCAGATTACAAGCTGACCTGGCAGGTGAGGGCACTGCCGTTGCCCTCAGAGGAACCTCTGCCTGGCACACACCCAACTACCAAGGGCTCAAACAAGCTCCCACTGGCCACTGCAGGGTTTGATTTCCCCCAGGTAAGCACCTTCTTTCAGGTGAGCCTGACAAGAGCAGCCTTGATGATACACAGCAACCAGGGACACAGAGGGCCTTGGTCCAACAGGGTATAAGCCAGATAGCATGTGGGGTACCATCTTAGCACCCCCTGTAGGCCCTCCCTCACCAATCTGACCTCCCAGGGGGCTGCTGGATGCCACACCTGAACCAGCTGGATCCAGCTCTGCTCCCTGGGAGGAATCTCCACTTCCTTGTGGAGTCCATTCCCTTGGGACTCATCTGGGTGCCCCCTCCAGCTCCTCCTCAGCTGTGGGGCTCGCCCCTGAGTTTACCCCTTACCTTTGCTGCTTTCTCTACACACCCAGGGCCCTTTCTCTTGACTCTGGACTGCCAACGTGACTTTCTCCACTCAATCCCCTGGATCTGGAGCACAGGGGTCCTTCTGAACAGGCCTGTCCACACTACAATGGAGAGCCCCCCTGGTGCCTGGGGCTGCTGCTCCTGATCTAGCACCCACCACTTCAGCTTGTGGCCAAAAACCTGGCTTCCTTTCAGCCGTTCCTAGGGGCCCAGATGTCACCATAGCAAGAAACAAGTATTTCTGGCTCCTAGCCAGGACAGAGGAGCTGACAACAGATAAGATTTCTCCTGGCACATCTCTGTCACTCACTCTTAGGCTTGTGAAGGGCCTGATACACACAGAGTCCACCAGGAGAGCAAGGCTAGGGTCCACTGGGACGGTAATTTTACCTAAGGGGGTCACCCCCTGGGCAGATGATGCCCACCCCCTCAACTCACAGTTCTGCTTCTCAAGGCAGCCCTCACCACCCCTCTCAACCCCTTCCCAAGGCAAATCTGAGGAATGTGCAAAAGACGACTCTGTCATCAGTCAGCTGGGTCTGATCCATGGGTCTCTCTCTGCTTTTCTATGTGCAAAACGGGCCCTCAGGGCATGTCCCAGGGCAGAAGCTGGAAGGGCCCATTCACACACAGTGCCGAGGTCAGGACCCAGTGACCCTGGGTGTACAGTCAAACCTTCTTCACCTTGATCTCCCAACCTGTGAGATGAAGGAAGTAACTGGATGCCCACAGGATCACCCAAAAGACAAGTCACAGGGTAGCTGGAACTGTCCCACATGCTGAGCATGTTTGCCATACGTGTCACATGACGGAGGCCTCAAGTTCCTCTTGGAGAGCTGGGCATGGAATGAACCCCTAAGCCAGACATCACAGGGTAGAAGGACGGGGGTGGGTCAGAGGGCACAGCACAGCTGGCCCATCAGTCACTGAACTGGACAGCAGCAGGACCAGGCACCAGCAGGGAAAGGCCCACGTGGGGAAGAGGCATTTCCTGTGGAGACTGTGCAAAGCCTGCTTGCCCGGATCACACCAAGACAGGCACAGGCTGGTGCTCCTCAGGGGCAGTGCTCAGTGCTGGGCTCTCAGATAGGCTGCTCAGCCTCAGTACAGGCCTCCTGGAGGAGCGGGCCTCCAGGGCACAGCCACGGAGGAGCTCCGCACCGCAGCTCAGGCAGAAGCAGCAGGACCAGGACGAGCAGAAGAATAACTGGAGAGGGATGGCAGCAGAGCCAGCAATGGTGGGGACACTGACCAGGGCTCTAGTCCGAGTAGGCGGTGACGGAGAGCCTCCACTCCAACCAAGAACCCGGCATGGCTCCAAGTGCCTGCCGGACCGTGATCAGGGGCACACAGGCAGGGCCTCAGGAGAAAATGTACTGAGGATGTGTGGGGGTGGGGAGGTGAAGGCTTCCTCCAGAAGCACTAACAGGAACGGCAGGAAACCTGCCCCCACCAGACCTGTTCTTCAACAGCAGCATGTGCGACTGGCTTAGTTCATTTCCTGGAGCCAAAGCCAGTAGTCAGCAGGTCCCCTGCCACTCCTCTGAGGAAGAGGGAAGCTGCAGAAGGAGTCTGGGCTGGGGGAGCATCTCACTGACTCTTTCGGAAAAGGGCTCTTAGCTGGTCGTGAGGCTAGCCTCCCCCTTAGGTGGTCAAATCTACAGTTCTGATAGTCCCTTCTCCCCACCTTAACCAGAGAGCTCCTGTGTGAAGATGTGAGATCACGCACTTCTCCTGGATCCAAGCCAAGTTCCTCCCCAGCCCACAAGTCTTGGTGATCTCTGATCCCAAACCAGGATGGATGACCACTTCCCACTGCTGCCAGTTCCTGGGCTGTCCCAAACCTTGCCAGTGTCCCTCCCACCCCTGTGGAACCCTTGCCATATACCATCCCATCTGAGATATCGACCTCAGAGCTGACCACCACTCAGAACCATCTGCTGTTCTGGTCAACCCCTCCCCACCCCTATGGAGAACAAAGGCTAACAAGGCCCTTCCTGATGAGAACTTGGGAATTCTGACAATAAGGTCCCCTAAAGCCACGGCCAGGACTACAGCTCAGGTAGACCTCTGGCCATGCCTGCTCCCCTGCTGCTGCCCCACCCCATCTTGGGAACACTGGCCCTGCCTCCCACCTCTCTCAGAGGGTACTGGCTGCCCTCCCCCTCCACCTGCCCAGGCCTCTGATGGCCAGGCCCCTGTTAGGGCCAAACTGATCCTCAAAGCTGTTTGTGGTGGCCTCTCTCTGACTTTATTGTCCCAAGCTGGCAGGCAGACACTATAATTACACTGCTCACATGAGGAACCCAGGATTCACATCACCCCAAGTGCAGAGATGGGATCCTGCCATCCCCAGACCTTTCTGGACCACCATGGACCACATGAAGTTGGGGTAAAACAATCTGTGGGTGGCCCTGACCCCCACCCCCACCCCCACCCACCTCCCCCCGCCAAAGGAAGCACTTATTTGTTTTCCCACCACCCACCTAGAGTCAAGCAAACTGCCCCAGTTTCACTGGTTACCTCCTTCAGCTCCTGAGCCACTGAGGCCAGACGCTCATTCTCTGACTGCGTGTTGGCAAGCACGTTGCGCAGTTGCTTCAGCTCTGTCTGTAGCTCTAGCACCTTGCGTACATAGTACTGCTCCTTGGAAGCTGACTCCTGGATCAGACTCTCCTCTCGGCTCTCGCCATCTGCAGCCACCTTCTTATGGTTCGTGTGGGCCTGTCCAAATGCCTGTAGAGGATGAGATTCTCTTGAGAGAGAGCCTGGAGGTAATCCTGTGGCCAGACATGCAGGGGAAAGTGGGGGGGACTTTTCCCACAGGAAAAGCAAGATACCTAAGTGCAACATGAGGGCTGTGAAGTTACAGAAATCTGGGGATGGAGCTAATGAGGAGCCCTGGTGGGACAGGTTGGTGGGAGTGGCTGGAAGAACTGGGGCAGGGCAAGGATAGGAGGTCCCAGCCATTGTCTCTGCCAGTGTGGCCCCCATCAGCAAACAGACCCCTGTCCTGGGTCCCGGCAGGGAAGCCCCCAGCACTAGGGTGGGTCTGAGGTTCTCTTCCAGATATGGAAACCAAGGTTCAGGGCAGTGTCCTTCCCTTGATTGATCCTGATTCACTCACCTGGAAGACACCTGTACCAGAGGAGGCCTGAGAAGGTGAGAGCCCAAGCCTGGTACAAGTGAAGCTTGTGCCAACTGATCCCCACGTGTGTCCTAGTTGGGAGTCCCTGCCCACCTGCCCAGGACCTGGGCACAGAGCTGAAAATACCCGAGGGGAGAGGCCCTACCATCCCCAGACCCAGCAAGGGCTTTGGGCTCTAAGAGCAAAGGATCTTGCAGTGGCTCAGGGAGAAGCCCACATGAGCAAGTGCAACTAGAACTGGTGCTGGCCTGCCCAAGTCCATGCCGCAGGTCCCGGCCAGCGTGGACACACCATCATGTCCTGCTCATCCAGGTGTCACAGCCCCAAGCGAGCACCTTTGCTTCTCTTTCCCTCCCACCCTGCATCATCATAGTAGCCAGGACTCGACCCATATAGGCCTTTAGTGTGCATCCTCCCCAGGGACCCCCTCCTCACCGGCCACCCCATGCAGACCTCTGAGGGGGAGACCCTGTCTCTTTACAGGGCTCCTGGCTCACAGAAGGAAAATAAAAGAGAGAGGGCTATTAAAGAGCAAGGAAAATGATGCCTTTATTTCTTGAGAGAAATACAAACATTTTCATTAATTTATTATTTAATATGAAGTCTAGAAATCCAGTCTAAGAAAACAATTGGGAAAACATGCAAAGCTATGTATATGAGCAAAGCTCATACGTATATGAGCAGGACTATTTGTAATATAAAAAATAAAAATGTAGAAAGCAGCTTGATTCTCTATCTAAATAAAGTACGGTAGGGTCAGGTCAGGGTAACTGCTCTCCCTCCCAAGAGTGGGCCTTGTTCATCTGCTCCCAGCCACTGACAACTTGCCTTGTGAAGACACAGGTTCCTTTTTAAATCAAGTCAGCTCAGCTCTCTCTCTGATTTCTGTTGCTGTCCTCTACTTCCTCCATCCTTGTCCCAGGGAAAGACCAAAGCACAAATCTGTGTCTAGGCAGGACCTGCCGAATCCTGGGTGGCAGCCCCGACCACCAGTTCACATGCCACAACTAAAGATCCTGGATGCCACAGCAAAGACTGAAGATTCTGCATGCCTCAACTAAATCCCGGTGCAGCTAAGCAAATACATAAGTGATTAGGGGGGCAAAAACAGAAAAAAAGGAATAGGTTTTCAACAAATTGTGCTAGAACCGATAGAAACCCACATGCAAAAGAATGAAGTTGAATCCCTTTCTTACACCATATGTAACAATTAACTCAAAATGGATGAGATCTAAATGGAAGACTTAAAACTACAACTCTCAAAAGAAAATGTGGATAAATCCTCATCACCTTGTTGCCAATGGGATCTTCCTTGTGACACCAAAAGCACAAGTAACATAAGAAAAAAACAGATAAACTGTACTTCATCAAAATTCTAAAATTTGTGTATCAAAGAATACTATCACATGAAAAGACAACCTACACAACAGTAGGAAATATTTTTAAATTTTGTATTTGATAAGCATCTAGTATCCAGAACATATAAAGAACTCTTATAACTCAATGATAAAAAGATAAACAAATCAATTTAAAAAATGGACAATGGACCTGAATATGCGTCTCCAAAGATTTTTAAAAAATGGCCAATCAGCTCATTAAAAGACACTCACCATCAGTAGATATGGAAATGAAAGTCAAAATCACAGTAAGATAGCACCTCACACCCACTAGGATGGGTATAATTAAAAATTTTTTTTAAAGGAAAATAACAAGTGCTGGTGAAGGTATGGCAAAACTGAAACCCACTGCTAGTGGGAGTATAAAATGGTATTGTGGAAAACAGCCTGGTAGATCCTCAGAGAGTTAAACATAGAATCACCATGTGACTCTGCAATTTCACTCCTAGGTACAGACTCAAGAAAAATGATAATATACATTCACAAAAAAACTTGTACACAAATCTTCATAATAGCCAGTAAGTAAAAAAAAAACCCAAATGGCCACCAACTGATGAAGGGATGAATAAAACTGGTTTACACATACAATGCAGTATTATCTGGTAATAAAAAGAAATGAATTACTGACACATGGAGCAACATACATGAACCTTGAAAATATTCTGCTCTGTGAGAAGAGCAAGTCACAAAGGGCCACTTATTGTATGATTCCATGTATATGATATATCCAAAACAGGGAAATCTATAGAAATAGAAAGCATATGAATGGTTGCTCATGGCAGCAGGTGGAGTTGGGAGGTTGGAGGGGGTGACAGTTTAAGGGGTATCTTTTGGGGCTAACGAAAATATTCTAAAATTAGTTGTGGAGACAGACGCACAACTCTGAATATACTGAAAGCCAATGAACTGTACATTTTGAGTGAATTGTATAGTAAATAGAACTATACTAATAAATTGTTACAGTTGTTTTAAGTTAAAGAATGGAAGAAGATAAAGCACACTGCTGCTGCTGCTAAGTCGCTTCAGTTGTGTCCGACTCTGTGCGACCTCACAGACGGCAGCCCACTAGGCTCCTCTGTCCCTGGGATTCTCCAGGCAAGAACACTGGAGTGGGTTGCCATTTCCTTCTCCAATGCATGAAAGTGAAAAGTGAAAGTGAAGTCACTCAGTCGTGCCCGACTCTTACCAACCCCATGGACTGCAGCCTAACAGGCTCCTCCATCCATGGGATTTTCCAGGCAAGAGTACTGGAGTGGGGTGCCATTGCCTTCTCCTAAAGCACACTAACACACCTCAAAAGAAAGCTAGAATGTCTCTATTAATATCAGATAAAGTAGGTATTTTATATATCTTTTATATATTTTTCAATGCAAAGAATATCACCAGAGACAAAGAGGATCATTTCATAATAATGAGTCTAAGTCACAAACAGAACTTTACAATTCTAAACATTTATCCACTTAATAATAGAGCTTCAAAATATATGAATAAAAAACTGATAGAACTACAAACAAAAATAAGACAAATCCAAAATTATAGTTGGGAGAGTTCAACACCCAACTCTCGTTATTCCTCTCAATATTTCATAGGACAAGTAGACAGGACATCAATAAGGACACAGTAGACAAGAACAGCACAATTAACTAACTTGACCTAACTGCATGTCTAGAATCTCCCGCCCAACAGCAGCAGCACATTCATTCTTTACGAGGACACATGGAACATTTACCCAGACAGACCAGATTCTGGGTAAATGAAACACACCCCGAAAGGATTCAGGCCATACAAAGATTTGTTTTGACCACAAGAAATTAAATAAGAAATCAATAATGGAAAGATTTCTAGAAAATCTCCAAACGTTTGGCAACTAACCAACACATCAAAGAAGAAACCAAAGTGAAACGAAGTGTTTTTAACTCCATGAAAATGAAATGAGTATGAGAATTGGTGGGATGCCATTATGGCAAGGACTTAGGAGAATATTTATAGTACTAAATGACTATGTTTAAAAAAAAAAAAAAAACTACCAATCTAATCAAGAACCTCAGCTTCCATCTTAAAGATTACACCAGGTATTGGGCACAAAGCTCATGGAGCCGCTAAAAGCCCTGTGAGACTAAGCCCCTCCTTAGGCCCCATGTATACAGTTGGCAAGAAACCCATGTTCACCCCAGCTCGCCATGCCATGGTCTTCTCCAGACAACACTCCTCCAGGCCTCTGCCCCAATGGTCTCTGGGCATTCTACAGGCCAAGGGACGAAGGCCTTCAAGTCCTGCCTGAGGGCTACCGTGTTTCTCACCTCCCAGACACAAGTTCTGCACTGAACACAGACCCTATAAACCCCACTGCGGCATGGTTTTAAACCCTCCTTATAGGTTGTGTGTTACTTAAGGAAGGAGCTGTTTCTTGTATTTGGCTAGTCTTGGGCCCACACGGTATCTGATTAGAGTTCAGTCAACCCCAGTGAGAACTGCCTCTCTTTTCAGCTGTGTGCTTGTGTATTCACTCACTCAGCTGCTCAACAAACATCAGACAGCACGATGGTGGTCTGGAACACATACAGTTTACACCCTGCCTGAAACCCTCAGGAACTCTGATCTTCTGGTAGCAAGAGCATAACTGGTACAACCACTTAGGAAAACCATTATCCACTAACACTAAGCTCACATCTGTTCCACAACCCTGCATGTTTATAGGAACATCATTTACAAAAAGACTCAAGCCAGAAAGTTCTCCAGTTCTGTCAACAGAAGGAAAAATTATGATATAGTCACATTACAAATACTACACAGAAATGAAAATGAGTAAATTGCTGTTATTTAAACAACACAGACGAGTCTCATACAGTATTGGGTGAAAGAAGTCAGACACAAGAGATATACTATATGGTTCCATTTATATATACAACTCAGCTGGTAAAAAGGCAGTGGTGATCCCTTGGGTTGGGGGAGGGCCCTTGAAAGAGGCTTCTAGAGCTGAAGATGTTTCGATTCTTGATCTGGGTGCTCATTACGTGGGTGTGCTCAGCATGTGAAAGTTCACACTTATGATTTCTGCTCTATATGTTTCTCCTCAGTAAAAAGTAAAAGCAGAAACAAGAAACAAGGAGCATGTGAAATTCAAAGGAAAAAACAGAAATAATAATGATCAGAGTAGAAATCAATGAAACAGAAAAAAAAATAGATAAATTAAATCAAAAGCAAGTTCTTTAAAAACATTAATCAAATGGATACACTTCCAGCCAGAATAACTGAGGTAGGGGTAGGTGGAGGGAGCACCATAGGTATTGAGAAGAATAAGGGATATCATGAATAGTTTCATGCCAATAAATATGACAGATGAAATGGACAAATTCCTTGAAAGATAAAAATTACCAAAGCCCACTCAAGAAGAAATGGATAACCTGAATAGTCCCAAATCTACTAAGGCAAGTGAATTTGCAGTTTAAAACCACAGAGAGAACATTCTGGGCTGCACTCATGAATTCTACCAAACGTTTAAGAAAGACATAAATCCAACTGTACACAGATTCATCCAGAAAACTGAAAAGCAAGGAAAACTTCCCACCTAATTTTATGAGACCACCATTAAACCAAAGACAGTACAAAAATCCACCAATATATAAAAAAGGTAAGGAATTATGATACAGAGGGGCTTATCCAAAGAATAATATTGATTGACAATCATTAGAAGAAAAAAAAAAAACAATGTACTTGAGTATACTAAGACAAAAAAAAAAAATCTATGGGATTATCTCAAAAGATGCAGGAAAATTTGACAAAATTCGACATTCATCCCTGTAAGCACTCTCAGCAAACAGAAGGGAGCATCCTCAACCTGATGACATCTTCTAAACATCTGTCAACTAACATTATTTAATGATGAAAAACAGTCACCTTGCTTCTGGTCAACACTGCACTTTTTAAGTTCTCAGCCTACAGTGCAATGAAATAAGAAAAATCAAAGGCACCTAGCCTGGAAAGGAAGAAGTAAAACTGTCTTTACTTATACATCACACAACAGTCTATATAGAAAATCCAAAGAAATCTACAAAGTCACTAGAACTAATAAGTGAATTCAGCTAGGCTGCAAGACACAAGATTACTATACAAAAATCAAACCTTATTTCTGTATTTGTTTAGGACTAAACAATTGGAAAATGAAAAAAATTTAAATACTACTTACAATAGCATCAACTATATTAAATGTTAATACTTAAGTCTGACAGAAGATATGCAAGACCTATACATTAAAAGCCACAGAATACTGCTGAGAGAAATTAAAAAATAGAGATATATCTATTCATGGGCCAAAAGACTCTCTCATTCTCTAATGCCCTCTTCTCCTTCTGCCCTCAATCTTTCCCAGCATCAGGGACTTTTCCAGTGACTCGCGGTTCACATCAGATGACCAAAATACCGGGCATACTACCAACATAAAGACAGACAAACAGAGGTACTGAACAGAATAGAGAATCCAGAAATAGACTCTTATGTATGGCCAACTGACTCAACAAAGGTACAAAGGCAATTTGGTGGAGAAGGGATAATCTTTTAATACATGGTGCTAAAATAAATGAATATCCTTATATTAAAAAAATAAACTACCACCCATACCTTACAGCATATAGGAAAATTAATTTAAAACGGATCATAGGTTTAAACATTAAAAGTATAAGATTTCCAGGGAAAAACAAAAGAAAATGTCTGTGACTTTGGACATGACCCACAGAAGGAGAAACTGGTAATCTGGACTCTAAAACTATAAGCTTATGCTGTTAGACAAGGTAAGAGAATGACATGATAGACTGGGGAGAAGTGTTTGCAAATTATACATCTTTTATAAAAGACTTATATCCAGAATATAAGCTCAGTAAGAAAAATAATCCAATTAAAACTGGGCAACAGAAAGTTTATGCGTCTTGTCTTAACATGACAGAATAGTTCAGTTCAGTTCAGTTCAGTCATTCAGTCGTGCCCGACTCTTTGCGACCCCATGAACCGCAGCACGCCAGGCCTCCCTGTCCATCACCATCTCCCAGAGTTCACTCAAACTCACGTGCATTGAGTCGGTGATGCCATCCAGCCGTCTCATCCTCTGTCATCCCCTTCTCCTCCTGCCCCCAATCCCTCCCAGCATCAGGGTCTTTTCCAATGAGTTAACACTTCGCATGAGGTGGCCAAAGTACTGGAGTTTCAGCTTCAGCATCAGTCCTTCCAATGAACACCCAGGACTGATCTCCTTTAGAATGGACTGGTTGGATCTCCTTGCAGTCCAAGGGACTCTCAAGAGTCTTCTCCAACATCACAGTTCAAAAGCATCAATTCTTCGGCGCTCAGCTTTCTTCACAGTCCAACTCTCACATCCATACATGACCAGTGGAAAAACTGTAGCCTTGACTAGACAGACCTTTGTTGGCAAAGTAATATCTCTGCTTTTCAATATACTATCTAGGTTGTCATAACTTTCCTTCCAAGGAGTAAGTGTCTTTTAATTTCACGGCTGCAATCACCATCTGCAATGATTTTGGAACCCAAAAAAATAAAGTCTGACAGTTTCATCTATTTCCCATGAAGTGACGGGACCAGATGTCATGATCTTTGTTTTCTGAATGGTGAGCTTTAAGCCAACTTTTTCACTCTTCTCTTTCACTTTCAACAAGAGGCTTTTTAGTTCCTCTTCACTTTCTGCCATAAGGACGGTGTCATTTGCATATCTGAGGGGTTGCTGATAAATGAGTGGGTCACAAATCTCATGACAGGGAGATTTGTCCTAATAGTCCTATATTCCTCTACTCATTAAAAATGTTACATTCCAAATATTAACCACATTTATTTAAGCCACTTATGACAGAAGTACTTAATAAACTGTACAATAAACTCTGATGCTTAAAAATATAACTGATTTTTCTTTCAAAAAAATTGGCAAACAACTATACTCCAATGAAAATTAATTTTTAAAAATGGGCAGAAGAACTGAACAAATACATCACCTGAGAAGATACACTTATGAGAAAGAATCACATGAAAAGGTGCTGAACATATTAAGTGACAGTTCAGTTCAGTTGCTCAGTCGTGTCGACTCTTTGCAGCCCCATGAACTGCAGCTCGCCAGGCCTCCCTGTTCCTCCTGGAGTTCACCCAAACTCATGTCCATTGAGTCGGTGATGCCATCCAACCATCTCATCCTGTTGGCCCCTTCTCCTCCTGCCTTCAATCTTTCCCAGCATCAGGGTCTTTTCAAATGAGTCAGCTCTTCACATCAGGTGGCCAAAGTATTGGAGTTTCAGCTTCAACATCAGTCCCTCCAATGAACACCCAGGACTGATCTCAAGAGAAATGCAAATGATAATTAAATGAGTTAACCACTATGTATCTACTAGAACACTGAAGATTAGAATGTCTGATCCTACCTACCAAGGTTGGCATGAGTGGGAAGCAATTAGAATTCTCCTACACTGCTGATGGGGAATGTAAATGGTACAACCACTTTGGCAAAGAATCTGGCAGATTATTAAAAAGTTAAGCATATATCTGACATATGGCACAGCCATCCACTCTTAGGTATTTACCCAAGAGAAATGCAAGTATGTATCTTTGTATAGATACATACAGGAATCTATATATCTGTAACAACCAAAACAAAACAAACTCAAAACAGCCCAATGACCATCAATAGGAAAGTAGATTTTTTTTAAATGTGGTGTAGCCACACAATGGAATACTACTCCACAACCAAAAGGGACAGCTATTGATAACGCACATTAACACAGACACCTCTCAGGCCAAAAACACAGTATGTGTTGTATAATTGCATTTATGTAAAACTAGAAAATGCAAACAAATGTATATATCATTGTCGCCTGCAGATGAGGAAAGAAATTACAAATAGGGATGAGGAAACGTACGGATGACGAATACCGTCATTATTTCAATTACACTGTCTACTTCATGAGTATGCACCCATATGAAAACTTGTCTAGAGCACAGATTCAAGAGTTGGGGCACACAGGCTTAGTTGCTCTGTGGTACGTCGGATCTTCCTGGACCAGGGGCTGAACCTCTGTCTCCTGCATTAGCAGGCAAATTTCTTTACCAGTGAGCCACCAGAGAAAACTTGAATACTTTAAATATATTCAACTTATTGTATTTCACTTATACTTCAATAAAGCTAAGAAAACAACTTGGATGATTCTGAAGCATTCAACCTGGAGACCTCACCCTTGTGCTCACTGGCCCAGCTCACAGGCCAGGAAGCTGACAGCTGGAGAAGTGGAGACAATCTATGCCCCTGGTCACTCAGCCCACCTGTCTTCCTTCTGACCAAAGCATCCTTACACACCTCGCAACATCCTGTGTGGCTTGAGTCTATCTCAAAACCTGCCCCCCAACTAAGGAAGTCCTCAGAGCAGGTAAATGTACCACCTGACTGCAGTGTCCAGCTGTGGATATGCTTGTCTTTGCCTCCCTGCACACCTCCCAGGCTGGTGCTTTCTGGAGGGCCTCAGAAGTTCCCAGGCAGCTTGGGGACCCAGCTTTGGTCTCCACCCCAGGCATGCCCACAACATTCCCTGACCACTGACCTCCTGGGGTGCCTGTACGGGCCCTGAGGTGGCAGTGGCAGTGCCTTTGTGATGTCCCCACAGGGCTGCGCCAGCTGTAAGCAGGCTAACGCTGTTTTGACACAGGATTGCAGACCACACCCTGCCCACTGCTGTGTATCTTCCCAGGTCCAGTGAATACAGATGTGAGGTCATGCCTGGCCTTGCTTCAAGTACATCTGCACTCACGTGGACACTTGGAGCCAGAAGCAGACATAGTGGGGGAGGTTACATGTGCCAAATGGGGAGCGTGCCCAGGGCAAGCTTCAGGCCAGGAAGGGAAGCCGCAGGCCTCCAGAGGCAGATTTCAAAGCCAAACCTGGTGGGAAGAGAAGTCACAGCTCAGGAAGTAGTGTGAGCACATGCCAGGCAGGAGGTCCCAGGCTCTCCGGCTAGCATCAAGGGCCGCTTTCTGAAAAGGGGGCAGCTGGGAGATTCAGAGACCAGCAGCAGACCCTGGGCAGGAAGACCCAAGTGAGAAGCAGAGGAGCTGGGTGGGGATGGGAGTCAGGTCTGGGGGCTTCCCCAAATGACCTGGCAGACCACCTAGCTTCTGTGGAGTAGGAACAGCAGTGAGAGCTCAGAGATCAGGGCACCTGCACACTTGGGTAAATGCGACCTGGGTCACCCTGACCCTCAACGTCCTCAGGCCTGAAGTCTCACTGCAGGAGGCCTCAGAGACAAGACAGGATGAGTTCCTGTCACAAAGTTCTGGCTCTGGGTCGGCCCGTCTTGCTGCCCAGTGCAGCCACCCACCTCAGTGTGTTGAGGGCAGCATGGTTCAGAACACAGGCACCCAAAGAGTAGGACACAGAGGGGGCAGAACAGGTGCAGGGCCCCTGAGCTGCAGTTCCAACTAGGGGCATGCCGGGAGTGAGGCAACTAGGGGAGCATTTATGAGGGTGGTATCCTGGCAGGGATGAGACTCCCATGAGGACATTCAAGCAACAAGCCAAATCCTTGCTTCCACTAAGGGCTGGGATGCACCAGTGGACAGGTAGCCCCCCGCTCCTGCCTCAAGAGGAACCAACGCCTCCAGAGCCAGCACTTCTGACTAGCGTCAACATGCTTAGATGCCCGACAACCCCTGGCCCCATGCTATGCTATCCAGGACCAGGTCCAAGTCTCCACCAGATACTCAGGCCCCCACTACCCCGACAAGGCCAAGATTCAGAGACAAAAGCAGGACAAAGAAGCAGAAATAACAATTACAGATAACAGGCTTCCTCTGACCACCTGATGAGAAGAATGGAGGTCAGCACAATGTAGCCCTGTGGCCCATGTCTGGTCCAAGTCTCGTTCTGCTACTAAAGTTGTCTTGGAACAGAGCTAAATGGGAAAGCTGAAGCAGGCTAGCATGATGCTGGGGCCTCTGCCTCGAGTCCACGGGTCTGGGGTCCACACAGCTAGCAGCCTTCATGGCCTACACTAGGGTCAGCAACTAACGCAGACTGAGAAGCTGGTGCCTATAGGGAGTTCACGGACTTTCCAGGCAAAAGGCTCCATCTGCCTCTCCCTAACCTGTCTGGCTGGAGGAGGCAATGGCACCCCACTCCAGCACTCTTGCCTGGAAAATCCCATGGACAGAGGAGCCTGGTAGGCTGCAGTCCATGGGGCCGTGAAGAGTCGGACACCAATGAGCGACTTCACTTTCACTTTTCACCTTCATGCATTGGAGAAGGAAATGGCAACCCACTCCAATGTTGTTGCCTGGAGAATCCCAGGGACGGGGGAGCCTGATGGGCTGCCGTCTATGGGTCGCACAGAATTGGACACGACTGACGTAACTTAGCAGCAGCAGCCTGCCTGGCTAAGGGCACAGATCCCACAACACTGCTTTGGGAAAGATCTATGGTGTTCTCCTTAAGTTACCGGGAGGGATAAGCCCTTCCTTTCCCATTCTTTGGCTTGGCCGAGTCTTCTGGCCCAACATCCACCAAGAGTCACCAGCTTTTCAGGCGACAATCTGATGTAGCAGATGCAACACATGCCAAGCCAGGAGAACCAGACTGAGCACTTCCAGGATGGTAGGTGTGCTTCCAGGAAGCAGTTTTCACAATGAAGCTGGGGTTTGGGATTCTCAACTTCCTTGTTATTGGAATTCCTGGGCTGATCCAGCCCCACCCTCCCATAGCAGTTCCCACAGCTTCCTGAAGGGCTACCCGCTGCAACAGGGTGGGGGCATCCCAGAAATTCCCAACTCCTATCAGCTGCCCATCCTGGCCCCTCCGCTGGGCTTCCTGCCTAATCCTTTTCCTGGGATCAGGGGCTGGGGACCGTCACTATGTGCCCACCCCATCATGTCTCCCTGTGCCACCAGCAGTTTCACAAGGACCTTTCAAGAGCATGCTTCCTGAGTGTCTGGCCTCGGGAGGGTGCCGCTGGTACCTGGAGAGCCCACACTGTCAGGCCCTCAGGACCCAATTCTGTCCCGGCTAGGACTACAAACCCTGACATCCTTAGGAACCACATGGACAGAATCATCTCCTACCCTCAGCTCACCAATGGTCTTGGTTACTGTAACCAGTGATTGTCAGCACAACATCCTCTCTATTCCCCAACCAGAATCAGGGGCCCCTAAAACATCCCTCACTTCTTTTCTGGTTCAAAGTGGTGTCCCTACCAGAACCTCACCCTGGGAAGCAGCTCCTCAGAGCGAGTATGTGCTGAGTACCCCACGGGGCAGAATGCCAGCCTGGGCCAAAGCTGGGCCACCAGCAGCTGGTGCTCAGGGAAGGAGGAGTCCCTCCAGTCATCACTCTACATGGTTACCATCTGCTGGCACACTTGGGCCTGCTGAACCTGTCAGCCCAGGCTCAGCCCCACCTCACCCACAGAGCACTTACTAACCAGCTGAAAGCTGTAATTGTCTGCTGATCTGAGGAAGGGAAGAGCAGCCTTGGGATCTGGCCTCTCCCCCAAACCTTATTCAGGGAGCTAGGTAGGGAAGAGGAACCAGTAACTCAAGTTCAATGCAGGCTGTCACAGACAATATTCAACAGATATCAACTGCTGATGTCTTCCTCTCTACCCCAAAACTAGTACATGCAAACCACAGGGTTTAAGCCCTTGCTAGAGTTAAAAGGGCATCTGGCAACCCTGAGGCCTGGAAAGAAGACATGATGGGGAGACCTGTGAGACGGGGCCACAGGTAGGCATTACCCTATGGCCAGCTCCCTCTGTGAGGCTGTCAGCCCCAAGAAACCACATCAGCCTCACTCATCAACCTCAAGATGGGACTCAAGTCTGGGAATTGTATACAGATAACAAGTCCAATACTTTGGCCACCTCATGCAAAGAGCTGACTCATTGGAAAAGACCCTGATGCTGGGAGGAATTGAGGGCAGGAGGAGAAGGGGACGACTGAGGATGAGATGGCTGGATGGCATCACCAACTCGATGGACATGAGTTTGGGGAAACTCCGGGAGTTGGTGATGGACAGGGAGGCCTGGCATGCTGCAGTTCATGGGGTCACAAAGAGTCGACATGACTGAGCGACTGAACTGAACTGAACAAGCTCTACGATAACATGAGATAAAGATTTTACAGCACCAACCAAAAAACACAGACTGGCTGGACAGATGAAAACAGATGAAAAATGCTTGTGCTCCAGTTACCACATCACTCTGCTCGACCCCCTCAAATTGTATGTAATTATGTCATATTGTTAGGTTAATCATGCTCCCACGATTGCTTGCAATTGTAATTATCTTTTATTTTTTGTCTGGCGATAGATTGTGAAAACTGATAAACATCTTTTACTACTGTGATTATGTAACTATTACTTAACACCATTGAATCATGACTGGTCAACAGAAAAAACCAGAACTCTCTATTACCAAAACTATGACTTAACAGAAAAACCTGTAATCACTTTTTAAAATCCAGATGCACATTAGAGTTATCTTGAAAATTTTTGAAAAATACAAATGCCCAAGTATTGCGTTTTTTCTTCCAGAGCTCCAGATAAGTCTCTAATGAGCAGCCATGTTTAAAAACAACTCAACTATATGAGGTTCTTTTACTTTTATCTAGTTTTTCACTTTTTTTCTATTTCATATTCAGTGCTCCTATTTCATTTAGCTTTTGTTTTCCAATTTCTCCATCTCGTCTTTTTTTTAATGTTCTATCTCAAGCCTTTATCATATGTAGTAGAAAAACTCTTGCATACATATATATAAGTAATATGTATATGTATTTTAGAAAACTTATGAATTTTCACCCAACTAAAAAACATATGACATTTTGATTCTACTTGTCTTAGTATGAATAGAATGCTAGATTCCTAATTTTAAAAAATAGGTATGCCAACAAGCAACAAAGGCTTACTGTATAGCACAGGGAAATAATAGTCAATATCTTTTAATAATCTATAATGGAAAATAATTTCAAAATAATATACATGTATATCTGAATCACCTTGCAGTGCATCTGAAACACTGTAAGTCAACTATATTTCAATAAAATACATGTATTAGTTCAGTTCAGTTGCTCAGTCGTGTCCGACTCTTTGCGACCCATGAATCGCAGCACGCCAGGCCTCCCCGTCCATCACCATCTCCCGAGTTCACTCAGACTCACGTCCATTGAGTCCGTGATGCCATCCAGCCATCTCATCCTCAGTCATCCCCTTCTCCTCCTGTCCCCAATCCCTCCCAGCATCAGAGTCTTTTCCAATGAGTCAACTCTTCGCATCAGGTGGCCAAAGTACTGGAGCTTCAGCTTTAGCATCATTCCTTCAATAAAATACATGTATTAAGAAAAAAATATATATCAGTATGCACCCAAACACATGGAATATGATCTCTTAAAATAATGTCTGTATCAGAGAGGGTATACAAAACAAACAACAGGAAACCAAGTAAACAAAAAATAGAAACATTTCATATCAGAACTTGGGGATCACTGCCAAAGCATTACTGTGTTGGGGGAGGGATTATACTATAAATACATATTAATGATAAAAACAGAAACTGAACAAAGAGATGAGGCAAAAGTCTCACAAAGAGGAAGTGACATAACAAAAACCCCAAACAAAAGAAAAAAAGCCACTAAGTTATTTTATTTTCTCAGTCTGATGATGATTATATTCATATGCAAAAGCACAAGCCCCTAAACCCAGGAGCTGCAAGCCATCACCACCACCATCATCACTGCAACCTCCCCCACCCCCCAGGACTTTGCACTGTGGCAGGGCTGGAAATCAGAACTTCTCTGTCCACTCACAGCACAAGACAGGATGTGGGGAGGGAAGGGTGGCTCAACAGACACCCTGTAACTCACAAATTCTTCCTTCAAAAGCCGGGGGTGAGGGAGTATCCCAGGTCACCTGGGCTGACTATGCATGCAGAAACCTGGGTGAGATCTCAGCAAACAGAAGTCAAGAGTTCACCTGGAGAAGCATTCACTTGCCCCAGGAACACAAAACCAAAGGCATTAACTTAACTCAACTTAAAAATATTGATTTTGCATCTACCTGCATAGTAAGTAAACAATACAGTATGTCAGAAAGTGAACTATCAACATTTCTGCTGCAAACTAATGTTAAGAGCACCTACAGCTACAGTAAATCTACCTAAACAGACTTAAAATGAGAGCCAACTTAACAAAGAACAGCATGCATTAATAAAAAATGGACAAGCACTGGAGTCAGTCCACTTAAAAGGACAAGGCAAGATAACCTTAACTTCTTACCACACTTCAGAGACTGGAAGAAAGAGAAGAAAGGATTAATTCCATATTGTCTGTAGGTGATGATTTTATCCAGGGGACTTACCTGGCGGTCCAGTAGTTAGGACATCGCCTTTCAATGCAGGAGGTGCAGGTTTGATCCTTGGGCAGGGAGCTAAGATCCTAACATGCCTTGTGGCCAAAAAACACAAAACAGAGCAATACTGCAACCACTTAAAGACTTTAACCTTGAATACTAATTTAACCAGAAACCCAAGACTTATTCAAAGAAAATGATAAATAAGCTAATGAAAAGGGCGGAACCCAAGTAGGAGGGTAAGGTGCCTGAGCTGTCACTTGTAGCTCACGTTAGGGACTGCACAGCTATCAAGCTAAAGGAACCTGCCCCAAATCCTCTGGGATTACCCCAGAGCAATAGTGCAGTTTATCCAGATGATTTAGCAAGCAAAGAGATTCTCCCCTTTGCTTCCACTGAAAAAACCTTAAGATATAATTTACATGCCATAACATTCACCCATTTAACATACAATTCCATTCAGTAGTTTTTAATAGATTCACAAGATTGAGCAACCATTATCATCATCTAATTTCACATTTTCGTAACCCCCACTTTCATTCCCCATCAGTACTCACTCCCCAGCTCCCTTTCTCCAGACCCTAAAAACCACCAGTGTACTTTCTATCTCTGTGGCTTTGTCTACTCAGGATATTTCATCTAAAGGGAACCACACAGTGTTACCTTCCGTGACTTGCTTCTCTCACTAATCATAATGCCTCCAGGGTCCATCCATGTTACAGTGTGTACCAGCACTTCACTTCTTTTTATTGCCAAATACTACCCCATTGTATGCACGGACCACATGTGTTTATCCATTCATCAGCTGATGGACATTTGGGTTGTTCCCCCTTTTGGGTTGTCATGAATAATACTACTATGAACTCGTATGCACAAATTGTGTGGACACATATTTTCAATTCCCTGGGTATGTATGTAGGAATGAACCAATGGTACATATATATGATAACTTTATGTTTGACACTGAGAAATTGCCAAATGATTTGCCAAAGCAGCATACCATTTTCCATTCAAGTGTGGGTTTTGATTTCTCCACATCCTTGTCAATATCGCTGGTCTTTCAATTTTAGCCATCATAGTAGTATAAGGTCTCCTAATATTTAAAATAATTTAGTATTAGTAACGATAGCTACCACTTCTAAAATTCTCCTTAAATCGATTATTTCACTTACTGCCTAGCTCAAAGTTCTCTGGAGAATTCTGGTTCCCAGTCGATGAAGGAAGAAACTGAGTCCAAGAGGCCAAAGCCATGTCAAGGCCTCCTCTATCCTGGGTAGAGCCACAGCTCTAACTCCGGGCCATCCCTCTCACGCCAGCTCCTCCTATTCCACCAGTGGTAGACCTACTGCTGAAGGGCAGGAGGATCCACATCCAAACTACATCACGAACCCTGACACATCAGGAGGAAAGAAGTAGGCACCCCAGAGAAAAACTGGCAAAGATCCTGAATGGGCTCCTCACAAAGAGAGGGTCAACACAGGAGAGGTCCACTGGTAAATGAAAGCTAGCACCAGGTTGGCAACTAGCACACATGGACGAGAAAGGCTGGAATTTAAGGTGGACACCACCAGTGCCTACTCGGGGTGCACCTACATGCATGTGCGGAGGCTCAGAATCTATCCCCAAACCTGCGGAAGCCAGCATGGTGTGTGCACATGCAACCCTACCAGCAATGAGTGCTATCAATCTGCAAATCCATGTCTCTAGATACAAAATTCAGAGTGAACACACAAAACCCAAAGTCTGTGGGACTGCCTACGGTAAGTTGAAAATGGGTATGATCAATTCATGGGGCAGAGTGTAAACAACTACCTCTGGACAAGCATCAGAGAACAGTCCCTGGGATGCTGACAACATGCTCTTTGCTCCATCTGTGGAGCTGCATGGGGACATCGAGCTATATAAATATGATCTGCGTAGTTTCTGTACTTTAATAAAACTAATTTTAATTTTAAAAGAATATTGTATGACCATTATCAAAACTATGATAAACAGAGTTTACTGGGTTGGCCAAAAGGTTCCATCAGTTTCTTAACATTCTATGGAAAAACCCAAATGAATCTTTTGGCCAACCCAACGGAATCAAACCACTGAAAAGGAAGCAGTATCTGAAATGTTATCTAAATGTACAATGCTAGAGGTGAAATGCTCAGTACCTTAGCTACCACCACTCTTGGTGATGAGAAATTACCAGAAGCAGGGTGCAAATGTGCCCAGGGATGGTGTGGACACACACTTAAAAGTCTGTGTTTTACTGATTACAGTTATAAGATTAACAACTGGTGCTCAGTTGCTCAGTTGTGTCCGACTCTTTGTGACCCCTGGACTGTAGCCTGCCAGGCTCCTCTGTTCATGGATCTTCCAGGCAAGAATACTGCAGTGGGTTTCCATTTCTTCCTCCAGGGGATCTTCCTGACCCAGGGATTGGACCCACGGTACCTGCATTGGTGGGTGGATTCCTTATCAACTGTGCCACCTGGGAAGCCCCATACAATACCCAAACCAAATACACCCCAGATCTGAATATAACCCAGGGAGATCAATTACTCTTTCCGAATGAAACAGAAGTTATCAGAGACACAATGAGAGATCAACTTGCCATAACTGCACTTCAGCAAAAACCTGATATCAGAATGTAAGGTCCAGCCAGAAAATGGAACCCAAAAAAATGGACTGCAGGCTCACTCTGGGCCATATGCTTCCAATCACCCCATACAAGCACACAGCCTTGTTGGTAACTAGAGAGAAACAAGTTACAACAGCTACAAACTATAGATTGGACCAGGGATGGGGTAAGGAGAGAGGAGCATAAAAAGGGCTAGAGATGGCAATCAATGAGGATACATCCAGGACAGATGTCCTTGGAGAAAGATGCTGAGGCTCACATAGCACTCAGAAACAGAGTGGCTCCAAGGCCCATCTTCTCGGGCCCTGCTTTCCAGCTTTGATGGGGGCCCAGCGAAGAGACAAAACAGTTGGGAGAGGCCCGGAGGGTTAGCAATAACATGAGGCCATGTGCACTTCACAGTCTGTACCAACATGAGCCGATTAGCTTCTCTCACAGGAGGCATCTTCTTTCCCAGGTGAGAAACTGAACTCTGGGAAAAAGCAACTCCATCTGACTTCCCAGGTGGAACTGCCACAGAAGGCAGGAAAGAAGTGTAACAGGTTGGAAGGCAGAACCAGCATGGGACCCACAACCCTGTTGTTCCGTTGCTCACACCTAAGAATCACACCAGGAGCCAGAACTGTCCCTTCACAGGTGCAGGCCCACCTGCCTGCCAGTCATTCCTGTGGTCTCAGGCCTAGAATCTGAAATGTTTAGCTTACTGGGGCAGTGCTTATTAATTCCCAGGTCTGGCTGAGACTGGTTATGCTGGTTCCTGCTCCTACTTCACATGACTTATGGAGATTATCTCCCTCCTGGCAGAGCCTGGCCACCCTCAAGAATTAGGGTGAAGCGCAGAAGGGGCAGAGGCTGCAGAGGAGCTGGCCTTTTAGCCAGGGGACCAGGGTGGCTATCTGTGCGTATCTGTCCCGGACAAAGGGAGATGAGTTCTGTTCATGGGTATCACCGAGGAACCCGAGAATACAGGTCCACACAGAGCCTGGAACAGGTGACTCTGGCATCCTCCAAGGGGAGGTGTTGGTGACTCAGGCACTACTGCTCAGAGAGAAAAGCAAGCACCAACACTCACAGCTCTGATGCCTCCTCTGGCTCACAGGAGCCAGACAAAAAGGCCACCTGGGTGTAGCCCATCAACATGTAAGTCTAAAACAGAACCTGCAGTAGCAGGCCAGCAGGGCTGTACTGGATGATGTGAGCTGGAAGGTATGTGAGGATGACCCTCAGGCAAGACAGCCACAGGAGTGCAAACAACTGTGTCTTGTAATAAGTAAATTATGCCTGAATTTTAAAATGAGAGCTAATTATAGATAGAATCATCTGGACAACAGCCAAATTTGTTGCTCCAGAAGCATCTGTCAGAGGTGGACCTGAACAATACCTTCTGCCACTAGAAGAGAAGCTCAGCTTTAACTTACGGTGAATCAGCCAAATTCCAACAGGTGGGTAAGACCTAACTGGCCAGGAGGAGCAACCTCTAGGAAAAGAAACCATGGGTGGAGGGGACACACGCCCAAACTCCCACACAAGGACAGAACCCTCTGGAAGGCTGGACAGAGCCCTGTGACATCTCTGCTGGGTCCTCATCAAGCCACATCTCAGACCGAGGTGTCACCAGCAGTCAAGGGAGGCTGGATTGAGGCAGGGCATGAACTCAGGGCAATCAGTCCCAGGAACAGTAGGGAACAGGTAGGAAAATAAAAGTGCTGGGGCTACCCTTGGACTTGCCACCTTCCCTACAGAAAGCCACCCTAGGGCTGGTGCTCTATCATTTCAGTTCACAGATGCAGAGCTGGGCTGCGGGAAGGCAGGGTTCAAACCCCTTGGATACATTAGTACAGGCCAGGGTGGTGGGGGTGAGGTGGCTTCTCATACAGGGAAAGTGGGTGAGGCAAGTGCAAATGCCAGCAGTGGTGCACACAGGGCACCCCATGCCTGGCAACTGAGTCTCTGCCTCCTCAATGGGGTAGAGGCCTAGAGCCGGCAAGCCCAAGCCTGGCAAATGACTGGTACTCAGTAAATATATGTGGACTGACTGGAGATCAGGGAGGATGTGGGGGCGCTGCAGAGGGGTGACAAGCCCACATCAGCAATGACTGGACAGGGACAGCAGGTCCAGTGAATGGACAGGTAGCAGGGATGCTGGGTGAGGCTTGGTGCTTGCGGGAGCTGGGAAATGGGCCTTGCAGGCATCTCCTCTCCATCTCCTCTCCCCAGCCAGCAGGAGATACAGCCCCAGTGACTTGGCAGCAGGAATCGCTCTGAAGCTCACCCCTCTCCCTGGGTCTGCCTGTGGCTTTTGCACACTTTCCAGGACCAGCCCAGGGTAGCTGGTGGCCCACCACCTGGCCATGGGAAGCAAAGAGGAAGGCTTTCCCACCAGCACAGGAACACAGCCAAGGGCATTCCTGGGCCCTGACTGTGTACCAAGGTAGAGAGATGCAATTAAATTCTGTAACCATAAAAGTGCTGAATGACAGTCCACCCATGTGACCAGGGAAAGTTCAGATCCCTAACATAAGCTGCAGTGACGTGACAGGTTTCTTAAACTCATCTTCCCACTGGGATCCTTCCAGAGTATGAAAACTTCTGATGCCATGTCCAACCCTGTTTTGATCCTTCAACTGTTTTGATCCTTCTGGGTGTGGCCAATGCTTTGGAATTTCTGAACATTCCCAGGTGACCCTGGCATGTAGGAAATTCAATACACCACACCAGCTCCACATGAGCCTCCACTGGAACCAAGTCAGCTGAGAAACCAGAAACAGACGCATTCCCTACACAGGCCCTCACAGATCTGCAAACCTGCACCAAAGGACCCCATGTGCACTCCATGAGAGACCTCAGCTCACCTCCCTCAGCCAGCTTATCCTACCCGCTCTTGCCTTCCACTCCAAGAAGGACCTATCCCAGACCCACTCCCTCTTCCCTGGCTCACAGGTTTCCTGAACAGACAGGTGGTGGCAGGCATGGCCCCAGGCCCCTAAGCATTTTGGGAGGCAGCTTGGGAAGGCCTGGCTACCACCCAAGAGAGACAGAGATGGGTGTGAATCTCATTCGATCTTCACAAAGCCATGCAAAATATAAACTTAACACTCCCATCTCACAGGTGAGCAAACCATGGTTATGCTAAGTCAGATGATTCCCCCAACTGGCACCACAGGGTTTCTCACTCCAAAAACCAGTTTACTTCTTTGCAGCAAAGCAGTTCCTAGAGCTGGGGTGTCCAGGGAAAGGCAAGATATGTTGGAGAAGGGGTGGCGTGAGGGTGGAGCTGGGTTCCAAACTGGCCCAACAGCCTCATCTGGCAGGAAGGCAGGGAGGCACCTGGGAAGGCTGCACAAATCCCCCTGCAGGAAGAGGGTGGGGGCCTCCTGGAGATGGGGGCTCCACCTGGGAACTGCAGTGGAACAATGCTGCAAGCACACCTGTATACACCCTGTCTGGCAGACAATCCTCATCCATCAGATCAGCATGCCAAGGCCCACCCTTGTCCTAGATCCCCTCCAAAGGGCTAGGAGGGGCACGTGGGTGACAGCTGTTCTCCACTGGCCTGCCCTTCCCACTGTGTGACTTCCCGTCTCAGTTTCTCATCAGAGCATCTGCACACTGGCTGCAGGGATCAGAAGAACTGGACTCAAGGACTGGTGCCCACATAGGAACACCCCCACTCCCCACGTCCGTCCCACCGGCCCACATCCATCCCATCACCAACCACAAACCCCAGCTGCCCTGGGCAGTGTCCAAACACTAAGCTGCTTTTAGAAAACTGAGAATCCACTCCTGGGCAGGAGGGATTTAGCCAGAATTGGGTGTCATTTAGAGAAGATTACACCCTAATTGCCCCAATGTCAGCATACAGGCTTCTGGCCAGCTGAGCCCTGTAGTTCGTGGCAATCCCTATAGACCCTGGTTCATCTGCCAATCCTGGGTGCTGGGACAAGCTCTTGTGTTCCACGGCAGCTGGCTGCCAGATACAAACCTCTATTGAATGGCCTGCAGTTGGGGGGAGCTGTTCAGCTGCCATCTGTCCCAGGCCTCAGAAGACACCCAGCGGGCAGCACAGCCAGGACTATACTGGGCTGGAAACACCAGGAGAGTTAACTGGGGTTTCTTACCTCATCTCTAATCTCAACACGTCTTCATGTTATTAGCGCCATTTAAGAAGGGACATCCAACAAGGCTCAGTCAGCAAGTAGCCAGAGACCCTGTAACTGAAGTCGTGTTCCTGCCAAGAACCCAGAGGTCTGCAGCTCTGGGGACGAGAGTGGAGCCTATGGAACCGTGGGCATGGCTGTAATGACGATTCGATGCTCACATCTGCCCTGGAAGGTAGACGGGCCTGTTAGTAGCTGCAGCAAGGTAAGATGAAAGGTCTTGGCCAAGTGTCCCCCATGTCCAGCATTCCATCACAATCACTCTTGCAGGGTAAACCTTGGATACTCTGACGGCCAATTCCACTACGGACTGACACACCCTAAGGAACCGAGGATGCTGACTGCTCATGAAAAGAGGTGAGAACCTGAGGCTCAGAGTGGGCAGCTGAGACCCTATACTGAAGCCAGGTACCTTTTCCCTCAGCCTTGCCCCTCCACCCTCCACATATCAAGGTCACCCAAAGAGTGAGGCTGCCAAGATCCTTCCTGTGCTGTGACACACACACACACGTGAACACATGCACACACAGGCACACACAGTTGACTTCATCATAGTTCAGGCACGAGAGCCCACTGCCTAACACAAGTGACTCATCCGGACACCATCCAGTACATTTCCTGGGGCCATTTCTCAGACCAATCACAACAGCACCAACATTGTTTCAGGTTGCAGCAGCCACTGTGCAAACCACAGCCAAAGAGAGTGCCATGTCAGGCCCTGACCCTCTGCCTGGTGCCTTTGGCCCAGGCATGCTCCCTTCTCCAAAGCCTCACAGCCTTCTGTAGGTCCTGAAAACAAGAGATGTGATCCAGACTTCAACCAACACGGGCACAAAGGGGCATCCCACAGTGGAGGTGAGACTGATGCTTGAGAGAACAGGAGGGAAAAGAGGTGTGCTTGGCAGTGAGGGTCTGCGGGAGATGTGGACTTGGCAGCCTGGCATGTGGAGCACCACCCACACCAACCATAAATCTATCATGGGTCCCAAAAACCTGTCCTAAAGATGGTGAAGAGGGCGAGCAGGCATGGGAAAAGGCTGGCATCTTGAGGGTGGAGTCTGGCCCTAGCACCACCAGAAGGGCCAGACCTAGAGGCCTGGCAGGCTGGAAAGGGGCTTACACAGGTGGTGAGCACGTGAGATAACAGAGAAGGCATCTGAAGCCCAGAAAGGAACACGTCTGTCACACTTTTGGAGGGACCTGGCAGCCAGCTTCTGCCTGTGGGGCAAGCAGCTAGTAAATGCCCAAGCAGGACTCAATCCCAGGTCTGAGCAGTGGCTGAGTCCACACCTCTCCCCTAACTCCTGAGTCAAATGCATAAGGCTAGTAGGTTAAGCAACTCTCCAGGTGGATTCTCAGGGGTAAAGACAACCCTAACTGAGCTGCTCAAACAGAAGTTCCCATGGACCATCTTAAAAAGACACAGAGAAGTCTCACTTCTGATCTTCTATCAAAAATCTAACCAACTGTACTAGTGATTTTTGTTTTTAACAATTTGCACTCTATTGCTTTTCCTCAAGATTAAAAAAAAAAAATGACTATTGATTGATGATGACCAGGACCAACCCTGCCAACGCAGGGCTGAAGACCCAGGCCAGCAGACACCATTCAGTTGTGCTGAGTCACACAACAAAAACACAGGCCTTAAGGGGAAGATTCACCACTAACACATAAAAAGGACACAAACCTAATAAAATCAGCAACATACGATCAAGAGAGTAGAGTATTGGAAAAAGGATAATTGCACAGATCAATAGACCCGAACTACACACATAATAGGCAGCTGATCTTTGACAAAGGAGCAAAAGCAACTTCATAAAGAAAGTACAATCTCATCAACAATGGTGTTGGAACTTGTACATCCATGTGCAAAAAAAAAAAGAATCCTGGACACAGACTATATACTTCTCACAAAAACCAACCTGAAATGAAGCAGAGATCTAAGATCTAAATATAAAAGGCAAAATTTAACAAACCTCTAGACAGAAACATAGGAAAAGATCTACATGACCTTAGGTTTGGTGATGACAATCTTAATATGAAAGCAAAATGGCACTAAAGTTAAAAACCGCTCTGTGAAAGACACTGTTAAGGGAATGAAAAGCCAAATCACTAGGTGACAAATGTGAAAAGTAGGACTTGTATCCAAAATCGATAAAGAATTCTTAAAATCTATAATAAGAAAACAAATATTTCAATTTTAAAATCAGCAAAAGATCAGAACAGACACCTCAACAAAGAAGATATACAAACAGCAAGCAAACACATGAAAACATGTTCTACATCATATGTTAGCAGAGAAATGTAAATGAGAACTATGAGATGCCCCCATAACCTACTCTAGTAGATAAAAGCCAAAATACAGGCAATGCCACATGCAGGTGAGGAGATAGAACAACAGGAGCTCTCATCCACTGCAGGCAGGAATACAGCCTCGTGCAGCATTTGCAAGGTGATTTCTTACAAAATTAAACATACTCTTAGCCTATGATCCAAAAAGTTGCATACTCTTTGGTGTTCACCTGAAAGAGTTGATAATTTATGTCCACACAAAACCTCCACATGGATGCTTTATGACAGCTTTGTCAGGAAACACCCCCAACTGGAAGTAACCAAGATGCCCAGTTTGGATGGATAAACAAACTATGGTACATCTAAACAATTCTGTGATTTTTTTAAATAAAAATAGCTATCAGGCCATGAAAACACATGGATCAATCTTAAACACATGTCGCTAAGTGAAAGAAGCCAACATGAAAAGGCTACATACTGTATGATTTCAATTATATGACATTCTAGAAAAAGGAAAAAGCTACAGAAAAAGTAAAGGATCAATGGTTGCCATGGGTTCTTTTGGGGGGTGGAGCAGTGTTGAATAGGTAGAGTACAGGGATTTTATAATGCAGTACAATTCAGTAAAGCAACTATGAACTGAACAGGGAAATCCAAACGCCGACCAGATAAAAGACAACATTAAGGAATCACTGTTAATCTTGTGAGGTGTAAAAATTAATCTGTGATTATGTTTTATTTTTTTTAAAAAGTTACCTTCTCAGCACAACACATCAATGTACTTACAGAAGAAGTGAGGCACAGAATAGAGGCTGCCAAAGCTGGAGCAGCCAAAGTGGGTAGGAAAACATGCAGGCCAATGTCTCTGCTCTGGTTGTGCATAAAACATCCCCTAAAGATGGAAACCCTTTAGGAGGGGAACTGCTTTCAAAAAGCAAACCCATAGAACTCAAACCACAACCATTATTTCACATGATACAATAGACTAGACGTGCACAGCAGCTTCCAAACCCATAGAAATCTTCATTATCTTCATCCAGTTGAATGAAACCTACTTTTCTGCAACTCAGAGAGTAACCCCAAACCCTGTGTCTCCTTAAAAACAACTGTTCTGGATGCTCAAAGCACTTTCTGGTTTTTATAATACCATACGTATCTCACACACACATAAAGGAAGAAAAAGCTGGCAAGCAGAAATACCCAGTAGTCCTCCATACATGTTCCGTAATTTCTACAGAGACATGCTCATTTCTACTTTTTGATCTTGATGAAAGTGAAAGAGGATGTATCATGTGAAACTGATGCTTTCGAGTGAAAAAGCTGGCTTAAAACTCAACATTCAAAAAACTAAGACCATGGCATCTAGTCCCATCACTTCATGGCAAATAGATGGGGAGAAAATCAAAACACTGACAGAGTTTATTTTCTTGGGCTCCAAAATCACTGCAGACAGTGACTGCAGCCATGAAATTAGAAGACCCTTGCTCCTTAGAAGAAAAGCTATGACCAACCTAGACAGCATATTAAAAAGCAGAGACATCACTGCCAACAAAGGTCCGTCTAGTCAAAGATATGGTTTTTCCAGTAGTCATGTACGGATGTGAGAGTTGGACCATAAAGATGGCTGAGCATTGAAGAACTGATGCTTTCAAATTATGGTGCTGGAGAAGACTCTTTAGAGTCCCATAGACAACAAGGAGATCAAACCAGTCAATCTTAAAGGAAATCAACCCTGAATATTCATTGGAAGGAGGAATGCTGAAGTTGAAGCTCCAATATTTTGGCCACCTAATGGGAAGAGCCAACTCACTGGAAAAGACCTTGATGCTGGGAAAAATTGAAGGCAGGAGAAGAAGGGGGCAACAGAGGATGAGATGGTTGGATGGCATCACCAACTTAACAGACATGAGTTTGAGCAAACTCCAGGAGACAGCAAAGGACAGGGAAGCCTGGCGTGCTACAGTCCATGGTGTCGCAAAGAGTCAGTCACAACTGAGGGACTGAACAACAGCAAAAGTAAATGAATAACTTTCTGAGTGAACTCCAGGAGTTGGTGATGGACAGGGAGGCCTGGCATGCTGCGAATCATGGGGTCGCAAGAGTCGGACATGACTGAGTGACTGAACTGAACTGACTCTCTAAAGAAGAAAGCAGTCTTCTCCTCCTCAGTGCCATCAACTACCTGACGCTGGACTGTCCATTCAGCCACAAGTCCCTGACGCCCACCCTGCTCCTACAGCCCCATCTGTCAGCCCACCTCCCTGGGCAGGGCAGAGCCAGAACCAAAAGGTTTGATGCCCAGGACAGCAGCTAGAAGGTCACACTGGGCACTTCTGGCTCTAGGGAATAGCTCAAGGGGCCACACTCCAAACATTAGACAATATGGGGCCTGAGGCCCAGGAGGGTCTCATTTAGCCTCTGCCCACTAGCCACTTTCACTTCACTAAGAAACCAAATCTTTCTTTACCTGCAATGTGTGTACCGGCCCTTTATCCAGTGCACAAATGTGGAGAAGCGGGTCTGACTGAGGAGTGGCTGCCCCAGGCTGACAAGGGTAAATTGAGCTCCCACTTCACAGGAAGGGGTTGGGCTCCCTGAGCAGGGAAGGCCCAGCGGGAGTCTTTGTCTGCCTTGCCACAGCTCTCTCTGAGGCAGCTGCTCAAACATAAGGAGCCTCAGCCACTACCTGCCTAAGTGCCCCAGGCACACTGGCCTGAGGGCAGAGCCATTCCTCTGGGGCCACATAATTCCTGAGGGCCCAGGCAGGGTCCAGTCGACCCCTTGGAGCCAGAGTGTGCAAACCACAGCCCTTGACAGAACATGTAGCACCTCCTCGCCTGCCCAGCCAGAGCCACTCTCAGGCCTGGCCTCCCTCCTGCACCAGTTATGGAAAAGCAGCTCCTTCTAAGTGTGTCCATCCACCTGTCCAGAGCCACGCCCCCAAAACACTGCGGTACACAGCTGCTCACCAGCCATGGCCTGAAGGAAAACAGAATGCCAGGTGACATGAGAGTCTCTGGAGTTTTCAAAAGTGGAAGAGCCCTCAAGATTGCTTCACAATGCCACACCAGATACAAGCTCTACAGGCAGGAAAGTGGGGAGTGCCCAGCAACGTGGACACAATGGGCTACATGGTCACTGCCTTTGGATGCTGGAAGCTGCCTCTCCCAACTATCAGATCCCTGGGAGCAGGGCCACCTCAGCACCTCCAGGGCTTCCTGGAACTTAACCTCTATCCCAAGTCAGGCTTCTTCACGCTAACAGCAGACTACCACACAGCTGGCCCTGAGAGGCCCAAAGGACTCCCAGAGCCTCCCAATCCCCAATGGCTCTCTGCTCCAAGTTTGAGGGTGGATTCAGGTAAGTGGGATCCTCACAGGGTTTGGCCCAAATCAGGACTTTTCCTGTCCCAAGACAAACACTTGAGGAGGCTGAGCCTTGCACAGAGGATTCCCATTACCTTCCCTCCTCCGCAGGTATCCGCTCTCTTGGGGACGGGTTGCCTGGGCTCACAGTCTTGAGTCAAAGTCAACTTCTTGGTGCCTTGGTTTCCACAGCAGTACAACAGACATAACAGGGTAGTGACCCCAAAAATCAGAATGAGGACTGCAGGAGTTGGTGGGGCACAGGGAGGCTAGAGCCACTCATCAATAGTGGTGAAGCCTGGGCAACAGCCCTCACATCACCCTCCTCTGGAGCCAGCTCATGGTGGGAACTTCTACAGACTTGGACAGGAACCTGGTGCCCAAGGACCACTTCCAACTTGGTCTGAGCTACTGGACCTTCCTCAGACACTCACACCCATCCCTACCTTGGTTTCCCCATCCTCTGAGAGAGGAAATTATGATACAAGAGAGATGGGAAGGAGGAAGCAAAGAGAACAAAGCAGCTGCTCTCACCAGCTTTGCCACAGTTCTTCATGCGGCTGCTGAGCCTACAGGATGAGAGGAATACCCAGGTGGGCTCACCTGGGAGCTAGGTTCAGACAAGTCCAGAGGAGGCTTTGAAAAGCATCCAGGCCTTGAAGGGCAGGCAGGACTTCCAAGATCCAAGACTGGGAAGAGGCAGGGATGGTGAGGGCCATGAAGGCAATCAGGAAGCAGGGCAGCAGTGCAGGCTGAGCCAGGCCAGAGGCTCAGGCTGCACTCTAGGAGACGCAGTGGGGCCACTCCAGACCGCGCAAGGAGTAGAGATAAGGCGATGACAGGGACAGCAGGAAGGGTATCCAGGCTTGGGTGAGCTAGAGGGAAGGAAGAAGCTGAAGATACCAGCCAGCACACACTTACTGTGTGTGCTTACTGAGTAAGCACTTACTGTGTGCCAGGCACCAGTCCCAGCCTGTGACAGGTTGCAGCTCACAAAATTCCACCCCTGGTTCCCTGGGATGTAAGTATACTGCACAGCCAAGATCCTGAGGTAGCACAGAAGCCAGCAAGGACGTCCAGACCTTGTCTTCCTGCTCTCTGGAAGCCGAACGAGGATGGGGCTGCGTCTGCACTAGGACCCCCACCACTGGCCCTCACATTCCAAAGAGCTACCCACTCCCGGTACCTAACTGAGCCCTGCAGGCAGCAACTGTCAGCCCAGCACCCCTGCCCTCCTCAAACTGCAGCTGAGAACACAGAGCAAGATGTTCCATGGCCACTAAGGACAGGAAACACCACATGGCTGACCAAACTTTATCTGATTCTCTTCCTCACCATGGTGGGGAAGGGACACAGCAGAACTTGGGACAGACAGGGCCCTTACTAAGCCAGGCTCAATCACTAGCAAAATGGGCCATTAGTACCCCTCCTCCCTAATACCATGGTGTCAGCAGGACATAGACACACACACACTTACCAAGCGAGAAAGGCTGCAGGGCCAGCACCACTGCCCTGCACAGGACACTCTTCAGGTCTGGTTGCAAACCAAGTCACCTGCGATAGGCCAGTCAGCTTTCCTCCCTCAAGACAATATTATCTACAAATGCTAAACAGGAATACAGGTACCTCTGTGGCACAACTTATGAATAACTGAACTCACTTTAGTTAAAGAAACAAAGCTTTAAAAAGAATGAAGATGGCTCATCTCTCTACAGGAGAAAAAAATTTTAAAAAGATCCAATAGATATTGTCTCCTTAAATCTTGATTTTTTTTTTCAAATTATTTTTATTTATTTAGCTGCACTGGCTCTTTTTGAAGCAGCATTTGGGATCTAGTTCCCTCATCAGGGATCAAACCTATGCCCCCTGCGTTGAGGGAGAGGAGTCTTAGCCACTGGATCACCAAGGAAGTCCCTAAATCTTTATTTTTTAAAATAAGCGTTAATACTTTGAAGTATAACAATACAAAGGTTTAGAGAGGCTGACTGACTTTGAGTAAACTGATGTGAGCTTTCTGACAATACCTACTGAGGCTCTGAGGCACCTTCCTCTTGCTTCTGCTGAGACTTCCATCTGAACAGATTGAGGGGAGGGGCTGGGGAAGGCCAAGCTCCCTTCTGAAGTGTAGAGAAGGTGAACCTAAGATGCTCCCACTTCATTTTCTCAAGGCCCCTAAGCCTCCCTCCGTCATTCCCCTGCCCCATATAGTAAGATGAGGCTTTTGCCAGAGGGATCACATATCACCCCTCTAGTAGATTTAGTGCCAGATAAGGCTGGCTTGGAGGAGGTATCAATACCTGCTGACATATACAAGACCTCAAGTTGAAGGAGCTACACAGCCATCCTCCTCGGGCACCCTTATCTGTCTTCTATAGGTACTAACAGGGAACTTGTTCCACCAAGCACAGATTTAAGTACCTTCATGCATAAACTCCCTTCACTATCAGAAGGGGACCTGACTGGTCTGCCGAGTGAGGCATGGAGGCTCAAAACACTCCAGGGACCTGCCTGAGGCCACCGGGAGCGGGCTGCTGGGAGGTGGGCAGCTGGAGAAGCAGCAAATGTGGCGGATCCTGAGACCAAGGGCCAAGAGCCCACCTGGACAAGGGAAGAACCAAGTAGGGAAGGAGAAGACAGGCTGACAGACACTGACAGGCTAAATACAGACACTGACAGGCTAAATATCTGACACCTTCTCTAGCCTTTTAAAATATATCCCAGATGAACCCCTTCCGGGTGAGATGGTGCGGTGGGAGAAGGTTCATGCCCACAGCCCCATCACCAGTAAGGGGAAAGACCTGGGTCCAAACCTGAGTGTCAATTTCTCCCTCCCCACCTCTACAACAAGGCTGGGGAGTCAAGGACTGAGATAGGAAATGGTGTTTAAAATCATCTAAGAGAACTACTTCAGGGAAGGACTGCCCAGTTTTACCACTGCAAGATTTCTTGGTAGCCAAGTGGTCCAACCTGTTCATCCCAGAGTAAAAATATCACAGGAGAGATAAGGCTTCACCTGTGACAAAAATCCACAGACGTGTCCCTCAACTTTGGCAAAGGGCCTGGATGGGCAACTAAGACAGGAAGCGGACAGAACACTGTATCCATGAGAAGTAACCATCAGGGTGGTCAGAGAGCCGAGCATGGGCAGGCCTGTGGGATACCCTGGCCAGCTGTGATGGCCACATGCAAGCCAAGTCCCCAACTTGACCCTTTCCTGGTGTCCCGGCGCTCACAAAAGACGCTGAAACCGCTGAAGGCAGCTGCGCCCAGAGACAGGAGATGCTGTACATAGAAATGATGGAGACACATGCCTGGTGTTTCCCAGCCGGCCACCTGCATGCATCCCACGTCCCCATCCCCCCTACCCGAAAAGTCAAACACCGCAGAGGACACCATCCCCACCACGCCCGAGACCTGCCATCAAGAGCAGAAAGGCTGACCACCAGGCTCCACCGCAGCCCTTGACGCGGAGGCCAGGCATTCTAGAACCCAAATCGCCCACAGCACCTAAGGCCCGTCATCCACCGCAGGGCCGCCTCCGGGACGGCCAAGCAACACTGACTCCGGGTGCCCCGGTGCAGGTCTGGTCGGCGCGGGGTCAGCAGTCGGCTGGTGGTCGACCTAACTCGGGGTAAGGGGTCAGTTTGGCCTGGGTCGGCGGCTGCCTCGAGGGTCGCCTTCTTGGCTCGAGTCAAGGGCCGATTCTGGGGTCGGCGCGGAGGTCAGTTCGATGGGATGAGGGATCCGGGTCCGGAGTCGGAAACGGCCGGGGGGCGCGGAGGGCGTGGCGCCAGCCGCCCTTGCTCCTTACCTCCTTGAGCTGCTCCATCTCGCCGCGGATGGCCTCGTAGTCCACCTCGAGTTCTTCGAACTGCAGTTTGAGTTGGTGCTTCTCTTCGAGGACTGCCAGCCCGTACTCGGCCGCCTGGATCTTCTCACGCGTGGTCTCGGCCAGCTCGTGCGACAGCCGCTTCACCTCCGCTCGCAGCCACTCCGGCTGCGCCTCCATCACGAGCCGCGCGTACTCTTCTTCCTCGGACGGCGCGGACATGGTGGCCATGGCCCGAGTCGCACCACTCGCTCCGTCGGAGGCTCAGACCAGACTCCTGTCCGCCGCCGCCGCCGCCGCCCCGCCCGACAGCAACCCGGCCGCAGCCGCCGCCACCGCCGCCGCCGCCGTCGCCGCCGCGCAGCCGCAGTGAGCCCGCGGTCGCGCGGGGCACTCTGGGGGCCATAGTCCCGCCCGCGGCAACTACAAGGCCGGTCGTGCCCCGCCCCCGTCTTCCCCCGCCCGTGATTGGCCCGGGCCCCGTTCCGGGCGGCCCCTTCCAATTCCGTAGCCTTCGCCGCCGCCGCGCGGAGCATTGTGGGTGTCGTGGTCCAGTCGCCGCGCCGACTACAAGGCCCGTAGTTCCCCACGCCCTCCCGCCCCCGCCGGTGATTGGCCGGCGCGTCCGCCGTCGCGGAGCCGGAAACTGGTGTTTTCCGCTGCCAGCCCCCGGGCGTGGGAGGCGGGGGTCGGTGCTTAGGTGGGTCGCCGGGGAGGGTACACACTGCTCTGGGCAGGGGATGGGTGGAGCGGCCCACCGGTATATACCAGAGGTGGAGCGCCCGGAGCGTCGGGAGAACCGCGGGACGGGTGGCGGTGAGGATTGTAACCTGCTGGTTCGGGCCTTATCCAGTGGGAGAAATGGTCAAACCACTAGCAGAAGAGGCGCCTTGCATCCAGCTAAATACGAAATGCCGCGTGCGTTTTTCCTAAGAATTAGGCATCTCCATTCGCTCTACAGTGATCCAATTCAGGACCGTCGACACGGACGCGGCCTCGACTCCAGCATAGCGCCCCTGTGCTTGTAGCACGGTTCCAGCCCAGGACCTGGTCCTGGGTCACTCAAACGGCAGTCCTGTCTTTACTCTGCTCTTTGTCTTCATGACCTTGACCTTTCTGAGGCGTGCAAGCCAGAGATTTACACACGGATGCATCCCCCAGGGTTAGAGTAGGTTATGCACTATGGCTGGAATATCATGAGATGGTGCTAAATTTTCACAGAATTCTATCAGGAAGCTCGCAAACCCATCGCCCAGATGCTGCTGGGCACTCCTTTGTAATCACTATCCTCTGAGAAGACAATTTACACTTTACAGATAGTCCATCACTCCTCAAGCTTTTTTAATATTTTGTTGCGGTAGATTTGATTTATAATGTTTCAGGTGTACAAAATAGTGATTAACAATTTTTAAAAATTATACTCCATTTTAGTTATACAATATTGGCTATATTCCTTGTGCTCTACAATATATTGTAGCTTTATTTTATACATAGTGGTTTATATCTCTTGATCCCTTACCCCTATCCTGCCCCTCCCCATTTCCTTTTCCCCACTAGTAACCACTGCTGCTGCTGCTAAGTCACATCAGTCCTATCCGACTCTGTGCGACCCCACAGACGGCAGCCCACCAGGCTCCTCTGTCCCTGGGATTCTCCAGGCAAGAACCACTAGTTTGTTCTCTTTATCTGTGAGTGTTTTCTTTGTTGTTGTCATATTCACTAGTTTGTTTTGTTTTTTAGTTTCCACAGAAAAGTTATACAGTATTTGTCTTTCTTTGTGTCATTTCACTTAGCATAATATCTTATAGGTCTATCCATGTTGTTGCAGGTGGCAAAATTTATTTTTTTTTTAATGACAGTACTGTTTCATACCACATAGTCTTTATCCATTTATCTGTTGTTAGATATTTATGCTGTTTCCATATCTTGGCTACTGTAAATAATGCTGCTATGAACATTGGGTGGAGAAGGAAATGGCAACCCACTCCAGTACTCTTGCCTAGAGAATTCCGTGGAGAGAGGAGCCTGGTCAGCTGCTGTCCATGGGGTTGCACAGAGTCAGACACGACTGAAGCGACTTAACATGTATGCATGCATGCATTGTAGAAGGAAATGGCAACCCACTCCAGTATCCTTCCCTGGAGAATCCCAGGGACAGAGGAGCCTAGTGGGCTGCCGTCTGTGGGGTCGCACAGAGTTGGACACGACTGAAGCAACTTAGCAGCGGCGGCGGCATGAACATTGGGGTGAATTGTATCTTTTTGAGTTAGTGTTTTCACTTTCTTTGGATATAAAACCAGGAGTGGAATTAATGGATCATATACTAGTTCTTTTTATTTTTTGGTTTTTTGAAGAACCTCCATACTGTTTTTCCACAGGGGCTGCACCAATTTACATTCCCACCAACAATTTACAAGAGTTCCCTTTTCTCTATATACTGACCAACATTTGTTGTTTGTAGTCTTGATGATAGCGACTCTTTGCAACCCTGTGGCCTGTAGCCTGCCAGGCTTCTCTGTCCATGGGATTCTCCAGGCAAGAATACCGGAGTGGGTTGCCTCCTGGGGATCTTCCTAACCCAGGGATCTAAATCCACATTTTTTAATCTCTCCTATATTGGAAGGTGGGTTCTTTACCACTAGTGCCACCTGGGAAGCCCATTCTTACAGGTGTGAGATGATAGCTTATTAAGGTTTTGATTTGCATTTCTCTAATAATTAACAGTGTTGAGCATCTTTTCATGTGCCTATTAGCCATCCACATGTCTTTCTTGAAAAAATATCTGTTCAGGTTTCCAGCGCATTTTTTAATCGTATTGTTTGGTTTTTTGATATTGACTTATATGAGCTCCTCAAACTTTTAGCTGACTAGTTTTCATTGATATTTCTTGCCTAAAGAAATTAGATTATTAACCAAACTATTCTATTTCCCTCATTCCTGTTCCACTTACTAACTTTGTACTTTAGAGAAGATATTTCATTCGTTAATGGTATGAATCTGTGGATTCTCATTTTACTTAATGAGTTATAATCCATTATCCTCCATATTCACTTAGATGCTCAGATGTGGCAGATCTGACTAGTGGAAGCTGCTCAGTTGAGTCTGTATCCTTTCAACATGTCATGATTTTTGAGAATTTTCTTTGATTATAGCAAAGTTGTTTCAGGATCATCTTATACTCTGTGTCCCAGACCTGGAATCAGCCATTTCTCTAAGGAGCCCTTATTCCTTTTAGTGGTTTAGTGGTTTATTTGTCTGAGGAGAATATGTCATAATTTTACTCATGAAATTAAAAAATTACTTTTACGGCATTCAACCACAGTAGCAGTATGATGCCCAAACAGCCAGTCTGTCCTGGTCTTAGGAGTCCCAAGTCCTGAAAAGCCCTAAGGCCTGTGCTCACCAGTCAGTCTAAGTGGGAGAGATGATTGGGAAGAGAAGTGAGGAGGAACAAGCCTTGTTTGAGTGAGATTAACATAAGATGAAAGACTGATACCCTGGTGGCTCAGAGGTTACTCGGGCTCAATCCCTGGGTGGGGAAGATCCCCTGGAGAAGGAAATGGCAACCCACTCCAGTACTCTTGCCTGGAGATCTCATGGAGGGAGGAGCCTGGTAGGCTACAGTCCAAGGGGTCGCAAAGAGTTGGACACGACTGAGTGACTTCACTTTCACTTCACTTTGACCCAAGCTGTCCAAACTCCAAACCCCTACCCAACTCCACACTTTCATATGAGGCTGGCCTGAGGGAGGGAGAGAATAAAAGGTGGGAATCTGGTGCAGGCATTGACAACAAAGCTTAGGGTGGCAGTAGAAGGGGACAGGCAAAGACTCTTACAGGTATTGGGGACAGAGTGCCTGTCCCTGGAAGAGTCATGATATGTAACAATATCGGGGGTTAGGCATCAGAAGAAGATTCCCTGCAGAGGTGACACTCAGGTGGAGACCCAGAAAGTACACAGGAAGTGGCCTGTCAGGCTGGTGGAATAGGGGATTGGCAAAGATAAGAGAGGTGGGGCCACTGCTTGTTGGGCTCCAACTGGGTCTCCAGCATTGCCAGATACTTTATCTCCATTATCTCTCTGAATGCTCCCAACACCCCAGGGTGTGGGATTTTGCTCCCCTAGTAGCTCAGACGGTAAAGCGTCTGTCTGCACTGCAGGAGACCCGGGTTCGATCCCTGGGTTGGGAAGATCCCCTGTAGAAGGAAATGACAGCCCACTCCAGTATTCTTGCCTGGAAAATCCCATGGATCGTGGAGCCTGGTAGGCTACCGTCCATGAGGTCACAAAGACTAGGACTGAGCTACTTCACTTACAAATGAGAAACGAAGCTCAGGGTAAAAGCCTCAGTGTCACCTTTGATGATTTGTCAAGCTCTAAGCAAAAGACAGACCCAGAACTTGCCTTGCCCTCCTACCTTCCTGACTGTTTCCTCTCTGAGCACTAGCATGAATCTCTGGATGAGCTTCTCTGCTTTCTTTAATCTAGCCTCAGGTGATCTCCTCTGGAATCCTAACATCTACTTGTTGGAGGTTTTAGTTCTTCAAAGAACTCAAATATATTGTCATGTGTATCTGCCTTGAGGTAGAACCAGGAACCTGCTCAAGGCAAAACTGTTGTTTCTTGGCTGCTCCTCTCTCATCTCTGTATCTCCTCCTTTCCCTGGTTAGCAGATGTTCAAATCTGAAGGAAGATCTATTCCCTACAAGAAGTGGAGGATTCAAAATGTTCTGTGCCCAGGAGCCCCATGGGGTCAGCAAATCGTGGAACTCAGATTGGAACTTGAACCCATAGTTTTTTAATTGAGATCACACACAAGACTTAATGAAGTTCAGGTTTCTGACATCTTATCACAGGAAAAATTCAGTGAGAGACAAAGTGATAGATAAGAAGTGGTTTTATTTAGAGAGAAATACACTCCAGAGACAGAGTGTGGGCCATCTCAGAAGGCAAGAGTGGCACCAGGGTATGGGGGTTATCAGTTTTTGTAGGGTGGGTAAATTCATAAGCTCATAAGTGGGAAGAGTATTCCAGCTATTTTGGGGAAAGGGTGGGTATTTCCAGGTTGTGGGCCTTGACACTTATTTTTAACTTTCTGGTCAGTCTTGGAACTGTCATGGTGCGTTTGTGTGTGTTCTTTAGCTTGCTAATGTATAAACAGTTGAGAGATGGAGTCAGTTCAGTTGCTCAATCATGTACAACTCTGCGACCCCATGGACTGCAGTATGCCAGGCCTCCCTGTCCATCACCAATTCCCAGAGTTTACTCAAACTTATGTCCATTGAGTCAGTGATGCCATCCAACCATCTCATCCTGTGTCGTCCTCTGCTGCCTTCAATTTTTCGCAGCGTCAGGGTCTTTTCAAACAAGTCAGTTCTTCGCATCATGTGGCTAAAGTATTGGAATTTCAGCTTTAATATCAGTCCTTCCAATGAATATTCAGGACTGATTTCCTTTAGGATGGACTGGTTGGATCTCCTTGCTGTCCAAGGGACTCTCAAGAGTCTCCTCCAACACCACAGTTCAAAAGCATCAATTCTTCGGTGCTCAGTTTTCTTTAGAGTCCAACTCTCACATCCATACGTGACCACTGGAAGAACCATAGCCTTGACGAGACAGACCTTTGTTGACAGGGTAATGTCTCTGCTTTTTAATGTGCTGTCTAGGTTGGTCATAACTTTTCTTCCAAGGAGTAAGCGTCTTTTAATTTCATGGCTGCAATCACCATCTACAGTGATTTTGGAAAGAAGGAGTATTTCCTGCCATATCTGTAAAGAAAGATGTCCAGCCCTCCAAATGTGGACTTCTGAGCCCTGAGGGCACTCAGGAAGGAGAACAATACTTGTGACCTGGCAGCCATTAGACTGCAGTACTCCCTACAGTAAACACTGAGGAACTTAGACTGCAAAAACGGCTTAGATGCGCATGAAAGGAAAGGTTTCAGTGAGCCCAGACTCTTGCATCTTCCCACATATAGAAAAGTGCTAAACTTCTTAACTTGAGATATTTGGTTTTCTTTAATTCACAAAAATACTTTCCACGTTCAGACTACCTGTCCTTTGTTGCAAACTTCTAAATAACCTGACTCCCCCTCTCCTCAACCCCACTCCACCCCTACCTCCTTAGAGCAGTTCTCTCAGGGTTACTTGAGATGCTGTCTCCCAGGCCTGAAGTCCTAAAAATTCCCACCAAACAAAACATGTCTCAGCTTTTAGGTTGTGGTTATTTTTTAAGTGCACACAATGAGTATATAATGAGCCTCAAGATCTAGTGGAATTCAACTTGTCCACCATCTTGGATCTTTTGGTTCTAATCAGTTTATGTTGTACGCTCAGGCTATAGCATTCTTCTATTTAAAAAAAATGTTTATTTGGCTACATTGGGTCTTCGTGTTGTGGCATACAGGATTTTCATCACAGCATGCAGACTCTTCGTTGTGGTTTGTGGGCATCTCTAGTTATGGCACATAGGTTTCTCTAGTTGTGGCATGTGGCCTTCATTGCCCCATGACATATGGGACCTTAGTTCCCTGACCATGGATCAAGCCCATGTCCCCTGCATTGGAAGGCAGATTCTTAACCACTGGACAAACAGGGAGGTCCCTGTGTCATTCTTTTAAAGGTCATACCCTGCTCTCTTCTCTATTGGTTCAGGTACTGCCTTCTTTAAAAAGTATTTGGTGATTTTCTTTTTAGATATCTTTCTAATATTTATTTCTAATGTAATTCTGTTGTAGTCTGAGAATATACTTTGTATTATATAAATTATTTGAAATATAAATTGTTTTATAGCCCAGATGTGGTCTGTCTTGGTAATCATTCCACGTGCACTTGAAAAAAATACATATTCTGCTCTTCTTGGGTGGAGTATTTTCTTAATAGCAATTAGGTCATTGATAATATTGTTCAAGTCTTGTTCAAGTCTTCTCTGTCTTTCCTGATTTTTCTGCCTACTCATCCTTTCAGTTGTTCAGAGGAGTGTTGGAATCTCTTGTGATTTGTCTATTTCTCCTTGCAGATTTCAACCTGGTATAATTTATTCCTGAAGAACTTTAAAAAAATATGTCCTATACTACAAATCTACTGAAGGTGAATTCTTCACTATGTCTAACAAAGTGTTTTGCCTTAGTTTTCTAAAAATTTTCTGACTAGATTTCTGTATATGTAGGTTTACAGCCCCACACTTAGACCCCAGTCCTTTTAAAACGTTATTGCACTACTTACATTGCTGGCTTACATTGCTCCTGAGGAGAAGTTCATTATCATTCTTATCATTGTTGCTGTGACATAACATGCCTCTTGAGAAACCTGTATGCAGGTCAGGAAGCAACAGTTAGAACTAGACACGAAACAACAGACTGGTTCCAAATAGGAAAAGGAGTACGTCAAGGCTGTATATTGTCACCCTGCTTATTTAACTTCTATGCAGAGTACATCATGAGAAACGCTGGGCTGAAAGAAGCACAAGCTGGAATCAAGATTGCCAGGAGAAATATCAATAACCTCAGATATGCAGATGACACCACCCTCATGGCAGAAAGTAAAAAGGAACTAAAAAGCCTCTTGATGAAAGGGAAAGAGGAGAGTGAAAAAGTTGGCTTAAAGCTCACCATTTAGAAAACGAAGATCATGGCATCTGGTCCCATCACTTCATGGGAAATAGATGGAGAAACAGTGGAAACAGTGTCAGACTTTATTTTTTGGGGCTCCAAAATCACTGCAGATGGTGATTGCAGCCCTGAAATTAAAAGACGCTTACTCCTTGGAAGATAAGTTATGACCAACCTAGACAGCATAATGAAAAGCAGAGGCATTACTTTGCCAGCAAAGGTCCATCTAGTCAAGGCTATGGTTTTTCCAGTAGTCATGGATGGCTGTGAGAGTTGGACTATGAAGAAGGCTGAGCGCAAAAGAATTGATACTTTTGAACTGTGGTGTTGGAGGCAACTCTTGAGAGTCCCTTGGACTGCAAGGAGATCCAACCAGTCCATTCTAAAGGAGATCAGTCTTGGGTGTTCTTTGGAGGGACTGATGCTAAAGCTGAAATTCCAGTACTTTGGCCACCTCATGCGAAGAGTTGACTCATTGGAAAAGACTCTGATGCTGGGAGGGGTTGGGGACAGGAGGAGAAGGGGACAATAGAGGATGAGATGGCTGGATGGCATCACGGACTCAATGGACGTGAGTTTCAGTGAACTCCGGGAGTTGATGATGGACAGGGAGGCTGGCGTGCTGCAATTCATGGGGTCACAAAGAGTCGACAGGACTGAGTGACTGAACTGAACTGAACATGCTTTTTTGTTCTGGCTACTTTGAAGATTACTCTTTATCATAGATTGAGGCAATCCAATTATAACATGCCTTGGAGCTGTTTTTCCCTTCTCTCTCTCTTTCTATCTTTGTGCTTGGAGCTGATTTGGTTTCTTGGGCTTGCATGTTTAGAGCTGAGTTTCTCAGTCTCACAACTATGGGGTCTGGTGGAGGCTGGGTATGCATATAGGATGTTTTGCAGTATTCCTGGCTTCTACCCACCAGATTCCAGTATAACTCTACTCTTGTGACAAGCAAAATGACTCCAGACATTGCCATATTTCCTCAAGGGCAGAATCATCCCCAGCTGAGCACTACTGGTTTAGATTTTTTTTTATTAGGATTTGGGGAATTGAGGGATGTTATTTTTTCAATAACGTTCCCCTTCTCTCTTTCTCCCACAGGGATTCCCATTACATCTGTTTTAGTCTAACTGAATTTGTCCCACAGCTCACTGGTGATTCATTAGTTTTTTCAATCTTTGTTCTTTGTGTTTCACTTTGGATAGTTTCTGTTGCTGTTTCTTCAAGTTGACCCATCTTTTCTTCTTCATTGTCTAATCTGCTATTAATCTTATCCAGTATTTTTAATTTCAGAAATTGTATTTGCATTTCAGTAGCTTGATTTTGGTGTTTTTCATATTCTCCTTATCCCTAATAACCTGTGCAATCTTTCTTGAACAGTGAACATGAAATACAGCTGTGATAATTATTCCAATTTCCTTATCTGATAATCCTAATGACTGTATTATTTCTGGGTTTATTTGTATTAGTTGATTTTTTTCTTCTCATTATGGGTCAGATTTTCCTAACATTTTGCCTGCCAGACACTCTGAGTTTTACCTTTTGGGTGCTGGCTAATTTGGATTCTTGTGAACATTAGTGAGTCCCTTGTACTGCAAGGAGATCCAACCAGTCCATCCTAAAGGAAATCAGTCCTGAATATTCATTGGAAGGACTGAAGTTAAAGCTGAAACTCCAATACTTTGGCCACCTGATGCGAAGAACTGACTCATGTGAAAAGATCCTGATGCTAGGAAAGATTGAAGGCAGGAGGAAAAGGGAACGACAGAGGATGACATAGTTGGATGGCATCACCGACTCAATGGACATGAGTTTGAGTAAACTCTGGGAGTTAGTGATGGACAGGGAGGCCTGGCGTGCTGCAGTTCATGGGGTCGCAGAGTCGGACACAACTGAGCGACTGAACTGAACTGAACATGAGTGAACATTGTTTTGGCATACAGCTAAATTACTTGGAAACAGATCTTTCAAGGCTTGCTTTTGAGAGGTGTTATGTAGGACCATGAAATGGAGCAAGACTGTGTGGGACTCTCCCTGGTACAAATACCTTATATGTCCCCCATTTGTTATTTGATTAAAAAAGGCTTCAGCCTTCTTTCCTCATTAATTCTGAAGAGCAGATTCAAATAGATTCAAAGCTAATCAGGCAAGGGAGATAATGCAGAAAGAAAGGTGGAGCAGTCAGGAATCAATAGTGTAGCCTTGGGGTAGGTTCTGGTTCCTCACAATGAATATACATAATAATATCTTTGAGTTCTTCAGAAGAACTAAGGCCCCCACCCAGGTGGAGCATGGTAGTTTAGTTCAGTTGCTCAGTCATGTCAGACTCTGTAACTGCAACACGCCAGGCTTCCCTGTCCATCAAAAACTCCCGGAGCTTGCTCAAACTCATGTCCATAGAGTTGGTGATGCCATCCAACCATTCCATCCTATGTGATACCCTTCTCTTCCTGCCTTCCATCTTTCCCAGCATCAGGGTCTTTTCCAAGGAGTCAATTCTTCCTACCAGGTGGCCAAAGTATTGCAGTTTCAGCTTCAGCATCAGACCTTCCAGTGAATATTTAGGACTGACTAGTTTGATCTCCTTAAGATGGGCTCGATAAAGGACAGAAATGGTCTGGACCTAACAGAAGCAGAAGATATTAAGAAGAGGTGGCAAGAATACATGGAAGAACTGTACAAAAAAGATCTTCACAACCCAGATAATCATGATGATGTGATCACTAATCTAGCGCCAGACATCTTGGAATGTTAAGTCAAGTGGGCCTTAGAAAGCATCACTACGAACAAAGCTAGTGGAGGTGATGGAATTCCAGTAGAGCTGTTTCAAATCCTGAGAGATGATGCTATGAAAGTGCTGCACTCAATATGCCAGCAAATTTGGAAAACTCAGCAGTGGCCACAGGACTGGAAAAGGTCAGTTTTCATTCCAATCCCAGAGAAAGGCAATGCCAAAGAATGCTCAAACTATTGCACAATTGCACTCATCTCACATGCTAGTAAAGTAATACTCAAAATTCTCCAAGCCAGACTTCAGCAATACGTGAACCGTGAACTCCCTGATGTTCAAGCTGGTTTTAGAAAAGGCAGAGGAACCAGAGATCAAATTGCCAACATCCGCTGGATCATTGAAAAAGCAAGAGAGTTCCAGAAAAACATCTATTTCTGCTTTATTGACTATGCCAAAGCCTTTGACTGTGTGGATCACAATAAACTGTGGAAAATTCTGAGAGAGATGGGAATACCAGACCACCTGACCTGCCTCTTGAGAAACCTATATGCAGGTCAGGAAGCAACAGTTAGAAATGGACATGGAACAACAGACTGGTTCCAAATAGGAAAAGGAGTACATCAAGGCTGTATATTGTCACCCTGCTTATTTAACTTATATGCAGAGTACATCATGAGAAATGCTGGGCTGGAAGAAACACAAGCTGGAATCAAGATTGCCAGGAGAAATCTCAATAACCTCAGATATGCAGATGACACCACCCTTATGACAGAAAGTGAAGAGGAACTAAAGAGCCTCTTGATGAAAGTGAAAGTGGAGAGTGAAAAAGTTGGCTTAAAGCTCAACATTCAGAAAACGAAGATCATGGCATCTGGTCCCATTACTTCATGGGAAATAGATGGGGAAACAGTGGAAACAGTGTCAGACTTTATATTTTTGGGCTCCAAAATCACTGCAGATGGTGATTGCAGCCCTGAAATTAAAAGACGCTTACTCCTTGGAAGAAAAGTTATGACCTACCTAGACATAATAATGAAAAGCAGAGATGTTACTTTGCCAACAAAGGTCCGTCTAGTCAAGGCTATGGTTTTTCCAGTAGTCATGTATGCCTGTGAGAGTTGGACTGTGAAGAAAGCTGAGCACTGAAGAATTGATGCTTTTGAACTGTGGTGTTGGAGAAGACTCTTGAAAGTCCCTTAGACTTCAAGGAGATCAGCCCTGGGATTTCTTTGGAAGGAATGATGCTAAAGCTGAAGCTCCAGTACTTTGGCCACCTCATGCAAAGAGTTGACTCATTGGAAAAGACTCTGATGCTGGGAGGGATTTGGGGCAGGAGGAAAAGGGGATGACAGAGGATGAGGTGGCTGGCTGGCATCACGGACTCGATGGACGTGAGTCTGAGTGAATTCTGGGAGATGGTGACGGACAGGGAGGCCTGGCATGCTGTGATTCATGGGGTCTCAAAGAGTCGGACACGACTGAGCAACTGAACTGAACTGAGTGCAGGAGCAGCAGCAGTATAGGAGATAAGCTGCAAGTATTTATAGGTTGAATAATCTTTTTACAGATTAATATATCCCAATTTCAATGTCTCACTTCCATAATAAATGAATTCTGTGGTAATGTGCACCTTCTTTCTGAGATGCACACATTTAACTTACTTCTGTTTCTTTAACATTCTGATAATTAAAATTGTTTTCCTATTACCTGACCTCACACAGAAGCTAACACATCATATTTGGCTTTGAAGTGGATCATGAAGGGAGAATATCTGACTTGGTTCTGTTTTAGTTTAAAACTCCAAACCACATGTTTACTTTCAAGCTAAAATGTAGTGTCTTTGTGTGGGTTTTAATATGTATGGCTGAAGTATGACTCACTTTTGAGGACCACAGAAATTATAAAGAAACAAAAATAAAGGAAAAGGCCTGGTCAGATCATTCTAGGATGGTTGGTAGTGTTCACTCTTTCTCTTCCTCCTCCCCTCTTCCCTGTCTCTCTCTTCCAGTTACTTAGTTCTTTTTACAAGTTATCTTTTCTGCTTAGATTTTGAGTAGTAGAGAAAAGAGTAAAGTTTCTAATTGGGAAGAAACTCTCAAGATGTTCCATTTGCTGAATATTGATAAAAATAATAATGTACAACATGGGCCAAAAACAAACTTTAATTCAGATGCTGGATATTTTGTTTAATAAGAGCTGTTGACAGACCTTAACAGAAAAATAGTCTTTGAGTTGGTAGTATGACTAGTCTTAAGAGTGCCATCTGAATGGCCAGGTGTTGTAAGTAAAACCTGGAGGACTGCCCCTCATGGGGGTGCTGTCTCCCAAAATTCAGATGTAAGAACTTTAGGAGTTTAGGCTTTTTCTGACACATAATGAAGCAGGATTTTTTGAATGCACCCCTAAGAGTTAAGTCATCAAGGTATTTAGATTTTATACTCTGCTTTTTCTCCCCGCTTAGTTCCAACTGGTGGATTTGTTATTATGGAGTCAACAAAAACCTCCATTGAATGTTTATAAAATAAATCAAGTTATTGGAGTTCTTTCTCAGATTCACTAAGAAAATAGGTTCTGTTTTATAAATACAGTATTTTAGTCAGTAAACCTTCTAAAGGGAGAGCAAGATCTCATTTACTTTGTACATTGTGCGTAGTTCACATTCAGTGAATGTGTGTTGAGAGCAAGTAAGCATTATGCAAATACTCTGCTTTCCACATGAGTGATCCCTCTCCACCTTTCTATATAGTATCAGTGTTCTCTGTCTTTGACCTCTGTCCTATCCCTCATCACTTATTAATTACTTTTCCAACTTTAACACTAAATTCTTTCACTTTGCTATTGTTATTCAGTTGCTCAGTTGTGTCTCTTTGCAACCGCAGGGACTGCAGCACACCAAGCTTCCCAGTCCTTCATTTTCTCCTGGAGTTTGCGCAAACTCATGTCCATTGAGTCGATTATGCCATCCAACCAGTTCATCCTCTGTCACCCCTTTCTCCTTCTGTCCTCAATCTTTCCCAGCATTAGTCTTTTCCAGTGAGTTGGCTCTTCACATCAGGTAGCCAAAGGATTTCAGCTTCAGCATCAATCCTTCCGCTGAATATTCAGGGTTGATTTCCTTTAGGATTGATTGGTTTGATCTTGCTGTCCAAGGGGCTCTCAAGAGTCTTATCCAGCACGACAGTTCAAAACCATCAATTCTTCAGTGTTCAGCCTTCTTTATGGTCCAACTCTCATAACCATACCTGACTACTGGAAAAACCATAGCTTTGACTATATGGACCTTTGTCAGCAAAGTGATGTTTCTGCTTTTTAATATGCTGTCTAGGTTTGTCATAGCTTTCCTTCCAAGGAGTAAGCATCTTTTAATTTCATGGCTGTAATCACTGTCCACAGTGATTTTGGAGCCCAGGGAAATAAAATCTATCACTGTTTCCATTTTTTCTCCATCTATTTGCTATGAAGTGATGGAACAGCATGCCATGATTTAGTTTTTTGAACACCAGAGTTTTAAGCCAGCTTTTTCACTCTCCTCTTTCACCTTTATCAAGAGGCTGTTTAGTTCCTTTTCACTTTCTGCCATTAGGGTGGTGTCATTGCACATCGGAGAAGGCAATGGCACCCCACTTCAGTACTCTTGCCTGGAAAATCCATGGACGGAGGAGTCTGGTGGGCTGCGGTCCATGGGGTCACTACAAGTTGGGCACAACTGAGTGACTTCACTTTCACTTTTCACTTTCCCTCATTGGAGAATGAAATGGCAACCCACTCCAGTGTTCTTGCCTGAAAAATCCCAGAGACGGGGGAGCCTGGTGGGCTTCCGTTTATGGGGTCACACAGAGTCGGACACGACTGAAGTGACTTAGCAGCAGCAGCAGCATCTGTATATCTGAGGTTATTGATATTCTCCCGGCAATCTTGATTCCAGCTTGTGCTTCATCCAGCCCAGCATTTCACATTATGTACTCTGCATATAGGTGAATATAATTTAAGATTACCCTGTTTGATTTGAAAACTTTAGGGAAAAAAGTAATAAACCTGGTATATGTTTTATTTATTCATCTTAGGTCTAGTAAAATTGGATTCTTAATTAGTGTTCAACTTTCATTTCTTTCAGTTATTTTCTTATGAAAGTCTAAAATTTGTTATAGCATGACTTTAATCTTTTTCATAGTGACAAAGGCTCTAATCTCTTGTTTTTCTCCTCTGCTGTGAGATATTAGACTACAACTTTAACTCTTCACTTATTTACCTTTAACATTCCTTTCACACACATACATTCATGTTGGTGATTTCCCCCTTACTCTCCTCCCTGCGCCTCATGGGTCATGACAGTCTGCTTCCATATTTTATGGTCTGCCTCCTCACACTTACTGCAAGGTGTTGACAGGAATTCTTCCCTGTGGGATGCCTTCTGCCCTCTACAGAGAGTCCGTCTAGCCCTTTCTTGAGGGTCTCTGCCTCTGTGGTGTGGTAATGTCCAGATTCTGCTCTCTGCTGCTTCTCTTTCCTCCCATGGTTTTTCCCTCTAACCCCCTAACAGAAGCAAGGGCCAGTTCTGTGGCTTTCCTTGCTTCGAGTTCTTGCCCTGGAGACTGCATTTGTTTCTGAATTGATGGCTGCCTAACATTTTTTCTGGACTCTTTGTCTTGACTTATAGTTCATGTCTGCCTAAAGGACTTTTTAAATCATCTCACTGTTATCTCACATCTCCCCTGTGACCAAACCAGATTTATTTCTCCTCTCTGGTACATTCTTTTTGCCCAGTTCAAATTTTCGAAACTGGAGTCAGTTTTGTCTCAATGCTTTCTTTCCCTTTATCCAGTTAGTTACCAACTCATGGCTTCCACTTCACATCTTTCATCTGCCCCGTTAGGATCTCACAGCTTGCTGGAATGACACATAGCCCTCCTGAAAGTTTTTGTGGCTTGGCTTCCACTTTAAGCCTGTAGTTCAGATTGCAAATGGTACCACAACATTGCCTTCTTTTGCCCATTCCTGACAAGACACGGCCCACTCACCCCTCTACTCTCGTTCCCTCCTCCATAGGAGCCTTTCTTACAGAGCGGGCTCTTGGCGTGTGTGGACGCTGACCTCATACCCATATGCTTGCCTTTGTGCGTGTTGCCCTCTGCACCACTGTGTTATGTTCCCCTGTGGTTGTTACTAAGGGAGAAGTAAAGATTCGCCTTCTCTCAGGGTTTTAGACCAGTATGGACAAACTCTCTGTAAAGGACCAGGTAGTAAACAATTAGGATTTGTGGACCACAAATTACTCTACTTGTCCTTTCAGCACAAAGTGGCATAGACAACATGTCTGTGAATGGGTGTGGCTTTGTTCGAATAAAACTTCAGTTTTTTCAATCATTCTATAATGTAAGAATCATGTTACATCACAGGTAGAACCAAAACAAGTGGCAGGCTGGCTCTGATCCTGGACTGTACTTTGTTAACCCCTATTTTGGAGGAAGAAGCATCTGAGAGAGTACTGAAAATAGGAATATATAACTACCGGCCCAGCTTAGAAAGAAAGTCTACCCAGAGAGAAAAACTTGACAGCTCTGGCCTACTGCAGTCCACGAGTACTTGTGGCACACACAGTGTGCTAACCACAGGATTCCTTCTCCTTCTTCAGTCTCCAGTGCCACCTCTTCTGCCAGCTCACCATCAGGGTCTTCTTCCCTGGGCCTCCACGCTTTCCCCACCGGGAGCTGCCATGATCCAGCACAAATACAGCAGGGAGAGAGCCTGCAGCCTCACATCCCTCAGAGTCCTCACTGCTCTTAGAGGAGCTCCAGGGTCTCGCCCTCACACAGAGGTCCTGCCTGGCCCAGGCAGGGGCCCGCTCCTTCTGAACGCCCCACTTCACCAGTTGCCACTCACTTAGACTAGCAGGATGTTCATCCCAACCCTTCTGATGGCTTCTTCTCTCTGTCCTCTTGACCCAGCTTCATGGGACCCTTTGCTGCTGCCTTGTTCTCCCCTCCCCCTGCATGGTTTAGCAAGAGGGAGCATTTACTATGCTTTCTTGTTTATTGATTTTCTTTCCTCTCTTCTTCTCATTGACCTCCAGCTGGCCCCTAGAGAACACAGGCCCTGTGAAAGCAGGACCTTCATCATCTTGCTGACTGCTGCGTGCCCATACCTAGCACAGTGCCTGGCTCATGAAGGGAAGGACAGGGCCAGACCCACAGAGGAGCCCACTTAGGGGACACATCTCTTGCCAAACAGAACAAGTCTGGAGAGGGCTTGGGTGCACAGCCAAAGGAGCCAAGTGGAGGGTATGATGTAAGCAGGTGATGGCTACAGCTAGGTAAACTGGGCTTTGGGGACTGCCTGAGAGCCACTTCAGGCAGAACTTACTTTAAACACAAAACTTGCCTCAAATGCAGAAGACAGCGTCTTCAGGAAAGCACCAATGACCTAGCAGTCCTATAATTATGCTTTCTTATCTGTGCTACTTCACCCACACTGGCCAACCACTTAGCTAAAAATGATGGCATGGAAGGAAAGGGGAAGACAGGGCAACCCACAGATGCTTTTTTAAAAGTTTTCCCTCACTCACTAGAAAGATGAAGGTGTTGACAGAAAGTGAGTATATCAAGAAGTGAAATAAAAACAGTTGGCCTAGCTTCATGCAGCATTTCCTCTGCCCAAGTAAGAATGGAATCTCTATACATGTATGAGCAATGAATTGTGCAATTTCAGTGTTTCTACATATAAGCTGAATGTTCTTATGTTTGCATTTAAAATTGGCATCATGGTCTTCCCAGATGGGGCTAGTGGTTAAGAATTTGCCTGCCATTGCAGGAGACACAAGAGATTCAGGTTCAATCCCTGGGTCAGGAAGATGCCCTGGAGGAGGGCATGGCAGCCCACTCCAGTATTTTTGCCTGGAGAATCCCATGGACAGAGGAGCCTGGAAGGCTACAGTCCATGGGGTCGCAAAGAGTTAGACATGACTGAAGCAACTGAGCACGCAATATAAAGGTAAATGGTAAAATTCATATGATAATTAAAATTTTTTTTAATTATTTTTTTTATCTGTGCCAGGTCTTAGTTGTGGCACATGAGATCTTCAATCTTTGTTGAGGCATGTGATATCTTTAGCTGTGGCATGTGGGAGCTAGTTCCCTGACCAGGGATTGAACCTGGCACCCTGCATTGGGAATGTGGATTCCTAGCCACTGGACTACCAGGGAAGTCCCTATAATTTTAAATTTTAATTTTTCTTTCCTCAGAATTACTTTAAGTAGCAAATAAAAGCAAGAGAGAGAAAGCAGAAGAAAGAAAAACTCTTTTTGTATTAGAACCTTTCACAGCACTTTTTTGCTGCTTGCTGAGTAAAACGTCTTGCATTTTCATTTGTACTGGGCCACAGTTATGTTGCAGATCATGTACGTGGGGGAGGAATAATACAGTTAGGAAAGCTACATTGTGGAGGTAACATTTGACCTGGGTCTTGAAAATGAATAGGAATTTCCAGGCAGAAGTAAGCAGAAGAAACAGCAAAAACTCCTCCCAGGGGATATAAACATGTCCTGGTCAGTTTCAACTGTGCACTATTGTGATTTATAAGAAAAGAAAAAAGCCAATGGCCAACAATTTAATCAATAATGCCTATATAAAGAAGATTTCATATAAACCCAAAAGGAGGGGGTTTGGAGAATTGAGTTTGGGGAACCAGAATGATTGCGTATGCCACCATGCTGGATCCCACACTCCATAGGGACAGAAGCTCCCTTATTCAAGATTTCACCTTATGTATCTCTTCATTTGGCTATTGATTTATATCCTTTAATATCCTTCATAATAGGCTGGTAATTCAGTGAGTAAGCAGGTTTGTTGAGTTCTGTGAACTACTCCAGCAAATTAATCAAACCTTACCAGGGAGTCATAGGAACCTCCAATCTGTACCCAGATGGTCAGAAGTATGGGTGACAACATGGGCTTGTAATTGACATCTTAACTAGAGGGCAGTCTTGTGGGGCTGAACTCCTAAACTGTGGAATCTGATGCTATCTCCAGGTACTATTTACCTGACAGTATTTGTCAGAATTGGGTTGAGTTGTAGGTTACCCAGTTGGTGTCCGAGATTTGCTTGTTGGTGGGGAAACCTCTCTTCCCTCCACACACATACTCATTGGAACTGTTTCAAAATTGTTAGGCTCTCATAACAAAATACCATATACCAGATGGCTTAAACAGCAGAAATTTATTTCTTTATGGTTCTGAAGGCTACAAGTCCAATATCAAAGTACAACATGGTTACTCTCTGGTGAGACCTCTGTTCCTGCTTTGTAAGTGGTTGCCTTTTCACTGGCAGAGAGAGAATGCTCTGGTGTCTCTTTTTGTAAAGGCACTAATTCCATTATGAGGGTCCTACTTATGAGCTCATCTAAATTTACTTATTTCTCAAAGGCCCCATCTCCAAAACCATCATTTTGGAGGTTAGGGTGTCAATATATGAATATGGAAGAAGGCACAATCTAGTTATAGCAACATGCATGAAATGTTTGGGGAATATCAAATAGGTTTTTCCAGTAAGAGTAGGTACTGGATATAGGTAGAAGCTGGGACAAAGCTAGTATCAGGTTTCAAAATTCTTCTGTATTATGCTAAGAGTTAAACTTTACATAGGAAATGGGGAATTTGGAGCATAAACAGATGTGTGTTTTAGAATGATGCTCTGGCAATGCATGTAGGATACAACTTTGTTGTTGTTCAGTTGCTCAGTTGTGTCCAACTCTGTGACTCCATGGTCCGCAGCACACCAGGCTTCTCTGTCCTTCACCAACTCCCAGAGCTTGCTCAAATTCATGTCCATTGAGTTGGTGATGCCATCCAACCATCTCTCCATCTGTCATCCCCTTCTCCTGCCTTCAATCTTTCCCAGCATCAGGGTCTTTTCTAATGAGTCAGCTCTTCGCATCAGGTGGCCAGAGAATTGTAGCTTCAGCTTCCGCATCAGTCCTTCCAATGAATGTTCAAGATCGATTTCCTTTAGGATTGACTTGTTTGATCTCCTTGCAGTCCAAAGGTCTCTCAAGAGTTTTCCCCAGTACCACATTTCAAAAGCATCAATTTGAAGAAGAAAATGGCAACCCACTCAAATATTCTTGCCTGGAAAAGTCCATGGACAGGGGAACCTGACGGGCTGTAGTCCATAGGGTTACATGACTGAGCACGCTTGCATGAGGGTGGAGGGAGATGAGTTGGAGCAGTGAAATGGTAGAACTTAAAAAAAAATAAACAAATTATTCAGTGCTTAGCTTTCTTAATGGTCCAACTCTCATATCTATACATGACTATTGGAAAACCCATAGCTTTGGCTTGACGGACCTTTGCCGGGAAAGTAATATCTCTGATTTTTAATACACTGTCTATGTTGGTCATAGCTTTTCTTCCAAGGAGTAAGCGTCTTTTAATTTCATGGCTGCAGTCACCATCTGCAGTGATTTGGGAGCCCAAGAAAATAGTCTCTCACTGTTTCCATTGTTTCCCCATCTATTTGCCATGAAGTGATGGGACCAGATGCCATGATCTTTGTTTTTTGAATGCTGAGTTTTAAGCCAGCTTTTTCACCCTCCTCTTTCACCTTTGTTAAGAAACTCTTTAGTTCCTCTTCACTTTCTGCTATAAGAGTGGTGTCATCTGCATATCTGAAGTTATTGGTATTTCTCCTGGCAGTCTTGCTTCCAGCTTGTGCTTCATTTAGTCCGGCATTGTGCATGATGTACTCTGCATATAAGTTAAATGAGCAGGGTAACAATATACAGCCTTGACATACTCCTTTCCTAATTTTGAACCAGTCTGTTGTTCCATGTCTGTTTCTAATTGTTGCTTTTTGACCTGTATACAGGTATTGCAGGAAGCAGGTAAAGTGGTCTGGTAGTCCCCTCTTTTAAGAATTTTCCAGTTTTTTGTGATCCACACAGTCAAAGGCTTTGGTGTAGTCAGTGAAGCAGAAGTAAATGTTTTTCTGGAATTCTCTTGCTTTTTCTAGGATACAGCATAATGTGCATTCTTTAACTGTAAAGGCTCAGAGAAATAGAGGCAGCAAAGGCTACGATTTGGTTTCCTGGAAGAGGGGGAGCCAAAATATTGGAGAAGGACACAAGGATCCAGATGGCATGGTCAAATCATCTGTGTATTTTAAATATTCTTCTGTAATTTAGATTTTATTATTTTCAAGATAATCTAAAGGCTTGTTTTTATCCATCAGACATTCAATATTACTGACTCTGATTGAACTTGAAAGCAGCAAAAGTGTTGCTCACACAGGAGCTAACGGTAGTGAACACGCATGGACTGTGTTGGTCTTGATGTTTTCCTGTGCTTTTGAAGAATGAAGATGATATCTGGCATTCTAGAAACTGATAGAATATCAATGATTAGAAAATAATCTTATGATAAAAATCTTTAACATAAATATCAGGAGCTATACATGCTTGATTGTTTCCTTTAAGCTATGGCAACAATCAGAAAACTGGACTATAAGCATTTGGAAGTGACAGAATTGTATACCTGGAAAACCCATGAAAATCAGATTCAACAATCAGTAAGGAAATTCTGGAAGGTAGTGTGTTATGTTAATATATTTGCACCAATAGCTTTCATAATATAACTAGTAGAATTAGCAGATAAAAGGTATAACAACTAGTAGGAAGCTAAACAAAAGAATTCAAGACTGATATTAGAAGTTAACTCAGAAGTCTTGGGATGCTTAAACCTAGCTTGTTCCAAGAAAAGAGAGGTCTTTGACTGGATCTTGGCATATAAGGTCTAAGCACTTGGATTATCCTGTCTGATAAGAATGTCTTTGTTTACCTGGGGTCTTGGGCCATGCTAGATAGTTTATGCTGCTGCTAAGTCTCTTCAGTCGTGTCCAACTCTGTGCGACCCCATAGACGGCAGCCCACGAGGCTCCCCCGTCCCTGGGATTCTCCAGGCAAGAACACTGGAGTGGATTGCCATTTCCTTCTCCAAGTTTATGCTAACAGTGTGGTTTATAGTGAATGCCTATTTTTGTTTGCCTGGGGCTCTGGGTTATGCTATGTCAGTCAGATCTCTGGAGGGGCTGATGACTCAAGTGCTCTGTGCTTATGTGACAGGCATTCAGTAGAATTCCTGGACACGAGGCTCTGGTGAGCTTGCCTGATTGGCGACACTTCACACATGTTGTTACTCATTATTGCAGGGGTAATTAAGTGCTATCTGTGCACTTCCACTGAGAGAGGATGACTGGAAGTTAGCACCTGGTTTTTCCTGGTCTCTACCTATGAACATATTTCTTCTGCTGATTTTAGTCTGTACCTATCTGCTGTAATAATACATAACTGTGAGTATATCAACTTTTCTGGGTCTTATAAGCCCATCTAGAAAATCATCAAACCTGAAGGTGATCTTGGGGAATTCCAGAAATGGGACTTGGGCTATAGTGATCCTGACATACTAAAACACTGTGAAAGCATTCTTTTGAGAAAAGGAGTAATGAAGGAGTGGGGTTGATGAAACTGATACCCATGGTATGAAACAGTAGCTATGCTGTGATCAGTTACTAGAGGTAACATTTACCAATGGAATTTAGAACTGATACGCCCAATCCCTCAGACACTGGTTTACTAAATACACAAGAAAATGAAAGATAATGAGAAAAACAAGTATATAATTCCTTGGTTATTGCTGAGTGAATAGCTAAAATGAAAATAAAGGAGAGTGTTGAATGGGAAACCTGAGGCCATTTGTCAAGCTTGTATTTCAGCTGATCTGAGCTATGGGTAGCTTTAGGAACATGACCAAAGGGAAAAATTATGTTGGAACAACAAATAAAATAACAAGTACCTCTAAGAGACTTCTGGTCACCAAGAAGTAGTTCAGGTGGCTGCTGCTGCTGCTGCTAAGTCGCTTCAGTCGTGTCCGACTCTGTGCGACTCCATAGACGGCAGCCCACCAGGCTCCCCCATCCCTGGGATTCTCCAGGCAAGAACACTGGAGTAGGTAGTTCAGGTGGCAGGGGGACAAAACTGAGAAACTATTGAAATAAGGGGAGTCGTCTCATTGTGTGTGATGGAGTTGTCCCATGATGTGCCATCAGCTTCCCCTTATGCGTCTTAGAGAAACTAACAAATTAGAATAATTCACAAGGGAATGGGAAAGACAAAGAGGATAGTCAGGGGACTTTTCCAAGAAGCATATAAGTCTTTAAACAGTTAAGAAATAGGATGAATAAAATGGACATTGATGGAGCTGAAATAAAAGTCTTAATGCAGCACTAACGGAGATTGGCTGGGGGAACCCCAGCTACTCCCTCAACTTTGAAGAGATCTAAACAAATATGCTCTATTTATCTTAGTTTGGAGGAATTAAAACAGAAGGCAGAAATGACTGAGAAATTTAATCTTGACTCACTGATGATGATGGTCCAGAAAATTATTCTGAATCTGTATTGAGGAAGGAGTCAGTGTCTTTTGGCCCAATCCCCAGTCAGGGACTTAAGGTCATATGGATATATGGGAGCAAATTGGCCAGGCATTGAGAAGAAACTTTTCTGGGACATCCTGACATTGGGACCCCAATGCACTGTGGTACTTGGTGGTAAGGTCCTGATGAGGATTACAGTTAGACTGGGAAGATAGAGGAAGAAACGTTTGATAGTTTGATAGATGAAAATTTGGAGGACAATTGGAATGTTTGAATAGATTTTATATGAAGTGGATACATCTCTTTTACCTAAATGCATTAATCAATGGATATTATGTCTGACTGGAAGTCATTTCTCCTACCTAGTATTGTAAAGCAGAAGGCATAAAATTGTGTTAATGGGAAATACAGAGGGCTCAATTCTATCTGAGCCCATACAGGTTGTTAATTTGAAACAGTATTGGATATCTGGTAGTCAAAGAGATGACCATTTTAATGACATATTAGGAGTTAGAGTTCTGGCACCTACAAATTCTCTGTACAATAGCTTTATGTGGCCCATGAAAAAGGAGGATGGCTTGCATGCCCATGAATAGTTGCACAGACTGGAGTTCATGGCAAAAGCCCATGAGTGCCACCCAGTGGTGACCGCTGGGATTTTGGGCTGGAAAATTTCTAGCCATGGAAGTACCCTCTATCCTGTGTGAGACACAATTACTAGCTTTTGATTATTAATCGAAACTGACCCTATGAGTGAAGGTATAAAATGATTTTGAAACCTGAAATACCAATAATGCTTCTTCTGCTGCTGCTGCTAAGTCGTTTCAGTCGTGTCCGACTCTGTGCGACCACGTGGACGGCAGCCCACCAGGCTCCCCCATCCCTGGGTTTCTCCAGGCAAGAACACTGGAGTGGGTTGCCATTTCCTTCTCCAATGCGTGAAAATGAAAAGTGAAAGTGAAGCCGCTCAGTCGTGTCCGACTCCTAGCAACCCCATGGACTGCAGCCTACCAGGCTCCTCCGTCCATGGGATTTTCCAGGCAAGAGTACTGCAGTGGCTTGCCATTGCCTTCTCCGAATACCCATAATATGTTGGGTTAAATCAGAGACACATTGTGATATAAGGAAGTTAGTGCCAAGAAGACTTCCATAGTAATACGGAAATAGTTTTTCCAGGAACATGCTATTGGGGAATGGAAGGAAGTACTCATCATATTCATGTGTAGGTGGCCTTCTTTCCTGTAAGGCAGCTTTGAGGATCTGCTGAATCCACAGGTCTCTATTGACTAGGAAACAGTCATTTAGTTTACAAAAGGCAGTGCCTAGGTAGACAGACAACATCTTGGCTGGAAGGTCAGCATAATATGAGTGACTGATGGAAAAACTAGTTGAAGAACAAGTCAGCTCAGTGGGCTGGGTTGCATACTGTTCTCTTGCTGTAATGAAATAATTAAAAAACAAATGATACGAGCCCTTCTATGTCGGTTTTTAATGACTCATGGATAGTGGCCATAACTTACCATACGGTCAGGCAGAAGGGCCATGGAAAACCAGACTATTAAAGGGATGTTCATGTAGGGCATGCGTGTGTGTGCTCAGTCACTCAACCAGGTCCAACTCCTTGAGACCCCATGGACTACAGCCCGCCAGGCTCCTCTGTCCATGGAATTTTCCAGGCAAGAATACTGGAATGGGTTGCCATTTCCTTCTCCAGGGGATCTTTCTGACCCAGGGATCAAACCCAGGTCTCCTGCCTTGCAGGCAGATTCTTTAACATCTGATCCACCAGGGAGAGCTGAAAGGAATGAATAAACAGATCATGCAATGAGAGAAAGTCAACTTTACACTGGTGTCTTGAGATAATCTCAGTGCAAGAGAATTATAGTATCTTTGAGCACAATTATACCAGACATCCAGAAGGGTAAACTCATATGTTTGCTCTAGGAACATGAAAAGATCACACGGCAGTCTGCAAACATAGTTGACGTCACTATGGGAGACATTGTAGTCATATGAATAGGACTGATTCTTGACAGCCCAGTGAAATTCTAGTGATGTCCCAGTATCTTAACTCCTTTCAGATTGTATCTACTACAGAGGATATCACTGGGGAAGGAATTTTTGGAGACTACTACCTACCAGGCCTTCAGAATGTGTGACGTACAGCTCCCAGTAGACTGATTACTGTATAACTACAAACCTTAGTAGCTAAATCTTAGCAAGGCCCCTGGTTATCATGGACAAATTACAGCAGTGGCACACTGCTGCCTGTAATCCAGCCCTGCCAAATAGCAGCCAGCAGCCTCTGCACAAGGCAAGGCCTAGCAACCAGCTAGACCAAGGGCCAATCAAGCCTACCAAACTGCCCATAGTAGTCAGCCCACAATAAAAGGACCCACACAGTCCACATAAAGGACACCTCTAGAGCATATGGCTCTGGTGATGAGAGGGGAGCCTACTGCTGGGATATATAGAATGTCCCCTACAAGAGGCTATTTCTCCAAGATTGGGAAACATAACCAACCTTCCACATATATAGAATTAAAAATGAGCTGACAAGGGTATATGTTCCAAACAAAGTAGCAAGATAAAAATCTCAGAAGAAGAGCTAAGTGAAGTGGATATAGGCAGTCTACCCAAGAAAGAGTTCAGGGTAATGATCACAAAGATGGTCAAATAACTCAAGAGAATGGATACACGGAGCAAGAAGTTAGAAGTTTTAAACAACTAGTCAGAAAATATGAAGAACAACCAAATGGAAATAAAGAATACAATAACAGAAATGAAAAATACAGTGGATAGAGTTAACAGTAGATTAAATGATACAGAGGAACAAAGCAGTGAGCTGGAAGACAGAGTAGGGAAAATCACTGATGCTGAACAGAAAAAAAAGAAAAGAAATGAGGACAGTTTATATGATCGAAAGTCTCCCCCAAAACAAAAGCCCAGAGCCAGATGGCTTCACAGGGGAATTCAATCAAGCATTTAGAGAAGAGCTAATGCCTATCCTTCTGAAACTCTTCCCAAAGATTGCAGAGGAAGGAACACTTCCAGACTCATTCTATGAGGGCACAATCACCCTGTTACCAAAACTAGACAAAGATATCACAAAAAAAGAAAATTACAGACCAATATTACTGATGAACATATATACAAAAATCCTTAACAAAATTCTAGCAAACAGAATTCAACAACACACCATGATCAAGTTGTATTTATCCCAAGGATGCAAGGATTCTTCAGTATACACAAACTAATCAATGTGATGCACCAAATTAACAAACTGAAAGATAAAAACCAAATGATAATCTCAATAGATGCAGAAAAAGCTTTTAACAAAATTGAGAACCCATTTATGATAAAAAAAAAATCTTCAAAAAATGGGCATAAATCCCTATCAAGCTACCAACAGTATTTTTCAGAAAACTAGAACAAATAATTTCACAATTTATATGGAAATACAAAAAAACCTCGAATAGCCAAAGCAATCTTGAGAAAGAAGAATGGAACTGGAGGAATCAACCTGCCTGACTTCAGACTATACTACAAAGCAACAGTCATCAAGACAGTATGGTACTGGCACAAAGACAGAAATATAGATCAATAGAACAAAATAGAAACCCCAGACATAGATCCATGTACCTATGGATACATTATCTTTGACAAAGGAGGCAAGAATATACAATGGAGAAAAAACAATCTCTTCAACAAGTAGTCCTGGGAAAACTGATCAACCACTTGCCAAAGAATGAAACTCAAAAACTTTCTAACACCATACACAAAAATAAACTCAAAATGGAATAAAGATCTAAACGTAAGACCAGAAACTATAAAACTCTTAGAGGGAAACATAGGCATAAAACTCTCTGACATAAATCACAGCAGGATCCTCTATGACCAACCTTCCAAAGTAATGGAAATACAAGCAAAAATAAACAAATGGGACCTAATTAAACTTAAAAGCTTTTGCACAATGAAGGAAACTATAAGCAAGACTGAAAAGACAGTCTTCAGAATGGGAGAAAATAGTAGCAAATGAAGCAACTGACAAAGAATTAATCTCAAAAATATACAAGCAGCTCCTGCAGCTCAATTCCAGAAAAATAAATGACCCATTCAAAAAATGGGCCAAAGAACTAAACAGACGTTTCTCCAAAGAAGACATACAGATGACTAACAAACACGTGAAAAGATGCTCAACACCATTCATTATCAGAGAAATGCAAATCAAAACCATAATAACCATCTCATGCTGGTCAGAATGCTGCTATCAAAAAGTCTACAAACAATAAATGCTGGAGAGGGTGTGGAGAAAAGGGAACCCTCCTACACTGTTGGTGGGAATGCAAACTAGTACAGCCACTATGGAGAACAGTGTGGAGATTCCTTAGAAAACTGGAAATAGAACTGCCATATGACCCAGCAATCCCACTGCTGGGCATACACACCGAGGTAACCGGAATTGAAAGAGACACGTGTACCCCAATATTCATCGCAACACTGTTTATAATAGCCAGGACATCCATCAGCAGATGAATGGATAAGAAAGCTATGGTACACATACACAATGGAATATTACTCAGCCATTAAAAATAATGTATTTGAATCAGTTCTAATGAGGTGGATGAAACTAGAGCCTATTATACAGAGTGAAGTAAGTCATAAGGAAAAACACCAATACAGTATACTAACACACATATGTGGAATTTAGAAAGATGGTAATGATGACCTTATGTGTGAGACAGCAAAAGAGACACAGATGTAAAGAACAGTCTTTTGGACTCTGTGGGAAAAGGCAAGGGTGGGATGATTTGAGAGAATAGCATTGAAACACGTATATTATCTTATGTGAAACAGATCGCCAGTCAAGGTTTGATGCATGAGACAGGATGCTCAGGGCTGGTGCACTGGGATGACCCTAAGGGATGGGGTGGGGAGGGAGGCGGGAGGGGGGTTCAGGATGGGGAACACGTGTACACCCATGGCCGATTCATCCCAATGTATGGCAAAAACTACTATAATATTGTAAAGCAATTAACCTCCAGTTAAAATAAATTAATTAATTTAAAAGAAAAAAATGTGCATAAAAGGAAACTACCTTAACATAATAAAGGCCATATGCAACAAACCCACAGCAAACATTATTCTCAATGGTGAGAAACTGAAAGCATTCCCTCTAAGATCAGGAGCAAGACAAGGATGTCCACTCTTGCCATTTGTATTCAACATAGTTCTGGAAGTCCTAGCTATGGCAATCAGAGGAGAGAAAGAAATAAAAGGAATCCAGCTTGGAAAGGAAGAAGTAAAACTCTCACTATTTGTAGATGACATGATACTATACATAGAAAACCCTAAAGATACTATCAGAAAATCACTAGAACTAATCAGTGAATTTAGTAAAGGCACAGGATACAAAATCAATACACAGAAATCACTTGCATTCCTATATACTGACAATGAGAAATCAGAGAAATAAAGGAATCAATTCCATTTACCATTGCAACTAAAAGAATAAAATACCTAGGAATAAACCTGCCTAAGGAGACAAGTCCATTCTAAAGGAGATCAGCCCTGGGTGTTCTTTGGAAGGAATGGTGCTAAAGCTGAAACTCTAGTACTTGGCCACCTCATGTGAAGAGTTGACTCATTGGAAAGATTCTGATGCTGGGAGGGATTCGGGGCAGGAGGAGAAGGGGATGACAGAGGATGAGATGGCTGGATGGCATCACCGACTCAATGGAAGTGAGTTTGAGTGAACTCTGGAAGTTGATGATGGACAGGGAGGCCTGGTGTGCTGCGATTCATGGGGTTGCAAAGAGTCAGACATGACTGAGCGACTGAACTGAACTGAACCAAGCTGAAGGAGACAAAAGAGCTATATGCAGAAGAAAACTGTAAGACACTGATGAACGAAATCAAAGATGACATAAACAGATGGAGGGATATTCCATGCTCCTGGGTTGGAAGAATCAATATTGTGAAAATGACTATACTACCAAAAGCAATATACAGATTCAATGTAATCCCTATCAAATTACCAATGGCATTTTTCACAGAACTGAAACAAAAAAATTCACAATTCGTATTGAAACACAAAAGCAATCTTGAGAAAGAAGGATGGAGCTGGAAGAATCAACTCACCTGATTTCAATACTACAAAGCTACAGTCATCAAGACAGTATGGTACTGTCACAAAAATAGAAGTATAGACCAATAGAACAGGATAGAGATTCTGGAGATAAACCCACACACATATGGGCACCTTATCTTTGACAAAGGAGGCAAGAATATACAATGAGAAAAAAAAAATCTCTTCAATAAGTCGTGTTTGAAGAACTGGACAACTAAGTGCAAAAGAATGAACTTAGAACACCTCCTAACACTATCCAGAAAGATAAAATCACGATGGATTAAAGACCTAAATGTCATTTATTTTGTTGCTCAAATTATTCCAGCTGTGGCAAGTAGGAGCTCCTCCACGTCAAGTCCTGATTTCTATTGACAATCTATTTTGTTTGTTGGAGCATTTCCTTTCTTTCTGGTGCCACAACTTCAGGCACATTTTGTATTTTCAGGACAAGGAAGGTGTGCTCAGGGATCTGTGCTGGATTTAGCTGCCCTGGGCTGCGGGGGTGAAAGGCTGGCAGCTGGAAATCAGGTGGAATTGGCAGCCCTCGGGTTCAAGTCCCCAGACCATCTGCAGGTACAGATGAAATCTGGAGCGTGGGTACATCAGGGCAGGGTCTAAGTTGGATTCTTTGTCCACAGGTGCTCTTCTTGGCTAAGTGAAGGAAGAGTCAAAAATTGAGATTTGGAATCTGTTTTTTCCAAGGAAGGGTTGTTCCAGGTTTTAAACATCATATTCTCAGAGGATTGAATTTCAATAGCTGAAGCTGAAATTGCACTTGTCATCATTTAAGTTCATAATGATAACGTGTCACCAGAATTCCAAATTTTGCCAAACTGCTCACTAACGCTTTTTTCCTTTTGGGAACCCCACACTTTTGTTATTTCTTGTGAATCTCCCCCAGATTGTCATGATGTCTGGGTCTTTCCTTGACTTTCTGATCTAGATTAAAGTATATCTCTCTGGATAAGATAAAGCAGTACACTGAGTCCCTTGGACTTCAAGAACAAATCAGTCAATCATAATATATATTCATTGGAAGGACTGGTGCTGAAGCTGAAGCTCCAATACCTTGGCCACCTAATACAAAGAGCCAACTCATTAGAAAAGACCCTGATGCTGGGAAAGATTGAAGGCAGGAGGAGAAGGGGATGACAGAGGACAAGACTGTTGGATGGCATCACCGACTCAATGGACAAGAGTTCGAGCAAGCTCCAGGAGATGGTGAAGGACAGGGAAACCTGGCATGCTGCACTCCATGGGGTTGCAAAGAGTTGGATGTGACTGAGCGACTGAACAATATCATATCAAATTACTCTAGTAAGTATACTCTATGAATTACCTTATTAAAGTGATGTAACAATTTTAAAGTTCTAGTATTTACAGCATGCTAAAAAATTATTCTTTGCCTCTCCTTGAACTTCCAATGAGGAATTATGTATCAACCAAAAAATTTTCATTATCAATAACTAAACCTTTTTTTTTCTGAAGTATCATTCTATTGGTGATGACAATACACATAAAACATAACTGCTCCTGAGTAACTAATAATTATCAAAGATTATAATTGTACAATATTGAGAACTTTAGCACAAAATATAATTATTGGAGGACAATTCCTCTACAATATTCTGTGGCCTCTGCCACACATCATCACGAATCTGCCACAGGTATACATATGTCCCCTCCTTCCTGAACGCCCTAACGAACATATTAGCACATTCTGTTTGCAAGTTGTTTTAATGCTACCACAAGTGTACATGTATAAATAAATTCATAGAGTGAGAAGTGAAGACTTTGAGGTTTCAAACCCTCTGTGTCCTCCCAGGCCCCTCACCAAGGGGACTTCAGTGGGCATTTGTAGGCTTGCAGACATTGAATTATGAAGATGTTTAATGAGGTCCTGGGCAGGGGAATGAAAGACACTCAGGTCCGGTGGGAAGCTGAGACACCACTGCTCAAGGCGTTGGCATACTGGGCCAGGAAAGATGGCTGGCCTGGGCAGTTTTCTGCTTCACACCTGTGCCCTAGGTCTGCTCAGTGCTGGCCAGTTGTGGTTTTCAAAAGTATGTGGCACACCATTCAGTCCAGGCTTATCACTTACAGAGGAAGTGACCCTAGCGGGGCACATATCTCCTTGGTGATCTTGGCAGAAAACTCCATGATAACCATATTCACCTTACTCACCTTACAGGTGCACAGCGGGAAACAAATGAGTAAGTCTGTGTCACAGTCACAGACAGGGCTCGGGAGCTGACATACCCTGAGGATCCAGGCTTCAGTTAGCATTCTCCAAATGAGGGGTGCAGGCAAGCATGAGCGTAAAATGTGAGTGTGGAGGCAAGCCTGAATGTGAGAGACACACAGCACCCCCTACACCCATAGTCTCCAAACAAAGGACTCTTTAAGCAGATGAGTATTCCTTGTAGGCATGTGTTAAGTGTCCACACACTACATCATTGTGGTGATGAAGCATTTTAAATGCCCTGTTGCCACAGAATCTTCTAAAAAAGTCTGCAAGAGAGAAGGTGGGTGGCAGAGGTGTTCAGAACAAGAAACAAGGCCCCTCACAGCCTGCCAGGGCCTCCTCCTTGGCCCATGGTTGTAGAGACTCCCTGGCCCTACAGGTCCCACCAGCTTGTCGCCCACCCTCCCCCACCCTTCCTGTTGCCATGGTGACAGTCGGCATCCCAGGCTGCGGGCTGCGGGCTGCGGGCTGCACTCCCCTCACCCCTCCTGCTGGCTCTGGAGGAGCAGGCGGGCTTTGTCAGGGCTCAGCGTCTCCTTGCAGCTGTGAGATTAGACAGAAAAGAAAAGAGGCTGCCGTGGGTGCCACTGGGGCCCCTTGAGGCCTGGAACAGGGAGGCAGGGCCACTGCAGACCACCAGCCCTGAGCTCGTGGGGTTCCTGCCAGCCTCACCCTGGACTAACTGCCCACAGTACAGCGTGCCCAGAGAGAGGAGGCCTGCGGCGCCCCAGCGTGGGAGACTGGGGTGGCTTCCTGCTCTTTGGTGACCCGCCTGGGGTCTCAGGCAGCAAGCTGTCCCAGGCAGGAGTGGCCAGTGGGGCTGCCCAGGCCTGTGGGTACCCCCTGTCTCTGCTTGTTTGTGAGTTTCATGGGTTTCCTCTCCAAGGGAAGGCGGTGAGTAAACCAATGCCTGAAAAGGGGAGAGTTTTTCTCGTTTCGGGTGGCGTTGAAATCCTGGGTGTCACTTCCCTGGGTTCCTTGGGTGCTGTTTATTCTCCGGGGTTGTCGGGCTGGGGTTGGAGTGCTCCTGCTGTGTAACTTGAGGAGGGGGTCTATCTCCATTTGAGCATACCAGAGTCTAGGCTTGACAACCTGGGCTGACTTTGCTGAGCGGTCCCTGGCTCTTGAACAAAATTGTCCAGAATATTTTTTGAACAAATGCAGGATGTTGGGTTCTGTGATGGGGTCTGGTTTAATTCTGGATTTCCCTCACCCTCACCCCACTCTTTCTTTTTTTCCCCCCCTTTTTAAATGGATGGGAAGGGAGTAGACTGGGTGCTTTAGAAATACCCCTGCGTGAGGTTGCCAGGATAACAGGGATTTCATATGTCAGGATTGTCTCTTTTTTTTTAAGTAGACTTTATTACCGTTATTTTAGTTTTAGGTTCACAGCAAAGCTGAGGGGCAGGTAGAGAGATTTCTCATATAACTCCCCAGCCGCTTCTCCCTGCCTCCCCCATTGTCAGCATCCCTCACCAGGGCAGTGTGTCTGTCAAACAACTGATGAACCTGCTTCGACACATCATAATCACCCAGAGTCCACGTTTTACATTAGGGTTCACTCTAGGTGTGTACGTTCTGCGGGCTTGGACAAATAGCAGGTATCCACCTTTCATAGTATTGTACACTGTAGTTTCACTGCTCTAAAAATCCTTTGTACTCCACCTAGTCATCCCTCCTCCCTTAAACCCCGGCAAGTCCTCACTCAGTAATTTTTCCAGAATATCACACTGTTGGAATCATACAGTGTGTAACCTTTTCAGATTGCCTTCTGTCACTTAGTAACCTGCATTTTAGGTTCCAGAGTTGTCTTATTATTTCTCTTTCTCACTTACTTTCTTTTATATTAAGAAAACCAGCCCTTCAGATAAATGTGGATAAGGGGATTTTTTTCTCTAAAGAGAGTGTAAAGTGCTTATTCCCAGGTTCTTGGTGACCCCAGGCTGTCCCTGGCTCTTTGGTGGTGGGTTCCCTGTCTACATCTATGAATCAGAACAGTGAGAAGGTCCAGGCTGTCGTTGTGGGTTTCTAGGGTGACTGGGGGATGCAGCGTCACTGCTTGAATTAGCTTGAAGTAAAAAGAATGAGTCGGTGTGGGGGGTCTGTGCACACATGTGCTCAGACTCAATTCAAATGACAGCAGCTCACCTCAACCCCAGATAGGCTGTTCACGAGAGGTGATATTGTGCAGGCTTATTTTGTGGCTTTTCCTTCCCTGTGTCTAGCCAGTTGGTCAGCTGAAGGCCAGCTGTCTTTGGATGCAGGGCCTGCTCTGTGTAGACAAGAGGGTGATGGGCAAGCCAGGTTGGGCTGGATCCCACTGGCACAAAGAACCCATCAAGCAGAGCTTGGGTTGGGCCTTAGTTTCCTCATCTGCACTTTGGGGGATCTTGACAGCTCGTCCTCCGGCCCTTAGTGGCTCACTCGGTGACCTCAGTTAGGACTGTGGGGGGCCTGGCCCTGCCCTAGGCACCAGGAACAGACCAGCTCACATAGGTCTGGGGGGCTCAGAGCAGGACACCTCTGCCTGCCATGTGGGCTGGGGGGAGCACACGCCATCAGTGCTTCAGTTCTCCCAGGTGTCCAGTGGTGCTTAGTGTGTGTGAAAGGAGCTGAGGGGTGCACTCTGTGACAGATGCAGCCTGTCTGAACTGAAGCATCTGCCAGGACTGAGGGGACACCCTACCCAAGCTCTTGGGTACCAGTTCTGCCTCAGTCCTATAGCTTCAGGCCAGCTTTGGGGGCATCCACCTTCTCCAGGACATCCAGACATCCGGGACAGCCACAGCTCAGCATGCCCAGCCCACCCGAGGCCACCAGGTGTCTACGTGGTCCAACTGTGTCCAGTGAGAGGTGAGGCGCCTGTGTTTGCAGCAGTCTGTCTGGGAAGAACCGAGAAGCCATCCCTTCTGGGCCAGAACCCACCCCCTGTGTACACTGCTGCACCCATGCCCTCCACGTGCTACCAAGGAATGTGGTCCTCCTGTCCTCGCTCGATGCTCACTGAGAGGCTGTCAGCCATCTGCTGCCCCGGGGCCACAGGCAAGATCCCTGTTAGAGTTCAACTAACTGACCAGCCAGTCACTGTGCGGACATGTGTATGCTCAGTCGCTCAGTCGTGTCTGACTGTTTGTGACCCTGTGGACTGTAGCCCACCAGGCTCCTCTGTCCATGGGATTCTCCAGGCAAGAATACTGGAGTGGGTTGCCATGCCCTCCTCCAGGGGATCTTCCCGACCCAGGGATCGAACCCACATCTCTTATGTCTCCTGCATTGGCGGGCAGGTTCTATACCACTAGCAGCACCTGGGAAGCCCCCAGGCAGTCACTACCCAACTACGAACCAACTAGTTGACTTCCCTCCTTCTCCGTTCTCTCCCTTTCCCTCCTTCCTCCTTTTCTTCTCTCCTTCTCTCCCACCTTTCATAAGAGCTGGTTGTATTTGCAGACAGAACTTGTGAGTGTGTCAGAGGGTGGAGTGTGAAGCCGCATGATCGAGTTGTGTGGGAGTTCTGGACTTGGGCCCACCCTTCCAAGAACCTGGGTGTTGAAAGAAGGCATGGGAGAGCGGAGGGCTCAGCACCGGTGAGCTCAACTTGGCCAGTTTAGTCTGAGTCCTCTCCCCACTTCCAGGTCAGGTTCTTATGACTTATTAGAACCTGTGAGCCTTCTTTAGTCTAAAGAGTGGAACCCAGAAACACACCCAAGGAGCCCACTCAGAGGGGGTCTGAGGAGTGGGAGCCCTTAGATGACCATCCTCCTGGCTGCCCCTCCCAGCTTTCTGCCCCCTGCAGGAACAAGGAGAGGAGACAGCATGGGAGCGGATGGCTCACTCCGCCTTGGCCTGGCTCAGCGGTGAGAGCTCTGTCGAGTGTGTTTTGAGAGAATTCCAATGGACTTGCTAGAGATCCAATTGGGGATTTCTAAAATGAAAAGTTACTAGTGATATATGCTTGAACAGATGAATAGGGAATGCCTTGTGTTCTCCTGGTACATAATTTTATATCTCAGAATATTCCAGGAAGACTGTGCTGGATGAGGCTAGAATTTTTTGTTGAATGCATCTTATGCTGAATTTAGAGTCTCCTAAAATAAACCGGCATCCCATGCAGATGTGGGATTATAGTTGTCTACTCCCATGTTTTTAACATCACGTCTAAAGGATCCCTCATAGCTGCTGCTCTGGCTACAAATTGGATAAAACTGCGGGCCTCTAGATATAAGCTTGGGGCCTCCTGGTCAGCAGGCTGTGACTTTTCAGCAGCCTGTGCTGCTTCTCCAAAAATGGGTGCAGGAGAGCGTGGCTGTTACTGTTTTGTCCTAGGAACCCTGGTGTGGGTGGGGGTCTGGCCGGTGTCCTCCTGTGGGTGTACATCATGTGCAGGGAGTATCCTCGGGAACCCCTGAAATGGTAGCCTTTCTTTCTAAAGTCAGGAGCTGCTGCAGAGAAGCTCCTCCCTCCCTTCCCCACTCCCTACATATATGAGGAGCCTAAGAGCTTCTGTAGCAAAGTGGGCAACTATTCTCTATTCTCCCCATCATCCTCTGTTCTTCAAAAAACCAAGCTTCAAAAAATTTTGTCTGCAAAATAAACTATGCTGCCTAAAAAATAATTAATTGCAGGGGTGGGCCGATGCTCCCAGCCCGATATTGCTTCTTGAGACTGTCCCTCAGCTTCATGCTGTGCTTAGTCGCTCAGTGGTGTCCAACCCCATGAACTGTAGCTCACCAAGCTCCTCTGTCCATGGGAATTCTCCAGGCAAGAATACTAGAGTGGGTTGCCATGTCCTCCTCCAGAGGATCTTCCCAACCCGGGAACTGAACCCAGGTCTCCTACATTGCGGGCAGAGTCTTCACCATCTGAGCCACCAGGGAAGGCCCGTCCCTCTGCTTTAGACCCCTGCTAAGGGACACTTAGGTCCTCTCCCCTTTCCCTCCCCTCATTCTTCCCTCCCTTCACTCCTTTTTTTTTTTCACTAGGACAGTGGTGCTGTGAGTAGATTCCAGTTCTCTCTAGCTATCTTCTCCCAGAGCTGCCAGCACATCAGTGCCCTGAAAGGAAGCCCTCTAAATAAGCAGAGCTGTTGAATTCTGAACTGCCTTTGGTTGATCAGGGGCAAAGACAAAGGAACTGAATAAGAAAGGAAGAGTCCAAGTGACCGGGCGTATGCCACCAGGCCAACTCTAATGTGGGTGGAGCCTGAGCATGCAGGGGAGACCCGAATCTCCCTGGGCTCAGCCATGTTCTGCTTGAGGCTGTGCAGTTGCCAGAACAATGTTGGAATCACTCTGTATCCAGACACCTGGACCTGAAGAGTGGGGCAAGGCCACTCATTGCCTTATTCCTTCATGTAGCTCTTTATTTACACAATGACATTTTTTTTTCTTACAGGGTTAAAAAAATAAAAAAGCTTTCCAGACACAGCACTTTCCTTTCAGCGTCGATCATCAGAGCTCTTTGTTAAAGATAAGAGGTTGCTCCACTTGAGGCTTGAATGTCACAGCAGCCTATGCCAGCGCCTCTCTGTAATTATCCTGTCCTGTCTGGATAGCTCTTAAATGGCACTTCATCTAAGCGCTTGAGGCCGAGATTGCTTCTCCAGTGCGATGCCAAAGGCTCCGCTTGGCTGAGATGACTAAACTGTCAAATATTTTTAGAGCAAGTCTTCTTTTAAAAAATAAGAAAGTAAAGTGAGTGATGATTAATCAGCTCCTCACTGCCTCCACCTTGGCATCTGACATACAGTTTTCCCAGGGACTCCCTGTAGCCTCGTGTTGGGGTGAAGGGGCTCTCCCACTGTCACCTGGCCAGGATGTGGCCTCTCAGGACCTATGAACAGGTCCTGGCCTGTTCACCCTCCTAGCTGCCTGATTGATGGAGAAAATGGGTGAGGTTCAAGGCAGTACTCAAGTTTAGGAAAAATTTTCTGCCTTTGAACAAAACATACTTTCAGTTTAGAGCAATCGAGAAAGCTTTTTGCAAAAACATGTTCTCAGAAAGCAGAATTACATTCAGAGTCCCTTCTTTTGGGATTTCTTGACCACATTTTTCCTCAGAGAGATTTAGGACAGCTAAGTAGAAATTAAAATTTCCATACGTAAACAGACATGGAGACAGCTGGCTCTGACTCTGTAATGACTGGAAGTTTTGAATCTTGAAAGATCATGGAGAAGATTTTATTAGCTTATTTTTAAATAGGTTGGTTTTTCTCTCAATTGCAAATACAATAAACATTCTTCATAGAAATTTAGATATTACTGAGAAGCACTGAAAAGAGGAAACTCCCAGAAGCTCACCACCCCAAAGTGGCGAGATTTATGTGGGCCTGGAAAGATTTCCCTCCTCCTTTCCTGGGTCTTGTCTACTGATAAGTGGAATATTCATCAGAATTTGTCATTGGGGCCTGAAAGCTGACAAAGTTGCCCCCCCTATCCAAAGCCTCTTGGATTCTCATCCCAGCCTCCCGTCCAGCTGTTTTGGCAAAGTTGCCCAACTTGTTGAAAGAAGTACAGTGTTGGACACTTTGTCCCATCCTTGGGGCCTGGCAGGTGCCCCCAATGCCTGCTGCCTGTGTGTCCCGTGTGACCAGTGAGGGGAAGAGGCACAGGCACAGGGCCCACTTGTGCCAGTGTTTCTCTCCTTTAAAATGATTTTACTTAGCATAATACCCGGAAAGTCCAAACATGTTATTGGAAATGGCAAGATTTCATCTTTTTTATGGTGAGTAACATTCCATTCATGGTAACTCCAGCCATGAAATTAAAAGATGTTTGCTCCTTGGAGGAATAGCTATGACAAACCTAGATAGCATATTAAAAAGCAGAGATATCACTTTGCCAACAAAGGTCCATATAGTCAAAGCTGTGGTTTTTCCAGTAGTCGTGTATGGATGTGAGAGTTGGACCATAAAGAAGGCTGAGCACTAAAGAACTGATGCTTTTGAATTGTGGTGCTGGAGAAGACATTTGAGAGTCCCTTGGACAGCAAGGAGTTCACACCAGTCAATTCTAAAAGCAATCAACCCTGAATATTCATTGGAAAGACTGATGCTATAGCTGAAGCTCCAATGCTTTGGCCACCTGATGTAAAGAGCCAACTAATTGAAAAAGACCCTGATGCTGATAAAGATTGAAGGCAAAAGGAGAATAGGGTAGCAAAGGATGAGATGGTTAGATAACATCACCAACTCAATGGACATGAATTTGAACAGATTCTAGGAGATAGTAAAGGACAGGGAAGCCTGGTGAGATGCAGTCCATGATGCAGACATGACTTAGTGATTGAAAAAAATTTTTCATTTTGTGTGTGTATGTATGTATGTTGGTATGATATATATATGGAGAAGGCAATGGCAACCCACTCCGGTACTGTTGCCTGGAAAATCCCATGGACAGGGGAGCCTGGTAGGCTGCAGTCCATAGGGTCGCTAGGAGTCGAACACGACTGAGCGACTTCACTTTCACTTTTCACTTTCATGCATTGGAGAGGGAAATGTCAACCCACTCCAGTGTTCTTGCCTGGAGAATCCCAGAGATGGGGGAGCCTAGTGGGCTGCTATCTATGGGGTCACACAGAGTCGGACATGACTGAAGTGACTTAGCAGTATATATATATTTATATTCCATTGTGTATATAACTCTATCTGTGTATATATCTCTATCTATCTATATCATATCTTCTTTATCCATTCATCTATCATGGAATACTTAGTTTGCTTTCATATCTTGGCTATTATAAATAATGCTGCAGTTTATATGCAGCAATGCTCCTATGTTTATAGGAGTGTCCAAATTAGTGTTTTTGTTTTTCCCAGAAAAATGCCCAGGAGTAGAATTGCTGGATGATATGGCAGTTCTATATTTAATTTTTTGAGTTGTATATTTAATTTTTTTACTGTTTTCCATAGTGGCTGCACAAGTTTACTTTCTCACCAACAGAGCATGAGGGTTCCCTTTTCTCCACATCCTCCCCAAAACACTTGTTATTTGTTATCTTTTTGATAACAGCCATTATTACAGATGTGAGGTAATATCTCTTTATGGTTTTTACTCGCATTTCCCTGATGATTAGTAATGTTGACCATCTTTTCATGTGTCTGTTGACCATCTATATGTCTTCTTTGGAGAAAAAAAGTCTATTCAGGTCTTCTTCCCATTTTTTAAAATCAGCGTGATGTTGAGTTTTGAGTTTTTTTGTATGTTTTGGATATTAACCCCTTATCAGATATATGGTTTACAAATATCTTCTCCCATTCAGTAGGCAAGATTTTCGTTTTGTGGATAGCTTCCTTCACTGTGCAAAAGCTTTTAAATTTAATGCAACTTCCTTTGCTTATTTTTGCTTTTGTTTCTCTTGCTTGAGGAGACATGTCCAATAAATATTTCTAAGACTGATGTCAAAGAGGATATTGTCTATGTTTTCTTCTAAGAATTTTATGGTTTCAGGTCTTACATTTAAACCTTTAGACTATTTTGCATTTATTTTACTATATGGTGTAACATGGTTCACTTTGGTTCTTTTGTACTTAACTGTCCAGTTTTCATAACATCATTTATTGGGCTATCTTTTACCCATTGTATATTCTTGCTTCCTTTGTCATAGATTAATCGATCATTTAAGTGTGGGTTCATTTCTGGGCTCTCTATTCTGTTCCATTGATCTATGTGTCTGTTTTTGTGCCTGTACCATACAGCTTTGATTACTGTAGCTTTGTAGTATAGTCTGAAGTCAGGGAACTTGATAATTTCAACTATGTTCTTTCTCAAGATTGTTTTTGCTATTCAAGGTCTTTTGTGTTTCCATACAAACTTTAGAATTATTTGTTCTTTTTCTGTGAAAAATACCATTGATATTTTGATAGAGATTGCAGTGAATGTGTAGATTGCCCTGGGCAGAATGACTATTTTAACAATATTAATTCTTCTAGTCCATGAGCACAGTATATCTTTCCATTTGTGTTGCCTTCAATTTCTTTCATCAGTGTCTAGCATACTGGGTCTGGCATCAAGTGAACAGACAAGGACTGACTGGAGGAGGTAGAGGAGGTGGGAGATGGTAGGGCTGAAGGATCACCAGCAATAGGAGATGGAGGGCAAGTTTCACTTTAATTCACCCCTGATGTCAAGGGAATGCACTTCATATCTTTGAAAGTTTGCAGCTTGACTATTTGTATGTAGGGGACTTACTATATATAGTATCATGTCATCTGTAAACACTAACAGCTTTACTTCTTTATTTCTAGTTTGGATTCATTTATTTTTCTTGTCTAGTTGCTGTGGCTAGGACTTCCAATACTGTGTTGCCCAAAAGTAGTGAGAATGGGCATCCTGGTCTTGTTCCTGATTTTAGAGTAAATGCTTTCAGCTTTTCACCATTGAGTATGATGTAGCTTCTTGGAATTTTCTTTGTAGACAATCATGTCATCTGTAAATATGGACATTTTTATTTCTTCCATTCTGTTATGTATACATTTTAGTTCCTTTCCTCTATTGTGCTAGCTAAGGAATCTTCTGCCACTCTGATGAATAAGAATGGTAAAAGCAGATATCCTTGCCTCATTCTCATTCTTAAGGAGGATTATGGGCTGTATTGTGTCCCACAAAATTTACATGTTAAAATCCTAATCTTCAGTACCTTGAATGTTACTGTATTTGGAGATTGAGCCTTTATAGAGGTATAATTAAATTAAAATGAGGTCTTACAAGTGGTAACCTTAATCCAGTATGACTGGTGTGTTTATAAGAAGAAGAGATTAGGATATAGACACACACAAATAGATGAAACAACATGTAAGGATGCAGAGAGAAGACTGTCATCTCCTAGCCATGGAAAAGGCCTCAGGAGAAACCAGTCCTGCTGACATATGAATCTCAGACTTTAACCTCCAAAACTATGAGATAATAAATATTTTTGTTGTTTCTATGATATTTTCTCATGACAGCTCAAGCAAACTAATACCCACCCTCTCAACCCAGAGCCCCAGAGATTATCACTACTTCAACTTCATAGACTAGTTCTGCCTGTTCATGAACTTCATCAAAAGCAGCCTTTTCTGCTTGGCTTATTTTGAGATATATCCATATCATTGGTTATGTCAGTAATTCATTCCTTTTTGTTTCATTTTATGGCTATACCACTGGGGAAGGCAATGGCAGTCCACTCCAGTTCTCTTGCCTGGCAAATCCCGTGGACGGAGGAGCCTGGTAGCCTGCAGTCCATGGGGTTGCTAAGAGTCAGACATGACTGAGTGACTTCACTTTCACTTTTCACTTTGATGCATTGGAGAAGGCAATGGCAACCCACTCCAGTGTTCTTGCCTGGAGAATCCCAGGGATGGGGGAGCCTGGTGAGCTGCCGTCTCTGGGGTTGCACAGAGTCGGACACGACTGAAGCGACTTAGCAGCAGCAGCAGGGCTATACCACACTTCACTGATTCATTCCCCTGTTGATGGCCACTTGGGTATTTTTCCAGTTTTGAAATTTTATAAACAGGGCTTCTATAGACTTTTGTGACCAAATCTTTGTGTGGACAAATGTTTTCTCTTGTGTAGACCCCCTAGGAGTGCCATTGTTGGGTCATAGGGCAAATGTGTGTTTAACTTCATAAGAAAATGCCAAGAAGTTTTCCAAAGCAGTTGTAAAATTTTATGCTTCCACCAACACTATATGAGATTTGTTTGCTCAGCATTCTTGTCAACAGTATTGTCAGTCTTTTACATTGTAGCCCTTCTGGTGGGGCATGGTGATATCTCACTGTGAAATTAATTTGCATTTCCCTGATGACAGGTGACGTTGAGCACTTTCCCATGTGTTTTTTGTCTATTTAAAATAACTTAATTGAGTACTTACTTTAGTCTTTCCTCAAAAAATTGTTTTTATTAGATCACTTGCCCTTTTTTCTTATTTGATTTGTAGGAATTCTTTTAGGGCTTCCCTGATGGCTCAGACGGTAAAGCGTCTGTCTACAATGCAGGAGACCTGGGTTTGATCCCTGGGTTGGGAAGAGCCCCTGGAGAAGGAAATGGCAATCCACTCCAGGACTATTGCCTGGAAAATCCCATGGACAGAGGAGCCTGGTAGGCTACAGCCCATGGGGTCGCAAAGAGTCGGACACAACTGAGAGACTTCACTTTCACTTTTTTTTCTTTTTAACTTATCTTTAATTGAAGGAAAATTGCTTCACAATATTGTGTTGACCTCTGCCATACATCAACATGAGTCAGTCATAGGTATACATGTGACCCCTCCCTCTTTAACCTCCTTCCCACCTCCTCTCCCCCTCTTCCCACTCCTCTAGGTTGTTACAGAGCTCCAGTTTGAGCTCCCTGAGTCATACAGTAAATTCCCATTGGTTATCTGTTTTACACATAGTAGTATATATGCTTCCATGTTACTCTCTCCATTTGTCCCAACCTCCCCTTCCTCCCCCACTGCTGACCTGTGTCCGTAAGTCTGTTCTCTATGTCTGTGTCTCCATTGTTGCCCTGTAAATAGGTTCATCTGTACCATCTTTCTAGATTCCATATATATGTGTTACTATACAATATTTGTTTTTCTCTTTCTGACTGACTTCACTCTGTATAATAGACTCTAGGTTCATCCTCCTCACTAGAACTGACTCAAATACATTCCTTTTTATGGCTGAGTAATATTCCATGGTATACACATACCACAGCTTCTTTATCCATTCATCTGATGATGGACATCTAGGTTGCTTCCATGTCCTAGCTATTGTAAATAGTGCTGTAGTGAACACTGGGGTATGTGTGCCTTTTTCAATTTTGGTTTCCTCAGGATGTATGCTAAGTAGTGGGATTTCTGGGTCATATGGTAGTTCCACTCCCAGTTTTTTGAGGAATCTCCATGTCTTTGTAGGAATTCTTTATATAGTCCGGATACAAGTCATTTGTCAGATAGATGTATTACAAATGTTTTCTTTCTTTTTATGACTTGCCTTTTCATTTTCTTAAGAGAGCCTTTTGAGCACAGGTTGTGCATGTTCATGAAGTTCATTTGCCAAGTTTTTATTGTATGGCTAGTGTCTTTTATGGGCTTCCCTGGTGGCTCAGAGGTTAAAGCATCTGCCTCCAATGCGGGAAACCCGGGTTCGATCTCTGGGTCAGGAAGATCCCCTGGAGAAGGAAATGGCAACCCACTCCAGTATTCTTGCCTGGAGAATCCTATGGATGGAGGAGCTTGGTAGGCTACAGTCCACGGGGTTGCAAAGAGTCAGACACGACTTCATGACTTCACTTCACTAGCATCTTTTATAGCCTAAGATATTGTTGCTTATTTCGAATGCATGAATGTTTTCACCTATTTAGTTTTAGTTTTGGTGTTTGCAGTTAAGACTGTGATTCACTTCTAGTTATTTTCACCTGTGTGGTGTGAGTGGTGAATCAAGGTTCATTTTTCCATATAGATAACCAATTATTCCAGCTTGTTGAGAGGGTTTTCCTTTCTCATTGACAGCTGTTGGCACTTTTACTGAAAATCAACTGACTAAGTGAACGTAAGTCCATTTCTGGACTCTATTCTGTCCCGTTGATCTATTTCTCTATCTGTATGCCAATATGCTGGGAGATGGTGGAGGACGGAGAAACCCAGCATGCTGTAGCCCATGGGGTCGCGAAGAGTCAAGCAGCTCTTTTGCTGTTGACTGAACAACAACAATGCCAATATCATCGCAGTGTCTTGATTTTGTATTTATTATTATAGTAATCATTTTACTTAATAAATTAAATCATTTTATATTTTATAGTAAGACCTGTGCTGTGGTAATCTATTGAACTAGCTCTCTGTTGGTGGATATCCACAACACCTCCAATTTTCACCTATTACCATTATGACTGTATTGCATGTCCTTTCTCATCTGTGTGAGCATGAAGGATTGACACCTGGAGTGGGCACAGCTGGGTGGGAGGAGGTATAAGCTGTATGTTGCCATCCTTGTTTTGGTCGAGGCTCCAGACTGCTCTCCACAAGATGGTGCAGAGCAGGGGAATGGTGCACCCCAGGCACTATGCTGCCCCTTTCCAAGTCAACCTCCAGTGTTTGGTGCCTCTGGAGTGCTCTCTCATGTCTTGCTTCTGTGCTTTGACATGGAGACGAACCATATGAGGAAGTAGAATTTTTTGCTTGCTTAAATTATCTTATTCTAAGAAAATGATTACATTAAAACAATGGCTACAATGATTATATGGCTAGAAAAATAAAATGATACAAGAGAATCTCACTCCTACCCCTATCTTCATCCATCCCTTTCCTCTTGTTCTGTATAGATAACTCATTTTAAACTGCTTTTAAACATTTTCAAACTTACAGAAAAATTATAAGAATTGATTCAGCAAGTGTCAACATTTTCCCATATTTACTCCCTCTTTCTCTCTGTATATATAGGCAGACTTTTTTGGTCAGAACCATCTTAAAAAAAAAAAACAACTCTCAGAGCTCACAGACAGAACATTTTGTGGCTAGATACTTCCTATTGTGTCACTCGGGCTCTGGTCATTCCATTTTAGTGACTAGCTGTGTCGTCCTTTAAGGCAGTTTTGCCAGATGCCCCTCATTCTGCAAATTTCCCTCTGCAGTTAGCAGGTGGCCATGTGGTTTACCAGCAGGTCCCTCCTAGGTGGGTCTTGTTGTTTCCAGCCTTGCTCTTAGCAGCCTGATGCAGGCTGTTGTTGTATACTTGTGCAGGTGTGCCAGCAGAATGCCCGCATTCACCAGAGACATGACTGCCGGGTCAAAGGGCAGATGTGCTGTTTCACTCTCCCATCAGCCATGTGGAAAGAGCCTCTTCCCATGCCTCACCTTCCTCCTCCCTCAGTCTTTCCCAGTCTGACTGGGAGGAAAATTATCTCAGGGTAGCTGTAATCTGTAGTTCCCTCATTACGTGTGAAGTGGAGCCACTTCTCCTTTTCTGTGATTATCTGTTCCTGACCTTTGCCCAGAGCTATTGGGTTCTGGATCATTTCGCAGTTCCACTCAGCAGCATCCCCATCTGGCCCAAATGATAGTGGCTCATCTGATGGCAGATCGGATCAGCCATCAGAATCTTTCATCTTTAAGCCCTCTGAATCTTAAAAAAATTTAAAAACTGAACCATTTTGCAACAAAACCAAATTTAGGTTGAGTCAAATTAACAGTAAATAAATTGCTTTACATTTGGTAGCTGTTTTTTATCCTTTTGTCTTTCATGTGGCCTCACTGACACATGGACCAGACAGTTATTTAGAATGCGAAATGTCATAAGGGACAAGATTTTGAGAGAAAGCTAACTTGCTCATGGCCTTACAACAGGATTGTTCCATCTCATTAAAATATTCAGTACTGAATTTATAATCCCTAGATTATGGAGTAGTTTTAGATGTACAGACAAGCTGCAAAGATAATATAAATTCCTACACCCTTCCCCAGCTTGCCACAACATGGGCATCTACAAAACTAGATTCCAATTGGCATTGGGAGAATACCACTAACTACAGTTTGCAATCAGATTTCACCAGCATCCAATCATATTTTATTTACTATATTGGATTTTTAAATTTAAAAAAATGTAGAGTGGTTTTACTTTCACAGAAATGTTAAGAGGGAAAAGGGATATTCCAATATATTCCCCACCCCTGAACATATATAGCTTTCTCATTAACAACATCTCCCACCAGAGTGGTACATTTGTTACAACAGAGCAATTGTAACAGATTGAACAATTGAAGAGAGAATTCGTTTCTCTTTGTATAAGTTTTTTTTTTTTAACAATGTAAGGTTTTATATGAAGCAATAAAGCACCTTAATTCTAATGTTTTTAATGTCTTGTCACAACATAATGAATGAATGCTGGTTTTACTATTTTTCATCTGTCTTTATTTATAGCAACAGTGAGAGATTTTCAATATTCTGACAAAATTTCTAAAGGTACTGGAACAGTGGTACTTCCCCCTGTTGGTCAGAATTACTTTGCAGGCCCTTTCCTTGGTTTTGCACTGCTGTGCAGTAGGGGCTGCCTGCTGCCTGGCTGGTTAGAAGGGATTTGCTGATGCCCACTCTGGGTCACTGTGATGGCAGAGGATACCCCATCAGGGACGCTGAAGTGGTATTGACTGTGTGGTTCTGATCCCCAAGGACACAGGGGGACTGTGGGGCGGAGGTCGGGGGCACATGCAGGGGCCAGTAGCAATGCTGAGATTAGGGTCTCTGATGGGAGAACAGTGGAGCTGACAGCTCTTGGACCATCCAGAAGAGTGGCTGCCCCAGGTGTATTCCAAGTTGCCCGGTACCAAAGCAGTGATTGCTCAATGCCCATGGTCCAGAATGGACATCTGATAGCTCACAAGAGTGTCCCAGGAGAGGTTGCTTACACCTACAGTACTGCAGGACAGCAAGAGCTAGTTCAGCTCTGATCAGTACAGGCGAGAGGATGGAGCTACTCCCAGCCCTGCCACTTCCTGGTGACAAGGAAACTGGAGCCTCTGTTCTCTACCCTGCTATGGTCAGAGGATTTGAGACCTTTGACTGCCCACTCAGAATGTATGTGGGTGGGCTAGGCCTCCCCTTTTCTAGCAGGCACTTTTCTATTGCTGGCAACCGTGAGTAAAATCTGAATTTGTTCCCACGGGAAAGTGTCTTAAACATCTTCAGAATCTCATATCGGCTTAGTTACGATCTCAAAGCTCAATGCCACATACAATACAGATGAGAGGTGATTTTTGCCCAGAGCCAGTGCTTTTGTTGTCCCCTGTCTGCAGGAAAACCTCAGTGAAGCTTGACCACATGTTTGATGCTGCATGCTCTGGGGCCATCAGATATCCACAGCCAGTGAAACGTCTGCATGATCAGAGGACCCTGGCAGTTTATCTGATTCTGAGCAGCATTTGGGGTGGGCCAATGGGTGTCAGGTTACCTCACAAATCCAGTCCAGGTGGAGTCTGGCCCAGGTATGTGCTTAGTAAATACCAGCTAGGAAAGAAGGGTCTGCTGGCAGGTGTACCAGCAGTCAAGAACCATGAAGGGGCACTGGTGATTGCTTGGGAGATGTAGAGCTGGACAGAGAGCAGAGAGGAATGGGATGAACTGGAATCTTCTAGGGCTCTTGTTTGGGTCTCTCTCATCTAATCACAGTGACCTTCAGAAAGGGAGGCATTGCTTCACTTTCATCTCCCAGATATTGTGCGAATTTCCCCTGTGACCATCCCTGACTCACGTCCCCATAGAGAAGGAGTTATGGGAGACACAGTCCAGCTCAGCTCGTCAACAGTCTGGAGTCCAGTCCCCTTCATCTGATGGCTATTGGCCCGACTTCTTTGCATTTACCTCGCAGATGGGGAAGAGCAAACTGGAAGATCTTGAGAACATTTTTTGAGAGGCCAAGCCTGAAGGGAGCATGTCATTCCCATTGCCCAGGGCTGGCAACATGGCCCACCATCCACAGGGGAGGTTGGGAGTAATAAGATGTGGTCACTTCACTCTCTGTACTGGTCCATATTCCTCATGCTCAAATAAGTGCGGATAAGACACAACTATATGTGGCCATTTTATGTTTAATATTTTATATGATAAAAATATCTGTTTTGGATGACCTCTGTGTCCCCTGAGCTGGGACACAACAGGTGTTGTATACACTCCTGAAGTAAACAGTGAATCAGGGAGTTCAGCTTTGAGCAGGAAACTAATGTACAAAGAGACAAACACATATATAGAGAGACTCCATAAACCCTGGATTTTACCACCCATGGTCTCTTTCTTCACTCTTTCCACTGTTCTTCGTGCAGACCTGTTTGTTGAGGGCACACCAGTAAGACCGGGTAACAATCACAGGACTAGAGGCGCACAAAATGCAACCAACACTCACCTCACAAGTCACTCAGCTTATTGCACACCATCAGGTCACAACACAGCTTAGTCAAAGTAGGGAGAAAATAGGAAAGGGGGTAACAAACTACTCCAGGAGAAAGTCCCGGAAGGAAGTATCTCGGCATGAGCATCAGTCTCTGGTCCAGCAGTGGATCCCTTGACCAAGCGTGAGTGGGAAGTGGCTTGCTCCTGCAGAACCCCTGGCAGGGCCATCTGGAACAGCACTCAGCAGTGTGGAGTTGGGTCCTCCAGCAAAGAGGCATTAAGTCATTTGGCTCAGTGGTCTGAGCTTTTAAGAAGTCAGTCAGTAGGTGTAGCAGTTACTCCGGGGGTCTTGTCTCTATCAGTCACCCCTTCTGTTCCCAGTCTTTCCTAGGACTCTGCCAAACAAGTGCCTTATCTCTGCTGACACTCTCAATGTATTACACTTAGACACTCAGAGTCCTATGTTGTACATTTCAAAACAACTAATACACAAATTCACATTTGCCACTGTGACTGCATCTTGAGTTATTTAGTGTAGCTTAAGTCCTATGAGTTTCACACAAGATGAGTAGGAATCATAACACAGAAGAAGTCAAATCATGAGATCTTCCTGGGTTGCTCTCTGACCAGTCCCTTATTCCAACAGACTGTCATATCCTCCTCTGTGTGGGCTTGGGTGCACCCCCACGTCAGGATATGGGCTGGGCCCCATTCACCATCCCCCAGACCAGTTTCTCTTGGCTGGTTCTCTCCCTTTGGATCACCCCTTGAGTGAAATGAATGGATATTCCCCTGGTAGGAAGGTCTCTGCTCAACTACTCTTCCCAGCCTTTGATTCCACAAGTTCCCTTTTAGTGACAGCTTGCAGGGTTCCTCTGCCTTCCTCAGATGGGCGGTCCCTCAGTCTTTGCCAGCTGTCATGCTAGGTGGGGCTGGGAGTTTCTGGGGCAAAGCAGGGACCATGTGGGAGAGCCCTCATGATCAGCGCTGCTTCCTGTGTGCCGAGCAGCTTGGGGGAGGAGTGAGCATCCCCTTTGGAGGATGGATGGGCAGAGGGATGCAGTTTGGGGAACCTGGCCTTCCGCTGAAGAGCCTCTGACTCATGAAGCTATTCAGGGTCATGAAGAGTGAATGACAGAGCCTTCACCATTGTTACCAGAGAACCCTTCAGGGATGAGGACACAGTTTGAACCACTGGGTCATTAATGGAATAATTGGATAGAGAAATAGGACTGTGTGCTGTTAATACCCTGTAGTCATCTCCTCACTTTGGGCAGATGCCCCCTGACCATAAGTCACCCTTCGTGCATTTCCTAATGACCATTTTATATCATTGCATAATGGATCTATTGCATAATGATAGCAGCATTATGCAACTCAGCAGTGGCCACAGGACTGGAAAAGGTCAGTTTTCATTCCAATCCCAAAGAAAGGCAATACCAAAGAATGTTCAAACTACCGCACAATTGCACTCATCTCACACACTAGTAAAGTAATGCTCAAAATTCTCCAAGTCAGGCTTAAGCAATACATGAACCATGAACTTCCAGATGTTCAAGCTGGTTTTAGAAAAGGGAGAGGAACCAGAGATCAAATTACCAACATCCGCTGGATCATCAAAAAAGCAAGAGAGTTCCAGAAAAACATCTATTTCTGCTTTATTGACTATGCCAAAGCCTTTGACTGTGTGGATCACAATAAACTGTGGAAAATTCTGAAAGAGATGGGAATACCAGACCACCTTACCTGCCTCTTGAGAAACCTATATGCAGGTCAGGAAGCAACAGTTCTAACTGGACATGGAACAACAGACTGGTTCCAAATAGGAGAAGGAGTACGTCAAGGCTGTATACTGTCACCCTGCTTATTTAACTTATATGCAGAGTACACCATGAGAAATGCTGGACTGGAAGAAGCACAAGCTGGAATCAAGATTAGCAGGAGAAATCTCAATAACCTCAGATATGCAGATGACACCACCGTTATGGCAGAAAGTTAAGAGGAACTAAAAAGCCTCTTGATGAAAGTGAAAGAAGAGAGTGAAAAAGTTGGCTTAAAGCTCAACATTCAGAAAACAAAGATCATGGCATCTGGTCCCATCACTTCATGGAAAATAGATGGGGAAACAGTGGAAACGGTGTCAGACTTTATTTTGGGGGGCTCCAAAATCACTGCAGATGGTGACTGCAGCCATGAAATTAAAAGACGCTTACTCCTTGGAAGAAAAGTTATGACCAACCTAGATAGCATATTCAAAAGCAGAGACATTACTTTGCCAACAAATGTCCGTCTAGTCAAGGCTATGGTTTTTCCAGTGGTCATGTATGAATGTGAGAGTTAGACTGTGAAGAAAGCTGAGCACCGAAGAATTGACGCTTTTGAACTGTGGTGCTGGAGAAGACTCTTGAGAGTCCCTTGGACTGCAAGGAGATCCAACCAGTCCATTCTAAAGATCAACCCTGGGTCTTCTTTGAAAGGAATGATGAAACTCCAATACTTTGGCCACCTCATATGAAGAGTTGATTCATTGGAAAAGACTGATGCTGGGAGGGATTCGGGGCAGGAGGAGAAGGGGATGACAGAGGATGAGATGGCTGGATGGCACCACCGACTCGATGGATGTAAGTTTGAGTGAACTCCGGGAGTTGGTGATGGACAGGGAGGCCCGGCATGCTGCAATTCATGGGGTTGCAGAGTCAGACACAACTGAGCGACTGAACTGAGCTGATTGCATAATGAAATGTCCAAAACTGAGTGACATAAGACAACACTTACCAACTCAGTTTTGGTGAGTCAGAAATTTTGGTACAGTTTGTCTCTGGCTTGGAGACTTTAGTGAGGTTGTAGTCTTACCCAGAGGCTTGACTGGGGCTGGGGGTGCCCTTCCATGTCATTCACTACCTCATGGCAAGTTGGTGCTGGCTGCTGGCTGAGGGCCCAGCTCCTCCCCACATGGGGCTCTCCTTAGAGAGCAACTTGAGCACCATCATGACATGGTGGCTGGCTCCCCCAGAGCAAGTGTCCCAAGAGAAAAAGGCAGAAGCTGCAATGTGCTGACTGACCTGGCCTCAGAAGTTACCCTTGATATTTCTGCAGTGTCCTATTGACTGCATTACTGCATCAACCCTATTCACATTGGGCACAGCTGCAGCAGAGTGGGGTCACCAAGATTCCTCTTGGGGCATGGCTGCCACAAACATGCTTCTTGTTGGAGGGTGTCACCCACCTCCCAGTGGAGAATCCCCCCCTCCCTCACCTGAGGATGAGAGGGCACTTTACCCCAGTTCTTCTTTTCAGCATACTCCATCACCACATGACCCATGGATCATTACACCTGGTCTGCTGCTATGCTGCCAGGGTTCATCTCTGCCTTCTTGGGCCATTTCTGTACAGCATAGATCTGAGCTTGGGTCTCCAGGTCCTGATGAGGTCCCCTTGCCAGTCTTCTGCCTTAGGGATGTCAACAAGGGGAAGGGCTGTGCTGGGTGATGGTGGCAGGCACTGTCCTTGTCACCCTGGGCTGGAAGCACTCGGATGGTTGATCTACCCCAGGCCAGGCTCTCTTTCCTCACAAAACTCCAACCACGCATCCTGTATTATCTCCATTTTATGAGAAGAATTGGGGCTCCAAGGGGCTTAGTGATGTGTGGAGGTGACACACACCATCAGCCAGGATGTGAAACCAGGTACCCCTGAGACATAGGCTGCCCTCTCTTCCATCACCTGCTGATTGAGCTGCTCTGAGTCCACAGTAATGGCTGGGGGCCAGGTGCAACTCATCTTAATGTTGGTCTTCAGATTCCTGGAGAAGAGGCACTCATGTATCCCGGAGCTGGACCTGGGTCCAAGGTGGTCCTGTCCATAGGGCCTGGCACATGGTGGATTTCACTGCAATGAGTCATGGAGGTGAGCAAGAGCTTATCAGTGTCTTAGTCATAGAATTCTTCAAGTCTGTGGTTGAAAGGAAGAATATCTGGAGGTGAAAGTGGGTAGCATCTCTCAACTACTCCCTCCCAAACAGCTGGTAAATATTTAGAAGAACGGAGGGTGGAAGCAAATCCCCTCTCCAGCTGGTGTGGGCATCCCTTGGGAACCCATGGAGAAACATGGCTGTGTGGTCTCCCAAGGCAGGTCAGTGTGGACTGGAGAAATTATCTCATTAACTGGCCCCTTCAATGGTTTCATTCGTTATACTCACATGATCCCTGTGTGTGAGGTACTGCCTCTGAGAGGGCTCTATGATGACCCCCATACAACAAGGAAACCAAGGTCCAGAGAAATCTCTTTGCTTTTTAAAAAACATGTAAGGCTGGATGAAGAATCCATCATTTAAATTTGTGGTCTAAGCCTTGTAGCAATCTTGTATCTTCACTCTAAAAGTACTTCTCTCTAAAAGTCATGAAGCCCTCTCTGTGGGTGCTAGGAAAGGCTGAATCTGGTTGGAGCAGCCAGATCATCAAATATGGGACAGATCTCAGGAAATTGGGGTAGGGGTGGCGACTGGCTTCACCCCTGGGAGCACCTTGAAACAATCCATTTTCAATTTTCCAACAGTCTATGGCCATATTCACTGTTCCCACTCAAGAAAATTCAAGAAAGCCTCTGGTGACCCATTGGGCCATTTCTTTGATCTACGAGCCACAGCCTGTATGGTTGGAGCCAGCCCCACTGCTCAGGCACTGGATGCCCCTTCTCTGAAGGTCTGAGAGACAGGCACCTGGAAGTCTGCTTAGAAAAACCGATAGAGGCAGAGGCAGGATGACTGTAGCCTCCACACCCGGAACCACTTGGGGCACCCAGAGCAGTCTGTTAAACTTTAAACCACCACAGGCCACCTTGCGGCCAGCATCGCCTGGTCCTCGGACAGCATTCCAGCCGGTTGGGGCTGTATCTTGGCATGTGAGGCAAGGGAAGAACCAGTGAGCTTGAGTGTGTGATAGTGCGGAAATGCAAATGCTCTGTCGTTTAGTGACCCATATTGCGAAAACAGGCAAAAGGAAGTTGTGTTTTGCTGCGGCCTGAAGTCAGCCCTGGAGAGAAGTACGTCCGCCACAGGAGACAGGTGAGTGGTGCTGGCTCTGGGGTCTTCGCCAGCCCAGAGAGCCTCTGCTGGCCCCATAAGGGGCACTTCTGGGGTCAGGGAAAGTTCAGAGCAGTAGTCATCTGGGGTCGGATGTCTCTAAGGCAGGAAGCTGCCGTGGTGGCGCCGAGCGGTGTCTTGTGTCCCTTTTGTCTTCCTGTGGTGCCTCTGGCATGATTTGTAGCAAGTCGTTGAGCAGTGAGTGAGCACACTGTTGAGTGTCCTGTGGCAGTTTAGACCCAAGCAAAGAAGAACTTGAGGGCCGGGGTCCTTGAATAGACTGGACCTATGGAGGAGGGATAAGTGGTCCCAAACACAGTCCCTAGAGACTGTGGGGCTTCAGAAGCCTCTGCAATCTGCATTTTAGGTCCTGACAGGGCCTGTCCATGATGGGCTGCTAGGAGGGAAGGCTGAGCCTGTCAGGGCCTCTTCAGAACCTCATGCTGTGCCCAGAGAGTGCAGGGTGGTGGCCAGGCCACCTCGACCTCGGGGAGGGTGATGGGCAGCCATGGGGTACCAGAAACAGCTGTATTTGTGCTGGTTGTACTGAGGGGGCATGTTCTAGGGCACAACTGTACCCAGAGCACTTGGCTCCCAGGACGCTGTGCCGTTTGCAGTGGGGAGTTCCTGTGATTGCAGACCATCAGCCCGTTTATAGTTTCTTGGGGTCAGTGTGGGTTCCCCTTGGGAGGTGGAAAGATGGGTCTAGGGTTTTCACTGGAGGAGGGAACCTGAGTATGCAGCAGTAGGTAGCTGGTATCCTGGTGATGTTCATGGCCCACTGGGACATTTGGCTTGCAGTCCCTCCCCCAGCTCTGTGACTATGGGCCACTGATTCTACCATCCAGCTTTCCCATATGTGAAGTGGGATCTGAGTGGTGCCAGGCTCCAGAGGTGAGCACAGCCCTGGGAGGCTGGGTGTGCTCAGGGAAGCTCTCCTGTTACTCACATCAGTCCTCAGACAAATCCCATGGTGACTTTGCTCCACCATTCTTTTAGGAGAGGAAACTGAGGGCCACAGAGAAACTGACGCCCATCCCTTGCCCCAGACCATGGACAGTAAGCTGACAAGCTGGGCCCAAACTCAAGCCTTTGGAGCCTGGAAATTTGATTGGCAAGTGGCCCTGGGGCTGGGTGGGGCTGGGTGCTGAGGGGAGGAAGTGGTTTGTCTTTGGCTGGGTAGTTGCAGGAGGCCAAGGCCCTGGTTCCGCAACTTGCGCTGACGTCTGTTTCCACACAAAACCAGCACCTCCAAATATGCAGTGGCCCCCAAAGCTGGACAGGACTGTATGTTCTGCACACACAGAAGCCTAGACTGCAGCAGGTCTGTTGAGGTTAGAGCTGAGATGAGATGTTGAGCAAGGCCCCAGAGGAAGGTTGAGGCCTTGCTGCCCTGAGCCCCTTGAGAGCCTAGGGTGGGGGTTGTTGCTGGACTCAGAACAGTGATCACAGAAGAGTCTCCAGGGGCACGCCAGGGTCACAGTCAATTGCCAGGAGCACTTGCCTTGCTGCCTCCTTGCCACCTGCTCCAGGTGGGCTCTGATGACCTCACTGACAGGTGAGGAAACAGGTCCATGGAAAAGTGGATGAGCCTGGGAGTAAAAGTGTAACCTTGGAGCAGTATTGACCATAGCACAGATGTGAAACCCAAACCTGAATGGGGTGTCACTTTCATGCATGACCCCCTGGCTGCCTACAGCTATGAGATCCATCCTGGCTCCAACCCCCAGATCCTGTCCCCTCCCCTCCGGGCTCACACACCTAGGCACACTGCCAGCTCTTCAGAGGGCATGGCTCGCTCTTGTTTGCTTTGAGCCCTTCCGTCTGTCTGGGACACTGGTCCCTCTGCCTGGGATGCTGTTCCCTCTGTCTGGGTTGCTGTCCCCTGTCTGAGCCCCTGTGTGTGGTAGCAATGACTGGTTGCCTAGGTTCCCACTGAAGTGGATGGTAACCTACCTTGTACATCAGTTCTGGGGGGTTTGGTGGGGGCTACTTGGAGCCCCTTGGTGCCCAAGACACAGAGCTCTTGCTGGTGCAGCCATGCGGCTTTGGCGGGGGTGAATCCACCCTCTAGGCCTCCATTTCACTGTAATTACCTGACAGGGTCACTGTGCAGTTAGATAAGATGATGTGAGGCTATCAAGTGACGGATGGTAGGAAATGGGGTTTGACCCCCTGTAATCTTGATTTGCATTTTGTATTTTCAAAAATTTGGACTTGACCAGAGCATATTTTTGTAGGGCTATGTAAAAGTACATATTAGAAGGAAATAAAACTGAGATGTTGATTCAAATTCATCTATTCACTTAACTCACTGAACATGCTTACTGAGTGAGCCCTGCTGTCTGCCAGGTGGCGGACCACATGAAGGAGGTAAGATTTCCACCTGTGTGGTCTGCAGCCGGTGGAGAGTGGAGTGGGGAGGTGTGGGTGAGCCTGGCGGGTAGGAGCTATGGAGGAGGCGGTTCTCTTCTGAGGAAGGCCTATCATGGAGCAGGGAATGATCGCGGGGAGCTGGGCTAGGCTGTTCCTCTAGAGGGAGGGCCTTGCAAAGGCCCCTGAAGTGGCTCAGTGTGGAGGGAGAGGCAGAGTCATATCTGTGTTAGGGTTTTCAGTGTCAACTGGAAGCTGTTGGAAAGTTCTTATCTGTTTTGATTCATTGCTTTTTTAAATAAAAATTTTAAACACAATCAAAAGTAGAGAGGAATATTTAGTGAGCCCAGGGTGCCCCATGGGAGAGGTCAGAATGGAACAAGGAGCCCCTGTTGCCTCACCCTGAGTGCGGGCCTAGGGATCTTGGATGCTGTGGGGATAAACTCTTTTCACAAAAAACTTTATTACAATACATTTAAAAAATACAGCAAAGCTCCAATAATTTTGCAGTGCTCACTCCTGAGATTCTACTTGCTTTATCATACATCCAGCTGCTTATGCAAGAAAGGATTTTACTTTTTTTTTTTTCCAAGGTTGTGATTTTATTTCTGTAGTTGCTTTTGATGTATGGCAATGCATAGTCTGTAGTATTTATACTTAATTCTCCTTCTAGAAAAAATAAAATAAAAACAGAAACAAAATATGAATCAGAAATAAGCATAAAAAATTTAAAAATAGAAAAAAAAGGAAATAAAGAGGAATAGTAAATATATACATAAGCAAAAAAATGAAGTTGAAGCAGTACAGGGACTTTCCTGGCAGTCCAGTGGTGAAGACTCCACGCTTTCACTGCAGGGGGCATGGTTTGGAGCCTGGGTTGGTGAACTAAAATCCCACATGCCATGCAGCACGGCCGAAGAAGAGAGAAAGAAAGAAACATCACAGTGATCTCTTTCCCAGACGCACCTGCCTGCTTACAGTGCAGCTCTGCTTGTGGGCCTTCTAGTCATAGCTCCTTACACTGTACCCAGTGCATTCTTGGACTTGCTTTCCCTGAACTTCTGTCATCTCAGCTCTGGGCACATGTCATCACTACTGGGCTCACTGTGTAATTTTACCAACTCCTACTGTAGGTGAGCAAGCCCTGTGATGGGGAACTAGGAGCTTCAGGTGATGCTAATGGCCGACGCTTATCAGCCTGGTGAGGTGTCCTGCCCGTCTTTGTCTGTTAGAACCACTAAAAAGCAATGATATAGCCAGTTGGAGGTAGAGTGTTGTGTGCTGCCTCAGGCTTTAAGAACCTTTATGGGACTGTTGTTGGGTCCAATGCTGTTGACCAGTCTCCTTTCCTCCTCGCTCTGCTAGCCCCATCCTGCCTTGAAGTCCCATTGACTCCCACTGAATTTTGAAGCATATGGCAGCCCAGTGTCTGTGTCCATCTCTGGGTTCTCAGCACACAGGATGGAGACCACAGACTGTACCAGCCAGAACACTTCCTAGGCTGAGGCCCCAAGACAAGTATTGTGCTTCTGGATCCTAACACTGGAGTGCAGGCACCTCTGGGTCATAGAGCAGCTTTGCAGACATGCCATCAATTGTTGCATCTGGCAGGGCCTGCACAACCAGACCTTTGTTGTGCCTCGTAGGTTTCTGCAGCCTTATCCCCCAGCCTGCAACCTGCATGGAGGTGTGTGCAGCATAGCAGTTTCTGGTATTGCCCCATGGTGCTGTCAGTACTGTTTGGATTCCCTCCTTCACGTAACCAACCACCCCACTGAGCACTATCATCTCTCATGATTCTGGGACTGGTGGGGTGCATTCCAGTCGCTCTCATTCAGGGCTTCTCTGGGACTGCAGCCAGTCAAGGGTAGAACTGTTTCAAAGGCTTCCTTTCAGGCTCACACCTCTGATGGCAGCTGATAGCTGTCAGCTGGGGCCCCATGTTCCGGGGCTACTAAGCCATGTCAGTGACACACCTGTGGAGATCCCTGCCCACTTGGGGCCTCCAAGGTACCAGGTGACAGGCAGCAAGAGAGAAAGGCATAGTGTTGATTTTAGTGGGAGCTCCTGCACTGCATCCATAGTGGGGACGTCCAGAGTCAGGTGGAGCAGAATCGTGGCCCATCTGCAGGACTATCCCTGCCTGTCTCAGGCAGCTGCCAAGCAGTTTGGGGACTCCAGGGCAGGGACCACACCCCTCCTGCCACCCTATCCACTGGCTGCACGATGCACTTGGTAGTGGGGCACATTTAATTTCTCTGTACTTCTCCAGTCCCCACGCCTCCCCTGGTCCCAGGTTTGGGGCCTTTGATACTGGCTGGTGGCAGCCTTGGGTGTCAGGGGCCCTGGGCCCTGGCTGAGTTCAGTAGCAGGCTCAATTCACCTAAGGGTGGGCTCTCTCAGCTCAGAGAGCTCAGGGCTTCGAAGAGAGAGGTGAGTGGCTGGGAAGATAGAAATGACAAATGCTGCTTGGCTCCTGCATGGTTTTACATCTTTGGCCTTGGGCATGTCAGAGTGAGCCTGGAACCCAGTCCAGGGGGTTCAGAGAAGCATGTCTGCTGCAGCCTCCCCAGGCTCTGGGCCTGCCACACCCCTTACCACCGTCCTCTACATAGTTCATTGTCCCTTCTGTAACAAGGAAAATGACACTGGTGAATGTTAGCAACTCACCAAATCTATGTAACTCAGAGGTATCACCTTCCTTGAAGTATAGTCAACATACAATTAACTGCATATGTTTAAGATGTATGATTGGATGTTTCAGCATACACACACGTACACACACACATGTGATGAGCGCATCTGTCAACTCTGTAAGGCTTCCTTGTGTTCCATTGAAACCCCCACACCACACGTACCCCTCCTTCCAGGCAACATCCTGGTCTGCTTTCTGGCATCACATGTTAGGGTACATTTCCTAGAATTCTAAATGGAAAAACAAGTAGGCACCTTTTCCTTTGTCTTTTTTTCACTTGAAATAATTTTTTCTAGATTTATCCTTATTAGTGAGAAGCATTCCCTTTTCCCCTCAGTGATCAAAAGGTTTGTGTAGAATTGATATCAACTTTGGTCATTTTTTTCTCAAGTATTTTTCAAGCTCACTCCTTTTTAACACTCCACATATGTATTCTGGTTACACACATATTATGCTGCTCATAGTTTTTCTGCATCTCACAATTCATTCTCTCTCTTTCATTTTAGAAAGCTTCTATAGTCTCTCCAAACTCACTAATTTTTCTTCTTTAATGTCTAATCTGCCATCAGTCCCTTCCAGTGGGTTTTGATCTCACACCTTGTGTTTTCCATCTTTAGAAATTGGGTATGCATCTTTTTTTATTTTCCGTGTCTCTGCTGACCTTTTGAATATAAAGCAGGTACTGCTGCTGCCTTAAAGACCTTGTCTGCTAATTCTAGTATCTGTATCAGATATGGGTCAATTGCAATTCATTGACTTTTCCTTCTCACCGTGGGCTGTGTATTCCTGCCCTCTGTGTCTGGTAATTTTTGGTTGGATGCCAGACACTGTAAATTTCACCTTACTGGATTCTGAATATGTCTGTGCTTCTATAATTGTCCTGGAGCATTGTTTAGAAATGCTATTAAGTTGCTTGTAAACAGAGAGAGTTTCCTGCTAAAATTCATCTGTATTCATTAGGTGGGACCTGAGTAGAGCTCGCTGTGGGGCTAATTATGCCCCCACACTGAGGCAAGACCCTTCCAAGTTATCTAAGTCCCTGTGGATATTGGGCTTTTCAATCTGGCTGGTGGAAACAGGCTTGTTCCCTGCCTTGTGTGAGCCTGAGGTGATGTTCCCTTTGATCCTCGCAGGTAGTTCTTTCTCAAGTCTTGTAGTTTCCTTGCACCTGCACTGAGCTATCCCGAGGGCCCTCGTTGGTTCTCTGTGCTCCCTCTGTGCAGCTCTCTCTCTAGCCCTCTACCCTGTGAGGTCCAGCTGCTTTGGTGTTTCTGGATGCCCAGCTCTGTCTCCTCACTCAGGGGTCGACTTGGGATCCCCTTCTCCAGGCAGGAAGTTGGGGTGACAGAGGGCTCACTGCACATGTTTCCACCTTCAGAAGCACTGCGCTTTGCTGCCTGGTGTAAGGTGTCTCTCAAACTGCTGTTTCGTATGCTTTATCCATGATTAGTTGTTTCAGGTGAGAGAGTAGCTCCAGCTAATTCAGTCTTGACCAGAAGCAGGAGGCCCTGAGGTGTGACTGCAGCAGGCTCAACCTGGCACCGGATGGCTGCAGTAGACATGCCAAAGCTGAGTGTGTGGCCTGAATTCCATCTGGCATATTTTTACTGCTGTGTCATGTCTGATTTCTGGAAACTGGAGATTATCTCCTGTGCTATGAGAAGAATGCGGCAAAGCATGCATTTTCTGTTTAGAAATATTGATATTCCTCCCCATTAAGTTCTTGAAGAATGTGGCAGTAGCAATACTAAATATGCACCCTGCACTGATTTTGGCGTCACTTGACTCAAGAAATCTGATTACACTGGGAGACAAGAGGGCAGGAGACTCACAGGGGCTGGATCTCTGCTTGGCTCCCGAGGCCTCACCTCAAGGCCATGTGCGTGCAGAGGTGGGTCACACTTCTCTTCCGAGCACACTCTGCCAGGAGGCCCTTCTGTTGCGTGGGTGGCCAAGGGTCAGGGTTCAGGACACCTTTTTGATTGTGTGTCTTGAGTGGACGGGGACCTGTGCCTCCACTGATGGTTCTTTATTTTGTTTAGTGAGAGAGGAAGGGAATGTGTGAAGAAGCCACTGACAGCAGAGCTGATTGTGACTGTGAGCAAAGGGAGTGCATGTGTCTGGGAGGGCCTGCTGGGTCCCCTCAGTCATGATGGGCACTGCACACTCTAAGGGACCCTTTCTTCCTGAGTCATGGCATGACTGGGGACAAGCTCAATTCTGGCCCCAGTTTTAAGCCAGCCCTAGAAGCTGCTACATGCCACAGCCGTTGTCATACATGCTCCCCTGGGCTAGGGGCCAGGGAATCAGCCGTGCTCCATCTACCCCTAGGCCTCTACGACCTGCTCAGGGGTCCCCTGCACTGAGTGGTGGCCTGAAGCCACCCTTCCATCTTCTCCCTGGAGAACTAGGTCTGTCACCCAGGTTGCTCTAAGTGCCAGTGGAGGAGGTGGTTAACATTCTCTTTTCACCATTTTTTTTTAGAACCTCCTGAACTGCTCCACTTCAAAACTGCTGGGCAAGAAAAAGATTTTCAGCAAATCCCTCACCCCCCACCCCCCGTCTCGTGCAAGGCCTCGGCTGGCCAACCCAAAGGACCCAGAAAGCAGCCGGCAGGGATCCTGGCACCCGCCCTTCACCTCAGTGCCCTGTGGAGTCTGCCAGCCTCAGGTAACCCACCTGCTGCTCAGGAATCAGTGGCTGCTGTTCCTGGCCCCTGCCTCCTCTGCAGCCCCACTGTGGCTTCAAGTAGAAGATTTGGGGGCATGTCGGTCTCCTGCAGTCTAGTCTCACCTTTGACCCTCTGTGCAGGTCTGACACTTGACTGACTGACACTTGAAGGGACGTTTCCTCCACAAGGTTTTCCAGAAGAGGCACCATGTGAGAGCATGGAACAGCCCCAGTAAACGCAGCAGCAGGAGGAATTCGGGACCAAGGTCCAGGCTCCTCAGCCCCTGGGTCTCTGGAAAGTGTCAGGTCACCTGTCAGACAGAATATCTACAGTGATATTGAGGGAGGGTCTTGATGGGGATCCTGCCTCACCTCAGAGCTACCGTGCAGGATAGAGTGTCATGGATGCCAGAGCAGGGTGCAGACCAGATCCACTGTGCTCAAGATGGTTATTGGTATTATTTTATGCATTTATTTCTAATTCATTGAGGAGCAGGTAGCTTCATGCTACAGGATTCATTCCTCCCTCTCCTGTCTTTTTCTTTCACCCTCTTTTTTCTTTCTTTCTTCCTTCCTTTCTCTCTTTTTCTCTCTCTTTCTTTCTCCCTCTCTCCCTCCCTCCACCCCTCTCTCTCTTCCTTCTTTCTTTATGAAGAAATTAACTTTTAAATAAAATGCTTTGTATTTGCCATTGCCCGAAAACCAGCTGAGGCTGACAGGGGTGCTCAAGTACAGCCCCATGTTGACTTTCTCCAGAGGGCCCTATCTGGGGGCTTGTCCACACCCCAGCTGGCACTGACTTCACTCATTTCTCCCTGACAGGAAGCCCCCAGCCAGCCCCTCACAGAGATCAGAGAACTCAGCTTTGAGGATGGAGCCAGGAGGGGGCTCCTCAACACCCCCAGCCCCCAATGCCATCATGGAGGAGCCAGATGCTGGGCGTAATAACTCCTCCCTGGAGCAACCAAGCACAGACCCAGGGAAGCTCCCAGCGCTCCCTGTCGGGCCTGGAACTCACTACAGGGAGCCTGCCTCTGGGAACCCTGGCAGCCAGGCCTCTGCTGGGGACATGAGCTCAGTGGGTGAGGCCAGCAGCTCTAAGATCCCTAACCGGGACAGCGGGATAGACAGCCCATCCTGCAGCGTGGTCGGCGAGCACTTCTGTGAGGACAGCGGTGAGGCGGGCCCAGGTACCATCATCAAAGGGCCACACCTGGGGACAGCCCTGGGCGGCAAGTCTCCACAGGAGGAGGCTGATAGCGATGCAGGCGAGGGCAGCTGTGAGGAGCCAGACCCCGAGAACAACCCTTCTAAGGTTGACACGGATCCAGCCAAGGTAGGTCACCTTCCTGCACCAGGTGTCAGGGGCTGCAGGGCCCTCCTCTGAGGGTATTGGAGGTCTACAGGGCCATCACTTAGCCTGGTGCCAGTAGCAGGGTGCACACTCAAACACCACTCTCAAAGAAGCCCCTGCAATGGGTTGGTGGGCAGGCCCGACGGCAGGACCACACAAGCAGGGGTCTCCCCGACACATCAGGCGATGATCTCACTCCTGAGCCTCAGTTCCATGGCCACACAGTGGCCCAGTCTTAATGGAAACAGCGCTGCCACCAGCTCTGTTCACCAGTGCTTGCTGCCTGCCTTGCAGAAGCCTCATGAAGAAGGCAGCGTGGTTATCATGTTGTTTTATAAATGGGAAAACACTACTGTTGCGCACGGGGTGTACAGAGGCAGGAAGGGAGCCCAGGCATGGGAGTAGAGCCCCATGCAGATGGGCCAGGGAAGCAGGTATGCTCATGCACTGTGGCTCAGTGTTAGAGAAAGCTCATCTGTGTCCCTTTAGCATTTTGGGCTCTGGGCTCTGCACTGGGACTCATGGGGACATAGGAGTAAAGCTGATAGCCCTGGCTTACAGGGACCGCAAGTGCATGGGAGAACAGCATAGGTAAGCTGCAAGTGACTAGGTCTCAAGAGAAGCACAGGTGGCCTTTGGTTGGAGATGGTATTGACAAACATGGCTGCATCAAGAGGCAGGTTTGTGGGCAAACGGCAGCCACAGGCCTATGCTGTTGTAGTCTCAGCGAGTGGGCTGGGGGCATATTTTAAAATAGGTTTTATTATTATTCAGGAATGGTGAAGCCAACAAATCAGGAGATGACTCCTGTGTAAAGACAGTTTATTACTCATAGCACATGAAAAGACGGGCGCATCATACCAAGGAGAACCAGAGAGAAACTCACCAGGGTGGGTCAGGAGACAGAGGGGGTGGAAATTGTGAGCAAGAATCTTTTTTTAATCACTTAATGATTGTTTTTAAAATTGAAGTATAATTGATGTACAAGTACTATTTAAGTTGCAGTAGAGTCTTTATTGTGATTTCTGAAGAGATGGATGGGTGAGACAGAGTAAGCAGGCTTAAGATTGGCCAGTCTGAATAATTTCAGTGCGCTCCGCGTACAGAGGGTATCCCTGGATACCTCACACCTGGTCCTGTGTGATTCAGGAAGGAAGATGGGCTCTGGATGGGTTGGTTTGCACTTGAAAGACATTTTTTGTCTTGCTGGTAAATCCTTTGTATCTCTAGGAATCAGTGCATGGGAGGGACCATATCTCCAGGGTCAGCAAGGCCCCAAATCTTTGGTATTGAGATAATATTGGTCTCGTAGAATGAGTTAGTCCGTGTTCCTCATTCTTTGAATTTTTTGGAAAAATTTGAGAACAATTGGTGTTAATTTCCCAGTGAAACCATCTGTTCCTGGGGTTTTCTTTGTTGGGAAGTTTCTTTATTTTTTATTTAACCTCCTTATTTGTTATTGGTCCGTGCATGTTTTCTGTTTCTTTATGATTCAATCTTGGTAGGTTGTGTTTCTAGGAATTTATCTGTGTCTTCTAATTTATTCAACTGTTTCATTGTCCATCTCTATGACTCCTTGTATTCTGTGGTATCGGTTGTAATGTTTCCTCTTTCATTTTATTTATTTGATTTCTCTCTCATTTTTTTTGGTTTGTCAATTTTGTTCATCTTTTCAAAAAACAACTCTTAGTTTTGTTGTTTTGTTTAAATGTATTTCTACTCTCTGTTTTATCTCTGCTCTAATCGGTTAGTTCCTTCCTCCTGATTCCTTTGGGTTTAGTGTGGTATTTTTCTAATCTTGAGGTACAAAGTTAGGTTGTTGATTTGAGATCTTTCCTCCTTATACATGTATGCATTTACAGCTATAAATGCCCCTCTTAGCACGGCTTTTACCACGTTCCGTAAGTTTTTGTATGTTGTGTTTTCACTTTCATCTGTCTCAAGCCATTTTCTAATTTCCTCTGTGACTTCTTTGACTGTTGTTTACTATTACTACTACTAAGTCACTTCAGTCGTGTCCGACTCTGTGCGACCCCATAGACAGCAGCCCACGAGTCTCCCCCATCCCTGGGATTCTCCAGGCAAGAACACTGGAGTGGGTTGCCATTTCCTTCTCCAATGTATGAAAGTGAAAAGTGAAAGTGAAGTTGCTCAGTCGTGTCCGACCCTCAGCAACCCCATGGACTGTTGTTTAAGAGTGTACTATCTAATTTCCAGAAATCTGTGGATTTTCCAGGTTTTCCTGTGCTGTTGATTTCTAGTTTCATTCTGATGTGATTGGAAAAGATATTTCATATGATTTCAATCTTCTTCAATTTGTTAATATTTGTTTTGTGGCCTAACACATGGTCTGATCTTGAGGGTTTCCATGTGCACTTGAGAAGAATGTATGTTCTGCCATTACTAGATAGAGTGCTCTATATATGTCTGTTAGGTTCATTCAGACACTGTTGTTCAAATCCCTTGCTTCTTTATTGATATTCTGCATGTCCTATCCAGTATTGAATATAGAGTACTGAAGTCTCCTACAGTTATTTTGTTGTAATCAGCTTCTTTCTTCTAATCTGTCGAAGTTTGCTTCATATATTTAGGTATTATGAGGTAAAGAACCTGCCTACAATTCAGGAGACCCAGGTTCGATTCCTGGTTTGGGAAGATCCCCTGGAGAAGGAAATGGCAACCCACTCCAGTATTCTTGCCTGGAGAATCCAATGGACAGAGGAGCCTGATAGGCTACAGTCCATGGGGTTGCAAGAGTTGGACACGACTTAGCAAGTAAACCACCACCATCGTGAGGTTTGATGCATATTTATAATTTTTATATCTTCTTGGTGAATTGATCCTTTTATTATTATATAATGTCTTTGTATTGTGTAAGGTTTTTTATTTAAAGTCCATTTTGTCTGATGTAAGTAGGCCACTCAATCTATCTGTTGACTGTTTCCAGAAACTATCTTTTTACGTCTTTCACTTACAGCCCATGTATATCCTTGAGTCTGAAGTGAGTTTCTTCTCTGTGCTCAGTCACTCAGTTATGTTTGACTCTCTGTGACCCAATGGACTGTAGCCTGCCAGGTTCCTCTGTCCATGGAATTTCCCAGGCAAGAATATTGGAGTGGGTTGCCATTTCCTCCTCCAGATCTTCCCAACCCAGGGATCAAACTCTCATCTCCTGCATCTGCTGCTTTGGCAGGTTGATTTTTTACCACTGAGCCACCTTGGAAGCCTGACTTTCTTGTGGGCAGCATATAACTGAATGCTGTTTTTTTTTTTTTAATATGTTCAACCAATCCATATCTTTTGATTGGGGAGTTTAAATCATTTACATTTAAACAAGTTACTGATATGGAAGAACTCACTATTGCTTTTTTCATTGTTTTCTATATGTTTTGTAACTTTTTTGTCCATCTCTTACTGCTTTCCTCTTTTAAGTTTAACTGATTTTTTTGTAATAATATGCCTTGATTCCCTTCTCATTGACCCTTGTGTATATTCTATATATTTTTTCTATTGCAATTACATAAAATATTTAAAGTTATAGCATTGTATTTTAAGCTGGTAAAAACTTACTTCAATGGTAAACAAAAACTCTGCTTTACAGCTGTCCCTACCAGATGATCTATGTAATATCACAAATTACATGTTTATATGAACAGTATGCCCTTTTACATAGATTTATAGTTTTTAAATGTTTTTGTCCTTTTTGTGTTATTTTGTACCAAAAATTATGGTAGTATAGGTTACTATATTTGTTTATGCATTTATTTTTATTGAAGAACTTTATATTCTTGTAAACTTCATGTTGCTATCTACTATCTTTTCACAACTTAAAGGACTTCCTTCAGCATTTCTTGTATAGCAAGTCTAGTGATAATGAACTCTTTATCTTTTGCTTATTTGGGAAAGTCTTTATTCTTCATTTTTGAAGAACCACTTTGTTGAACAAGGTATTCTTGGTTGACAGCTGTTTCATTTTTTTTTTTTTCTTCTTCAGCCTTTTAAATATAGTATCCCACTGCCCCCCTTCCCACCTTTTAAAATAATAGGTCCCAGTGTGGTTCTTTGGATTCGTCCTAGTTGGAGTTCCATGAGATTCTTGAATTTGCATGTCCATTTCATTTGGGAGACATTTTCAGCCAATAATTTATCAAGTAAACTCTCTGCTCCTTTCACTCTCTTCTTCTGGGACTCCCATAATGCATATATGGTCAATTTGATAGTATTCCATGAACTTCTTAGGCTCTCTTTGCTTTTCTTCATTGTATTTCTTTTTGTTTCTCTGACTTTCAAATGACCTAGATTGAATTTTTTAGTCTAGTTATTGAAATTTTCAGCTCTAGAATTTCTGTTTGGCTCTTTTTTATAGTTTCTATATCTTTAATTCGGAGAAGGCAATGGCACCCCACTCCAGTACTCTTGCCTGGAAAATCCCATGGACGAAGGAGCCTGATAGGCTGCAGTCCATGGGGTTGCTGAGGGTCGGACATGACTGAGTGACTTCACTTTCACTTTTCACTTTCATGCATTGGAGAAGGAAATGGCAACCCACTCCAGTATTCTTGCCTAGAGAATCCCAGGGATGGGGGATCCTGGTGGGCTGCCGTCTATGGGGTCGCACAGAGTCGGACACAACTGAAGCGACTTAGCAGCAGCATATCTTTAATTATATTTTCATTTAGTTAATGCATCACTTTCCCGATTTCACTAAGTTGTCTATTTGTGTTCCCTTTTTTTTTTTTGGCTCATTGAGCATCTATATGACACTTATTTAATATTTTTTTATAGGCAGCTCATAGATCTATGCTTCTTTAGGGTTTGTTTCTGGAATTTTATTTTGTTCCTTTAATCACACCACGTTTCCCTATTTCTTTGTAATATTTTGCTGGAATTTGGCATCTGGAAAACAACCATCTCTCCAGTCTTCACATTCTGGCTTTGTGCAGGGAAAAATCTTAGCCAGTCAGGCTAGAAGTTCTAAAACTTAGTAAACTTTGTCTGATCTCTTGCTCCTCTGGCATCTCTCTGCAGATCATCAGCTCTAACATGCTTCTTGCCTCAGTTTTCAGTGTCTTTCAAACTCTGGCACTTGTCATGATAGCGTTCCAAGTCTGGCAAGACAGAAACCATCCCTCAGGCAACTTCCAGATGAGACAGAACCCGGGATGTACAGTTCATTCCTTTGTTTTCATCCTGAGGGAGGAGTATCATGGGGAGGGGGAGTTCCTCCCAGTCATGCCATGCTATTTTGCTTGGAGGAGGAACGTAAAAGGGTGTACCAAACACCAGTTGTCATTCACTGCTTGATAGAATCTCTTCTTAGTTTTAAAATGGCTTGGAAGCCATAGTTTCTCAGCTGTCTTGAGATTTCACAAAGGTATTCTTGTTTGTATATTGTTAACTCCATGTCTATGTAGGAGAAGGAAGGCCTAGAGCTTTCTTTTTTGTAAATTTATTTTCTTGAAGCATAGTTGATTTCCAATGTTATGTTAATTTTTACTGTATAGTAAAGTGATTCAGTTATACATTCTTTTTCATATGTTTTCCACTATGGTTTATCACAGGAATTGGATATAGTTCCTTATGCTATACACTAGGACCTTGTTTATCCATTCTATATACTATATATAGTAGTTTGCATTTGCTAATCCCAGACTCCCAGTTCATCCCTCCTACACCTCACCCTTCTCCTTGGCAATCACAAGTCTGTTCACTATATCTGTGAGCCTGTTTTTGTTTCATAGATAAGTTCATTTGTGTCATATTTCATATTCCACATATAAGCAATATCCCTGGAGGAGGGCATGGCAACCCACTCCAGTATTCTTGCTTGGAGAATCCTCATGGACAGGGAGCCTGGTGGGCTACAGTCCATAAGGCTGCAAAGAGTCGGACACAACTGAGCAACTAAGCATATAAGTGATATCACATGGTCTTTCTCTGTCCGACTTACTTCACTTAGTATGATAATATCTAGTCCATGTTGCTGCCAATGGCATTATGTCACTCTTTTTACTGGCTGAGCAATATTCCCTTGTATATATGCACCACCTCTTCTTTATCCATTTATCTGCTAATGAACATTTAGGTTGTTTCTGTGTCTTGGCTATTATAAACAGTGCTGCAATAAACACTGGGGTACATGTACCTTTTTAAATTATAGTTTTCTCTGGACATATGCCCAGGAGTGGGATTATAAGATCATATGGCAACTCTAGTTTTACTTTTTTGAGGAATCTCCATATTGGCTACATCAATTTATATCCTCACCAATAGTGTAGGAGAGTTTCCTTTTCTCCACACCCTCTCTAATATTCTTATTTGTTGACTTTTTAATGACTGATGACCACTCTGACCAGTGTGAGGTGATACCCTCATTATAGTTTTGATTTGCTTTTCTGTAACAATTAATGATGTTGAGCATCTTTTCATGCCTCTGTTGGGAGGGCTGGTAGCTTTCTAATTTGCCATCTTGGTGATGTCATTCCACAGTATATTTTGATGTGGCTATTGTAGCTGCTCTGCAGTCAAAGCCCTGGGAAGATAAAGTTTTCTCTCGGCTGCAGAAGATTTGAGGGGATTGGTAAAAACTGTTCTGTCTCCCCCAGAAACCTCCCTGGAAATTCCATCTGTGAGCACTGAGCCTCACATCCCAGTTCCAGCAGCTTCCTCTGATCTCTGGGGGCCTGTCGTCATCCCTGGTATGCAGTGTCAGATGCTGCCTCCCCCAAACTCACCATCCCTAGGTGAGTTACAGCTCTTTTCTTCACAGTGCTCTGAGCCTCAGAAGTTGCTCCACATTGCCCAGGAGCTCCTGCACACGGAGGAGACCTATGTGAAGCGGCTGCACCTGCTAGACCAGGTAACCCTCCCAGCTTGGAGCCTGCCTTTGTCTACTTCCAGAGTTTCAGTGGGCAGTTTCAGAGGCAAACTTTCTATCTTAGCATTGGCTAGGCCTTGCAGTTGGAATATGACTGACATGAATACTGAAACTTGGATATATTTAAATCTCCTCCAGAAATTTTTAGTTTTTGCTTTCACAGCTTGTGGCTCTGGGGCAAAGGTCTTGTCTGGTCACCTTGGGGGTTTTTCTTCATGGCAGTTAAATTATCTGAGCATGTAGATGCCCTATGACAGTGGGTGGCACCCTCCCTCTTCACCTGGCAACATGGGGTTTATGAGCACAGGAAGTAAAACTCCCATAGAAACCAGGTTTTGACAGGTACTGCTTCTGTTTGTGGCTCACAAAGCAGAGACAGGAAATCAGGACCATCCATTTCCCATGAAAGGCAGATGGAAGAAAGATGGTCTGTCTCTCTCTAGAGGGGACTGTCCCTGCCTCACTCCCAATTCTTGGCCATCAGTAAGCTTGCTATAAGACCATAAGGTTCTTTAAGGCAGTTTGATGAAGCAGAAGTTTCATTAAGAAAACATAAGGCAATGGCAGCCTCCCCTGAGCTCCCACATCTGAAGCAGAAGCATGATTGTAGCCGTTTGCAGTGACCCACATTTAGTGACCGCTGCAAGGGCTTCTCCATGCCCAGGTTTTCTACACCCGGCTGACGGAAGCGGGGATCCCTTCGGAAGTCACCACAGGCATCTTTTCTAATATCTCCTCCATCTATCGCTTCCACGGGCAGTTCCTCCTGCCTGAGCTGCAGGCGCGGATCACGAATGAGTGGTAAGTGCAACTCAGGGTGCCTGGGAAAGTGGAGGGGCCGACATTTCCCCGGGAGTTTGGTTCCTATGCCTTTGGAGATTGAAGTTCATGGTGATCCTGTTGCAGTGTTTTGTTGTACATTCCCTGCCAAATAGCCTTTAAATCTGGGGTTTGCATGCCCCCAAACCAGGAGCTACCTGGGAAACATGTCTCCTAGGGTCCTAGGCTCTCTTTTGCAGGGTCCTGGGCCAACTCTGACCCCATGGCCTCTCAGTGTCTTAGCTTCTTCATCTGCAAATTGGTGGTGGTGGTTTAGTCGCTAAGTCATGTCCGACTCTTGTGACCCCATGGACTGTAGCCCACCAGGCTCCTCTGTCCATGGGATTTTCCAGGCAAGAGTACTGGAGTGGATTGCCATTTCCTTCTCCAGGGGGTCTTCCCAACCCAGGAATCGAACCCAGATCTCCTGCATTGCAGTCAGATTTTTTACTGACTGAGCTATGAAAGAGACTTTAATACCTGCTCAGGGCTTTGTTAGTTGCTCAGTTGTGTCCAGCTGTTTGCAAACCTGTGGCCTATAGCCCACCAGGCTTCTCTGTCCATGGAATTCCCCAGGCAAGAATACTGGAGTGGATTGCCATTCCCTTCAGGACTTCCCTGATTGCTCAGCTGTAAAGAATTTGCCTGCAATGCAGGAGGCCCGGGTTCAATCCCTGGGTCAGGAAGATCCCCTGGAGAAGGGATTGGCTACCCACGCCAGTATTCTTGCCTCGAGAATTCCATGAACAGGGGAGCCTGGCAGGCTAGAGTCCACGGGGTCGCAAAAGAGTCAGATGTGACTGAGCACCTTGAGCAGGTGCTACTGTAAATAGAATTCTCTGGGCTTCCCTTGTGTCTCAGTCAGTGAAAAGTCTGCCTGCAATTCAGGAGACTGCAGTGCATGAGATGTGGATTTGACCGATAGGTCAGAAAGAGCCCCTGGAGAAGGAACTGGCAAAACACTCCAGTATTCTTGTCCGGGAAATCCCATGGACAGAGAAGCCTGGTGGGCTACAGTCCATGGGGTCGCAAGAGTCAAACATGACTTAACAACTAAAACCACCAAACCAGGGCTTTGTGGAATTTAAATGTGGTTTGATGTCTGCAAACACCAGTGAATAGACCATGCTTATGGGTTTATTTTCCCTCCTAGTATATATTGCACCTCTGCTTTTAAAAATGAGATGTTTTTCTCTCTCGTGAGTGTCCCCAGAGGGCTGTCCCTCTGTCCCTCTGCTGCTTCCACTTATTTGTAGCAGAGGGACAGCTCAGCTGCAAGGCCTGTAGTGTCCCCAAGAGTCCATTCTCTAAGCTAGAACCAGGCCAGAGAGAACACAGAGGCCAGGGGCCAGGGGCTTGACTGGGGGATGTCCCTGCATCTGCAAGGCTCAGCAAGCATCCAAGTCAATTTGTAAATATTTAGAAGGACATGCTCCACTTGCAGAGCAGGTTATACTGTGTACAAGGGCATGAGGTTAAAGCTCAGGGCTGGATTGCCTTTCTGGCTAATGCAGTGCACACCTGCTAGAAATGACTTTCCCCTCAAGGCCCTGAAGAGACTGTCAGTACACAGACAGTCCTTGTGTAATAATGGTGCAAGAGTCCAGGGGCTTCTCCTCTGCGTTTGAAAGCCCATTCCTAGTAATGCTGCAGAGGATGACTTTTTGCCTGTGTCTTTTTTTCTTCTTTTGGATTATTTCTTTAGGATAAATCCCCCACAGTTCTAAAGTCTAATATATGAATATATTTTTGGTTCCTTTAAATTTATTTCTAAATCCCTGTCCAAACCATTCATTATTACACAGTGTTGCTTTCCCATGATATTGCCAGAATTAGATCATCCTATCGTTCCTAATCATTGCTCATATAGAAGTATAATGGGGTTTTCTTGGTTCTCTTCGATAACTGTGGCTCATCAAGTGGTCCCATTATTACTAACAGCTCCTGGTTTTGAGCAATGGCTCTGTGACTGCACTGTTGGAGTACTTCATATGATCCCCTAGGCAACACACTATTTTCCATCCCATGTGATATAGGAGAGGAAAGTAAGGCTTGGAGAGGGTGACCAGTTTGCCCACCATCACACAGACTTGGAAGTCAGGCCATTGTCCCATAGCTCCCTGTGAAGTCCCTGTCCCACCCTGGCCCTTCACCGGAAGTATGTGTGTAATGACTTCATTCCCTGGTGAAGGGATGCGAACCCCCGACTTGGAGACATCCTGCAGAAGCTGGCCCCGTTCCTCAAGATGTATGGTGAATATGTCAAGAACTTTGATCGGGCTATGGAGCTGGTGAGCACCTGGACCCAGCGCTCACCGGTATTTAAAGACATTGTCCAAAACATCCAGGTAGGTGGCCCCACCTCTGCTTCATGGGCATAGTGATGGGTTTGTGTTTCAACATGAAGGAAATCAGTAAAATTGTGGGATGTGTCCAGATGCTCTATTAATGCTTTGATCTTTAAAATAACTCCAAGAGACAAATCATTTTCATTTCATGGAAGAGGAAACTGTGGCTCAAAAAATTTGTGTGATCGTGTCATCACAAACGATTATTCAATAGGACCAGGATCCAAATGCCAGTCTCCCTCCAGAGCATTCCTCAGTGGCTGGTGCAAACACTTAGAAAAATGTTGCATCAATATTTTCTTTCTCTTTTTCTGCAAAGAGACTGTTCACAGCTCTGGTTGCTGTTGTCTACTGCCCTGTTGGTCTTTTTCTTGCTAATTCATGCAGATTTTACATGTTAAGAATGTCAGTTGTTAACTGTCAAATGTGTTGCAAATTATTTTTCCCCATTGATGTTTTATTTTTTAACTTTATTTATGATTTTGTTTTCCATACAAAATTTGAGGGTTTTAATTGGGCACATTCATCAATTTTAAATAAAGTAATTCTTTTAAAAATATTTTAAGTATGAGCCACCTGCACCCACATGCATATATGCACATAAGTAACACGTGTGCACATGTGTACACACATGTTCACACATGCATACATGCACCTACATTCCTCACTGTACCCTGGAGAGTTCGTGGGCACTGAGCCCTCTGTGCTAAGGCTTTGAAGGACAGGTTCAGATTTGGGGTGGCCCCTTGATAACTTTCTGGGTTTTCCTCAGATCCCACTGTAATCAGATCACTCATGACTTCTTAGTATAGAGTCCTGGATCTGCCTGGATCTCTCAGCATCCCCTCTGATTCTGAGGGCTTCTTTCTCCCCTTTTACCTGCCACCTCTACACCCTCACCCGCTCACTTACAACTGGGCCCTCCCAGCTGTCTGCACAGAACAGTCTCCAACGAGGATGTATATAAAAATGCCAACACTGGAGCAGGCCTGCCTGGGGTGCAGCTCCTCACTCCATTGTTCAACCTCTCCAAGCCTCAGTTTCCTCTCTGTAAGATGTGGCCTGCAGTCAGTCGATTGTGGGTACTCCAGGCAGCCTTCTGGGGCTGCAAAAGCTGGAAGTGTGGAGTGTGCCTGGCAGCCACATGCCTGCCCATGGGTGCCCCACACCTCCTCTCTCTACCCCACAGAAGCAGGAGATGTGTGGAAACCTGACCCTGCAGCACCACATGCTGGAGCCCGTGCAGAGGGTCCCCCGCTATGAGCTGCTGCTCAAGGACTATCTGAAGAGGCTCCCAGAGGATGCCCCAGACTGGAAGGATGCAGAGAGTGAGCTGGCCTGGGCGGTGGGAGTTGGGGCTCCTGCTGAAAATCCACATTGAGAGAGACCAACAGGCAGAAAGATAAAGACAAAGAGGCAGAGACAGAGAGACAGAGACAGAGAGAAGGAAAGAGTTCCAACTGACCCCCAATAGGAAGTGACCGAGTGTGAGGGAAAACCTCCCCTGCCCCCACTGCAGTTGAGGAGAGGATGATATTCCTGTGGAGGGAACTGCTAAGTGCTGGCAGAGCTTAGGGCTCATGGAGGACCTTGTGGGACTGGCAAGGCGGCGCCTGGTGCACGGGCAGTAGCTGGTGGGCATTAGGGGGCAGGATCTGCACAGGGGAATGGGACGTCAGCCTTGGCAGACCCCCAGCAAATGGGACACGTCTGCAAGTTTGCACTGCCCCACCCTGGGCCAGTTCTCATGAGCACCTGGTACAGCCATGGGAAAGGACAGGCGCAGGGCAGAGCCTGGCGCTCAGCCTCATGGGGTGAAGACCTGCGGAGCCACCCGGTGCCCTGTAACTAGATTCTGGGGTCTTTCTGCAGGGTCCTTGGAGCTCATCTCCACAGCTGCCAACCACTCCAACGCTGCCATTCGGAAAATGGTGAGTGTGGGCATTCCCAGAAGATGCCTGAGGAACCAGCAGTTTAGGGCGGGGCAAGCACAGGGTGGGCCAAGCATCATCACTATGCACTCTCACCCACCTGCCCCCAGGAAGACAGAGGCTCTGCTGAGAGCTATACAGGCCTGCCCCTTACTAGCTTGATGATTGCTAGTTAATAGTACCCTGTGCCTCAGTTTCCCCACTTGTAAAATGAGGTCACTGACAAAACTTGTCTCCTTGGGGATCATGGGGATCAAATCACACTACATAAAGTACTCAGAACAAGACCTAGTACAGTTCAGTGTTACTTCTCAGTGTTAGCATCACTCATTTGATTGTTCATTCATTCATTCAAGCTCTGTCAGCTGGGGCTGCTATAACAAAGTATTGTAGACTAGACAGCTTAAACAGCAGACATTTACCCTAACCATTCTGGAGGCTGGAAGTCCAAGATCAAGGTGCTGATGGATCTGATTCCTGGCTTGTAGACAGCCACCTTCTCACTGTCCTCACATGGCAAAAAGAAAGAGCAAGTTCTCTGCTGTCTCTCTTATTAGGGCTGTAATCTCATCATGATCCCCTCTCCCACCCCATGACCATGACCTCATCTAAACTTAATCATCTACCAAAGGCCCCATCTCCAAATACAGCCTGAAGGTGTCCTCTTGTTGATCTAACACCTCTGAGCAATGGGGTCTGCAGATGGGGAGGCCTCCTAGCTCATACCAACACCTTTTGACCCAGCTGGCATTGTTTCATTCCAGCCCTTGTTTGGTCTGCACACTGCCTGGACATGGTGTAAGAATTTCTAAGTCCTTACCCAGAATTTTAGATCAGAGCATTTCACAGGAGAATCCAAATTCTTGGCTTTACCAGAAAACTCTGAAAGCCCCAGGGCCACATTTCAACCTGGGATGAGATGAGGTATCTTCTCAGTGAGCCGGCTCTCCAGGCTGCCACAGTCTCTATCCAGCCCTGGTTCCCTCAGTCATGGGATCTATTTACTTTCACATGGGCACTGATGTTTTTTGAGAGAAGAAAGAAAGGGAAATATTTCTTTGACCCCACATCTCTCAACAGCGAGAAATGAGAGATGGGCAGCCTATTTTGGGGCAGCTCTTGTTGTGTGGGATCCATGTCCTATGTCCTATGTCCTCCTCCCTGACTTGGGGGTACCCACAGCAACCGAAACAGGCAACATTTCACTCTAGATCCTTTTAAATCTAATTTCCCGTCTCTTTCTCCCCAATACTAAATCTAATGGAGGAGAAAGAACTGCTTCATGGAACTCCATGGTCATGAGGTCACATAGAGCCCGTGGACCTTTGGAGGAGCCGCTGTGGGCCTACATCTCTGAGGGGCATGGGGGGGACTCCTGTCACACTATACCATATTCACCACATGCCAGTCCTCACTCCAAGTCTGGTGAGGCCTCTGTGACAGTCTGGGGGCTCTTCTCAGGCGCAGGGGACGGTTTATCAGTGTGTGCTCACAGGAGCCTCTTCAGGCTTCCCCATTTATCTGTAATCTCCTCATCTTGGACCACCACTGCAGCCTCCCCACCAGTCTCCCTGGACTCTGATCCACCTTTCTCTGCTCAGAGCCTTCTACGGGTTGCTTATTTTGTCACTCTCTGTTCAGAGCCCTCCTGACCTGCCATTCCCTCCCAGGTATACACACAAGCTCTCCAACAGGCCATCTGCCTGCCCAACCTCCAGGACACACAGGCCCTTTGGTCCTGCCTTGTCTGTTCCTGCTTAATCTCTATGCTGGGGTCCCCTTTCTGCTCCCATGTCCATATCTACCACCTGTTTCCATACCAGAGACAGAAGGGCCAACTAAACCAGCCTGCTTCCAGGGCGTGCAGATTTAGACTGGTCAGATCCAAGGGCAGTGGCTGCTGTAGCATCGTGGATCCATTCTCCTTGTTTCTGGGTTAATGTTCCTTAGGCTCAGCTCTGCCTTTTGCTGCGTTCATTCCTTCACTCCTGGCTTAGGCGCCTCTCAGCCCAGAGCTGGAACAATGAACTGCCTATCCTCTCCCCTCATACCCCAGGGGAGCTGGTTGATCATATGACCACACAACCAGTCTTGAGGCCAGAGGGAGATGATCTGAGGCTAGGCAGAGGTCTGGTCTTATCATGGCCCTGGGCCATCTGAGGGTGGACCAAGAAAGCCAGTAAGGCTAAGACACAAGAGGGGCCCAACATATCTCCTCTGACCCAAGGCCTTCACTGCCTCCCCACAGAAGGCGCTGGCATGCAGTGTGGAGGCCAAGAGAGCCAGTCCCAGTTCTCTAGCTGAAGCACCTCCAGCAATTTACTTAATTTCTCTGTGTCTCAGTTTCTCTGTCTAAAGGTTGAGCATAATAATGGGATCTGCCTCATAGAACCCGTGCTAGAATTAGGTTAAATACACCATGTGTATTAAATACACTATGTGTAGAACAGGGCAGGGCCCATAGCAATGGTGCTAGCAGCTGTTATAATTGAATAGTTATTAATAATATGCGAGGTGAACTTATGTTCTTCAGTGCCCAACTTGAGTGTCACCCGTGTTTCCCCTCACATCTGGTTGTACACAGGCTCATGGTACCATCTTGGTTCTGGTCCACACTTGCAGGCCAGGGTTCCACTCATCTCTGGGTCCCCAGCCCTGGCAGGCCTCCAGTCCCTGTGGTTGTGCAGCTGCCTGAGCCCTGTGTCTCTCTTAGGAGAAAATGCACAAGCTTTTGGAAGTGTACGAGAGACTGGGTGGGGAGGAGGACATCGTCAACCCTGCGAACGAGCTGATCAAGGAGGGCCACATCCAGAAGCTGTCGGCCAAGAATGGCACCACCCAGGACCGCCACCTCTTCCTGGTGAGCCCCCATCCAATCACACCAGCCCTGCCCACTCCTGCCCAACCCAGCTGCACGCCTCACCCTTCCCAGACGCAGAGTCCGGGCCCACCAGGTCACTCAGCCACACCCTCACCCAGCCCAGACCCAACCAGCGGCAAAGCCACGCCCAGCAGCTAAGCCACACCCTCACCCCACCCCCTAGCATGCCCTCGCCACGCCCACATTCAGCCCAGCCCCACCCAACCCTGTCCACCACCGCCAGGGCCACGCCCCACCTCCTCCCTAGGGTGCTCCTCTCTGGGGTCAGACACCCCTCATCGCGTGCCTGCCCGTCCCTATCGCAGTTCAACAGCATGATCCTTTACTGTGTGCCCAAACTGCGGCTTATGGGCCAGAAGTTCAGTGTCCGGGAGAAGATGGACATTTCCGGCCTCCAGGTGGGTGAGCCCCTCCCACACAATCTGTTTCTGGGAAAGCACGGAGCAGGTGTAGGGACACAGGGTGCTACCCACTCACTGCTGTGCGACTGGTCATCTGCCTGTTTCTCTGAGCCTTGCTTCTGTCCTGATCCAGGCATGCAGGAACATCTCTTGAGTCCTGGCATCCTGGACTGAGTGGGCAGGATCCCAGCCCCTCCTCTTGGCCTACCTGCCAGCACGTGTAGGCTTCATGTTGGCAGGCTGAAGAGCCATGGCAGGACCAGGCTGTCTCCTGTCCCCAGCACTCAGGGCCCCCTTTACAGACTCTAAGGGAAGCTTGAGGTGAATACAGATGGGGTGCCCATCCTGTCTGTTCTTTGGTCCTTGGTCCTATGCTCCCTCCACTCCTGCACCAATCTGGAACCCGGATGAGGTTCTGCTGACATCTGTACCCCAAATCCAGACAGCCTGTTGTTCTTGCCGTCCCTCTTCCTTGAGTCCAACTGTCTTATGCTGTGGGGCTACTGGAGCTGGAATCAGTGCCCCTTCTCCTGTGGGGGAGTACTTTGAATTAACAGGCACTCCAAAAATGCTAGCTAAATAAAAGTACTTAGTTATTCTGAAAAGTAAAGATTTGCTAGTGATACCAAAAAAAAAAAAAATCACTTCTGATAGTGGCCTGCCTGTGGGCCACATCCAGCTGAAGGAATGAGGGGTCTAGGAGATGAAGGATGGCTCCTTGTTGCAGATGCCCCTCGATCCAAGGTACCTGCCCATTCAGTTCAGTTCAGTCGCTCAGTCATGTCCGACTCTCTGCGACCCCATGAATCGCAGCACGCCAGGCCTTCCTGTCCATCACCAACTCCCGGAGTTCACTCAGACTCGCGTCCATCGAGTCAGTGATGCCATCCAGCCATCTCATCCGCTGTCGTCCCCTTCTCCTCCTGCCCCCAATCCCTCCCAGCATCAAAGTCTTTTCCAATGAGTCAACTCTTCACATGAGGTGGCCAAAGTACTGGAGTTTCAGCTTTAGAATCATTCCTTCCAAAGAAATCCTAGGGTTGATCTCTTTCAGAATGGACTGGTTGGATCTCCTTGCAGTCCAAGGGACTCTCAAGAGTCTTCTCCAACACCGCATTTCAAAAGCATCAATTCTTCGGCGCTCAGCCTTCTTCACAGTCCAACTCTCACATCCATACATGACCACAGGAAAAACCATAGCCTTGACTAGACGGACCTTAGTTGGCAAAGTAATGTCTCTGCTTTTGAATATGCTATCTAGGTTGGTCATAACTTTTCTTCCAAGGAGTAAGCGTCTTTTAATTTCATGGCTGCAGTCACCATTTGTAGTGATTTTGGAGCCCCCCAAAATAAAGTCTGACACTGTTTCCACTGTTTCTCCATCTATTTCCTATGGGGCCTCAGAAACCCCTGCAGAGAAGTGGGGATCCTCCTGGCTCTTCTAAGATTTCCATCCTGTGTGTCAGGAGTGTTTGGGGGAACCCTGTGGGGAAAGGCACTGGCACGGACTTCCTGGGAAACCCCAAGAACAGACACATTTGGCCGGCACAGTTCCAAGAACAGTGGATGAGTGGTCCTAGCCCTGCCTGGGCAGGTCAGTGGTCCATCCACCCCCATGGACTGACTCATACAGTCTCCAGCAGCAACCATGACCCTAAGCTGGACGCCTTCCCTGCAGACCCTCTGGGTCCCCTCTGCCCCCTTCTCAGGGAAAACCCTCCAAGTCTGAGTGACAGTGTGAGCCCACAGTCCAGGACCTGCTAAGTGACACACTGTTTTTGTTTTGTCCTTGGTTGTATGCCTTTAGGTGCAGGATATCGTCAAGTCAAGTGCAGCCCACACATTCATCCTAACTGGAAAGAAAAGATCCCTGGAGCTACAAACTCGGTAGGGTCAGCTGCCTCGGTATCTGCTGCTGTGTGAATGTGTTTGACCTGAAATTTTAGCAGATGGCTTCCCTTTCTAAACTGGATAACCTTTTGATGTGTTTTTATTTATTCATTTAATTGGCTTATTTGTGGTTTAAAATGTTAACAGTACTAAGGGGAAGTCAGTGAAAATTAGACCTCTACCCACCTCCTGTATCCCACCCCAGCAGACATTTTTAACCATCTCTAAAGTATCCTTCTGGAATTTTTGTCCCCATACATACATACATGTATCTATTTTTTTTTTTTATCACAGATGACCATTTTCTGTCTAGTTTGTTCTGCATCTTGCTTTTTTCACTTAATTTATCAGAAATCATCCCATATATGATGATCATTTTCTAAAGTAGGATAATTTTCCAGTATGGTCATTGGCTGGTTCCCACTGATGGGCATCTAGGCTCCTCTGGGGTCTTGTTGTTGCAAATGGTGCTGCAAGCAGTGTCCATGAACCAAGCTTTGTACAGATGTGTTGTTATGTACATCTGACAGGTTCTTGAAGTGGAATTGCTGGCCAAAGGGTAGCACACCCACTTTAAATTTTGGTGGCTATTATCACACTACCTTGTAAGATGGTGCCAGGCTCTCTCTGACTTGCAGCAGTACATGGGAAAGCCCATCTATGACCCACTGTGGCCCAGGGAGGTGTTGATTTATATCCACTGCAGAGGGCTCTGCATACCAAGCTTAACCTCATATAGTCACACCTGACTTCGTCTGGGCTCACCTGAACCGTCCTGAACCCACATGGCCATACCTAACTCCACTTGGCCACACTCAACCTGACTGCACTTGGTGATACTGGCCTCATTGTCCCAGAGCCACTCTTCCAAGCCTTGAATTGTACTTCCAGGCAGTGAGCAGCTCAGGCATTTGCTGCAGAGCTGAGAGGAGTCGATGGTTTATAGTCAGTATCTAAGACAAAATTAGGACTTCCCTGGTGGCTCAGATGGTAAAGCGTCTGCCTACAATGTGGGTAGACCCAGGTTCGATCCCTGGGTCAGGAAGCTCCCCTGGAGAAGGAAATGGCAACCCACTCCAGTGTTCTTGCCTGGAAAATCCCATGGATGGAGGAGCCTGGTAGGCTATAGCCCATGGGGTTGCAAAGAGTTTGACAAGACTGAGTCTTTCACTTTCAAGACAAAATTAATAAAATACTGTTTTGGCTTTTTTAGGACGGAAGAGGAGAAGAAAGAATGGATTCAGGTAAAGCTCCTAAAGTTTTAAAGTCACCAAATGACCAAATTCTTGAGCAGCATAGTCATTTCATTCTGGAGCAAGGGATGGGATGGCCCTGTGGCCCTTCAGGTGTTGCCCATCCATCTATCCACCTTGAAGTGATGGATTGACCAAGCTTCTAAGTACCTTCAGACTCCACAAAACTTTGAATCCATTCTCTTATTTGGGGCTCCTCCTCAGTAAACAAATGAACGTAAAGGCCTGGAAGTAGGAATGCAGGGAGGTGCCTTCACCCTGGGGAGAATCTCTACTGGCTGGCAGTTTGAAGGTGGGTCTGTGCCACCTTTCTCTCCATGGCTGGCAGGAGCGATGCATTGTGTGGAAAGAGCAGTTTGACTTCCAGGATGGAGTCTGCACTTCCAGTGACAGGCCAGGGAGCATCATGGGGCAGCCAGAGCAGGCTCAGCTCAGAGCTGGCCATGGAGGGGACATTGGTCAGGAGGGCCAAGGCAGTGTGAAGACCAAGGCAGTGAGCAGGGTGGGCAGACCACCACCAGGCCAAATGCTAACCATTAGTGAACTGTGGCTCACAAAATTCATAGAAGAGAAATCTGAGTGAGAAGAGAAAAAGGAAATTCAAACAGATACTAGATGGTAATGCAGTTTCAGGAAATGGGAACACAGCCTCAGATCCATACAAAATGTTCCCAGAGAGTGTCTGCTTTTGGCTTGGAGTGCTGCATGTGGGGTGGCATTGGGATCCATGGGAACTGGAGTCACTGGTTACCTCCCTGAGCCTTGTTTCCTCACCTTATGGGGGGGCTATTGCCGAAATGTGAGGCTGTTGGTCAGGGGAAAAGGCAATGCCCATAGTGCCCTGTCCTGACCTTCCTGGAATGCTCTCTGAAGGCCCTTGTTCTTTGTGGTTTTGTTTCAGGTCATTCAAGCCACCATTGAGAAGCACAAGCAGAACAGCCAGACTTTCAAGGCCTTCAGTGGCTCCTTCAGCCAGGATGAGAATTCCCCCCTCACTCCAGAATCCCCTGTGAGAGCTAGCACCAGCTGGGTGACCTAGACCCTTTCCACAAGGACTGGTATCTGGGAGGGAAGCTGGTCCCCACACTCTCCTCGTGCTCACCTTTACTGAGCATCCATGTGAGGACCCCTGCTCCCTGCAGGTGTGGTCAGCACTCAGAATGGAGGGAGGGGAAGACAGCGCTGGATGAAGCTTCTACATGATCCGCTGTCCTCTCACGTGCACTAGGGGCTGTGGTCGTATCAGCAGGGGTGGCTTCCTCCCAATGGGGAGTCATCCCCAGGCCTGGGGGGAGCAGGGAAGCAGGATCCCCACCCACGGCCAGATAGGTGGCCCTAGGCCTTGGCCATCCCCTCTGTGTTCAGTTCAGTTCAGTTCAGTCACTCAGTCGTGTCCGACTCTTTGCGACCCCATGAATTGCAGCACGCCAGGCCTCTGTCCATCACCAACTCCCGGAGTTCACTCAAACTCATGTCCATCGAGTCGGTGATGCCATCCAGCCATCTCATCCTCTGTCATCCCCTTCTCCTCCTGTCCCCAATCCCTCCCAGCATCAGAGTCTTTTCCAATGAATCAACTCTTTGCATGAGGTGGCCAAAGTATTGGAGTTTCAGCTCTAGCATCAGTCCTTCCAATGAACACCCAGGACTGATCTCCTTCAGAATGGACTGGTTGGATCTCCTTGCAGTCCAAGGGACTCTCTGTGTGGGCACAACCAAACATGACTTCATGGTGAGGGTCCTCAGAGACATCCCTGATGCCCAGCCCAGACTGGCTCAACAGCTCTGAGTCCCAGACACCAGGCCTGGTTGGTCCTCCCTGTGGCCCACAGGCCACCTCATTATCCACTTTAATATTTGCATCAAATCTCCATTTTGTCTGCTTTTTGGACTATTTTGGAAGAAAACTTTGTGTCATACCCAGGCAAGAAAAGCGCTGTCTCCTAGCTTGAAGAGAGGTGACCTGAAAACAGGATCCCCTTGCCCCACCCCATACCTGCTATTAAAGTCAATGCAGAGGCAGAGCCCGACCACAGGGCACTGAGCTCTCCATGGATGCCGAGGGAGGAGCTAGAACCCAGCGCCCCTCACGTGGTGTGATGCAGCCAGCCAGGCCCAATGGGCCTTGAGAAGCTTCATACCTGCCCACCTTCCCCCACCCCCAGCTGGGAGATGATAACTCTCCTGGGACGCCTTCAGTCCTCAGCCAGGCCAGGGAGGGGCTGATTGTCAAAATCACAGCAAATGCTAGGCCCCAACAGTCTTTCTCCTGATGCTGTGATCAGATGGAAGAATTGGTGGTGTTCCAATATCACACTGGATGTCAGCATGTGGCCATGGGACCTCTGCTCATGCCAGCTGTCTCTGTCCCTTCCAGATGATGAGCCCCAGCTCTGAGGTGCCCGCAGTGCCAGCCAACAGTGGAGGGGGAGCTTCAGGGGTGAGTGACCCCCTCAGCTGTTGGCATGGGTGGGAGGTGGAAGTTGGGGTCAGATCAGGGTGACCTGAGGGTGAGTCCTTAGGAGTAAGCCTTTCCCCTACTCCATGAGACCTGGGTCCTTACAGTGATGGCCTCTGGGGCCTGTCGGGAGAGGGCTGGGGTAAGCCTGCTGGGACCCAAATGTCCATTTTTTGGGTGGGTGGAGGTTACACAGCTAAGATCTTCTGAAGATTTGTGCTCTTTACTGTGAATAGAATAGCCCTGGATGAATGTGCATCAAGGTGGTGCCTGGCCCTCGGGATGCTCAATCAGTGCGGGCAAAGATGCTGTGTCCAGGGACAGCCTGTGTCCTTGTCCCCACTCTGACAGGGCCAGGCCATGGGACTATGCCTGAGTCCCGCCCACTCTGTTGGTTGGGAGATTAAGCAGGAGGGCAAATGTGTGTGCCTCGAATGCGGTGAGTATGCAGTACAAGGGAGCGTCATTATTAACCACTGGGCCTAATTGTCATGAAGTCTGATGACAGTTATAACCCTAGACTACCAGGAAGGTCTGTACCCCACATCCTGAGAGGGGATTCTCCTGGGCACCCTCGCTTTGCCCTTGTGTGTGCATGCTCAGTCGTGTCTGACTCTTTGTGACCCTATGGATGGTAGCCCGCCAGGCTCCTCTGTCCATAGAATTTTCCAGGCAAGAATACTGGAGTGGGTGGCCCTTTCCTTCTCCAGGGGATCTTCCCAACCCAAGGATTGAACCAGAATCTCCAGGCAGATTCTTTACCACTAGCCCCACCTGGCCCTATTCCTCAGTTTTCCAGGCTCAAAAGAATGAGTGGGGGCCTGAGGCCCAGCCTGACACCTAACAGGGTGTTTGCTCCTAGAAAGGAACATCTCCTGTGGGTGGGTCAGTACTGTCCCCACCTTCTCTCCCCCATGCCTGCCTCTCCTTCCCTCCCCCACTTCTCTTTCTCACACCCTTATAGGGACCATTCCCTTGGGGGCAGGTGCACCCCAGTCAGACAGCAAAGTCTGCCTGAATGTAGCACCAGCTTCTAGAGCTCCTCTTTCCTGGCTACAAGGGCCACCCTGCTGGTCATTACCGCCATCCTGGGTTGGCGGTTGTGAAGGACAGCTCATTTTAGGAAGCGGAAATGGGCTTGACAGGTGAGGAGACCTAGCCTTCGACTCCACACTTCGTGGTGTGACTGGACTTGCTTGGGACAGCAGCAGAGGGAGGGACAGCTGCCTAGCTTGTCATGGGGAGTAAGTGTTCCTGTCCTGACTTAGATTTTCAGTAAGAAAACTAATCTCCTCCTCCCACAACATCCATGCATTGATAGCACTGAGCCCCTGCTGAGGCCCCAGAACAGAAGGGGTGACCCCCGGCTCTGTTACAAGAGCAGAGGCTTTGCCAGGTCACACATGACCCCTGACCTGACATGTCTTGGATTGCAGGCACTGGGAAAACCTTGAGAAGTTCTTGGGCTCTGAGGGAAAGATATAGTTTTTCTAGAGCAGGATGGGGTTCAGGGACCAATCGAGAGGAAGGGAACCCCCTTATCTGAGTGATACTTCTGCCACACAGTATGCTGTGGGGGTCAAAAGCAGCCTGTGCTAATTTGTTTGAACTCAAAATCAGGAAATCTAAAAGCCACATGGTCAGTAGGGGAGAGATGGTCTTATCACAGCCCTTCAAACTCCCTGAGGGGCTTCCTGCATCGTGACCCTGTCTCGCCTTGCCTTCTTTCCAGCCCACCCTCCCCGACCATGCCCTGGTCTCCCTCACTTAGCCATGTCCCAGGGCCTGTGTACCTGCTGCCCCCTCTGTACAGAATGCCTCAATTATGTCCCCTCTTCCCCAAGATCTCATCTGTGAGGCCTTTACAGCTGACCCCAGGATTACTGACAAGTGTTTCCCTCATGAAGCAGCCCATTATCAGCTTTATGAATCACGAAACTATACATGTAAGGCTTGCACTGTGCTACTGGGCTCCTTTCAGTAACGTCTAGGAATGTCATGAAAAGCAGTCCGCACATTCAGGCTTCCTCTGTGTAACTGACCAGAGAGAACTGACAGATGGGGCCTCTGCAGTTTTCCAGTTGGCCCCTGGGTCCCTTGGCCAGGGGTCTCTGACAGCCTCTGTGCGGCCCTTTGCATAAAGCGCTGCCTCTCCCTGCCTCCACAGGGGAGCTGAGCTGGACCCCATGCAGGGCCCTCTGGCATCTAACCCTCGGCCTGGGGTGGGCTACAGGGCATCAGGAGCCATGAGCAACCCCCATTCTTTGTTGGGCGAGTCCATAGCAGGCCTCAGCCCTGGGATGCAAGGAGAAGTGGAATGGCTGCAGGCTGCATGGTCAGGGAGGGGCACTGAGGAGGATCCAGTGCCAAGGCAGGGAGAGAGAAGCAGGAGGTGTGGCTGGCACACAGGGCAGGGAGTGCCCACTGGAGAAGCTTCTAGCTGGAAGGACCTGAATGCCACATGTTTAAGGTTTTAACCTGTGAGTGGGTCCTGACATGAGGCCTTGGGCAATTCCTCAGCCTCCACCCTTACCTTCTCCTGGATGGAAAGAAGAGAGAGAGAAACTACGTCAGATGCCTGTTGGCCACTTGGGTGCCCCTCCAACTGGTAGCCCAACTCCTTTTATAGGTGAAGAGGTAACTGGGAGCCCCTGAGGGTCAGGGCCTCAGCCCAGTCCAGGGGTCCGTCTAGGCCAGGCTGCAGACCTGCTGGGCAGTGACAGCGACACTCAGTCAGTGGATGAGCAGGCCGCCCCTTTCTCCCACCTGGGGGCTCAGCCTTCTCAGGGCTCTGCAGCATCTCTGATTCGCAGACGCTTGAGATCACAGTTCAAGTTCAGGCCTCCTTATCCCAGTCCGTTTACCCACCCCAAGCCAGGCCGGGGCCCTACAATAGACAGACATCTGTTAGCAACAGACTCGTAGCTCTGGCCCCAGCACAGGTGGTCTGGCCATGGTTTTTCTCATTTGTGTCTCCGGAGAGCACAGATTTTAGTGGACCCAGGGCAACTCAGTGAAACTCCTGTTATATAAGGCGAGTCTAAGACATACTCAGTGGATATTTGCAGAAAGCACCCAAAAGTGGGTTTTAATTCTGACACTAGAAAGAGCGATCTTTGCTACAACATGCCGAATGTCAGCTTTTGGAGAGGAAATGTAACTTCACTCTTGGTGTGCTGGTTTGATTTCCTGGTGTTGTCCTCAGACACACAGTTTCCACAAGCCATCTTTCCTAAGAGAAGCTAAACCAGGAAGTTTTGCAAGGGGGCCTTGCAGAAGCCCAAGACTTCCCTGTTCTGTAAAAGTTACATCTCTCTTCTCAGAAGCACAGAAATGTCAGAGTCCCCGACCCACCGTGACCACACATAGACCCCTCCACGATGCCAAGGAAGGCCCCACCCCTGCCACCCTCTCCTCAGCATGCACAGATTTAGTGCAACCCATCCTCCAGGGCCCTGGGACAGAGCTGCCCACAAGAGGAAGAGGGGCTGGGCCTCACTGGGCAGGGCCTAAGACGTAGGCCTATGTCCACACCCTTCAGGACAGATGATAACTGTGTGGCTCTGTCTTCCGGTTCTGGTTGTCAGGACCACTGTTTGGGACCCACTTCTTAACCTGAATTTTCCTCCTGCTTCCCTGCTTTATGATTGAATCTGCTGAAGAGAAAATGCTTAGTGAAACAGGCCCTGGCACATACCTCCTCCCAGGCCCACGCTTGCTTGTTTGGAGTGCTGCGGGTGGAGTCACTTGGCTGTTACTGGAGAAAGCCACAGTTCCACATCTCCCCGGTTAGACTTGGCCCAGCCTTTCCAATGTCTCCACACCCAGAGAGAAAATCTAAGCCTCTCCCTTTTGTTGGCCTATTCTGTATCCTCATCCAAACAGGAAGTATGGTTGGCCAAGAAGACCTGTCCCCAACAACACAGGTAGGCTCATCCCAGCCACCTGGTCACCAACTTTCGGTATTGGGAACTGCGTGGGGTAGTGTATCAGTGGTGGGCCACAGTGGCTTATAGTCCTCAGCATGGAGGGAGCTGGTACCTAGCCTGAACCCTGTCTGAGCACTGAGCTGCTGCCTGACAAAGGAAGCCAGGAGGGTTGCTCAGCCGAGCCACAGCCCCAAGATGCCCTGCTCTGGGAACTGCCCTCTGTCCCTTTGGCCAGGACAGGGTCCCTGCTGTCCTGGTGACCTTCACAGGCCAAGCTCATGGCCACACACCTCTGGCCCACTACAGCCTCTCCTCCATCTTGTGGGCCAGCCCTGCCCCTCCAGCCCCCTGCCTACCCCCTGGCCCTCAGGGATACCCCGGAAGCCCCTTTGGTCCTCTGGTGTTCTCTGCAATTGTGCAGTGCTGTTTTCAGGGTCTGGAGAGCCGAGGTTCTATGGCACACGTCAGGACTTGAAGGCAAGCCAGTGGATCCAGCCACCCTACCTCTGACCACTCCCATCCCAAGTGCCCTTGGTGTCCTCACCTGGAAAATGGGAATGACAGGGTCGCCAGGAAGATTGGTGGAGGGCTGGGGCTGCTGGAGCTGCTGCAGACCCGGGGATGGCCCCTCCCTTCTCTCCTCTTGTCTGAGCCCTAGCAGTTCTGGAGATGGTCTCCAAGGAAAGAACCCCGAGTGGGGCAGACAAATGTGTCTCAGGGCTACAGTGTGGCTGGCAGCCCGTGTTGGATGGCAGGGTCCACCCACAGAGCTCTGAGGTCCTGAGCTGCATGGAATAAACTGAGAGGGGGACATCTTAAACCCAGTGTCCATGGGGCCAGGGGTCATGAGATGGAGGAGAAGCGGGGAGGTCTTGGTGGAATAAGTGTTCCTGTGACCCTCAGAGGCACCAGCTGTCTCAGGGCTCCTACTACCAGGTGGCCGGAGCTGGCCTCACGGTGGTGGGGCCCACAGTGGGGACTATGAGCAGAGGCAGCAGAGCTGGGGAGCATAGGCCGGTGCTCAGGCTGCTTAACAAAGCACCGCAGACACTTATTCGCTCACAGTTCTGAGGGCTGCAAATCCAGGATCAAGGTGTTGGCAGGGCTGGTTTCTCCTGAGGCCTGTAGACTTAAAGAAAAACATACAACTTAAGAGTTGAATTTAAGTTTTATTAAGAGTCTTACTGAAGACTGTAGCCCAGCAGACAACTCTGAGAAACTGATTCTAAGAGGGGGGGGAGGAGCTAGGATATGAATGGATTTTTTTTTGGCTAGGACATACAGGTAGTCAGACATCCATCTTAGTAAAAGATGACTGCTAATCGTAAAGAACACATATCTCAAGTTACACTTTTGGTGTTTTTCTGTGCATGGGAAGATACAAGAATCTGGGGTCTTAGAAATTCTGAGACGTGCATCTATCTTGGGGCCTGTTTATCCAGCACACAGAATGTCTCCTCTTGTATTTTCATTCTGGCCGCACTGTCATGACTGCAGTGGTTGTGTCTAACCCTTATATAACTGGATAATGAGTGACAGTCTTTGTTCTTTTCTTGTTTACAGGCATCTCTCTTTGGCATGTAGATAGCCATCTTTCCTCTGTGTCTTCACATAGTCTTGCCTCTGAGCGTGTCCATGTCCTAATCTCCTCTTCTTATAAGGACACCAGTTATGTTGGATTAAGGCCTACCCAAGTGACCTCATTTTACTTTAATCACCTTTTTCAAGGCCCTCTCTCCAACTACAGTCACATTCCAAGGTGCTGGGGATTAGAACTGCAAACTATGACTTCTGGGGGACACAATTCAGCACAAGCCCCTCCTTTCTGTCTCCTCACCCCTGACCAGTGCATCTCTTTCTCCTTCAGTTTGTAGAGTTTATATTAAATCTATTTCTAGCTTATTTTGTTCAGATGTTTATTATAGAAGTTTCGGACACACCGAAGTAAATAACAGGCAGTGAGCCCCGCCTCAGCCGTCTGGAGCAACTTCAGCTCTGTGCTTTTGTCACTTATTCCACTCTACAGATGAGGAAGCCAGGCTTGGAGAGGAAAAGTGACTCATGCAGGGTCCCACGGCTGAGGAGGGGCGGGGCAGGGCTCTGGGAGTTTCCCCTAACTTGCACTCCTGCTAACCAGCTGGGGAAACCTAATCAGACAACCCTTCTGAGCCCCCATCCCAGCCTCACTGCATGGTCAGTGCCCCTCCCTCCCTCACTCCTGCCTGCCTCCCACTCGCCTCCCAAGCCATTGCATCAGATGGGGCTGGGGTCCTAGACACAACTGATGTCACTGTGGCTAGAGGGTAGGTGGCCAGAGCAGACCACACCAGCTCTCAAGCTTCTGTTCATAGTGCAGAGGGGACACAGTCCTCGATGGGAATGTGAGGTGGGGGGTGGGGGTGTTGGGGGTGCTGGTCAGTGAGTGACTGATTTGCTTTCTATATGTTTTTTGGTTTTCTTCTTCTTTCACAAGCTGTTCTGGTGAACAATTGAAACAATCCAGATGAGAGAGTCAGATAAGAGTAACTCTACCCCAAACAGCCAATAGGATCATCAGGGTGTGCTTCCTTCCAGTCTGTTTTTCATGCATGTACCCTTTTTGCTATAAACATCATATGCTACTGTGTGTTATTTTGCTATTTGCTTGTTTCCCTTAGCTATAGACCTCAACACCTTTAATCTTCTGATATGTCACCTTGACATCTACCTCCCAGGCATGATTTATGTACCTGTTCCTTAGTTTTAAACTGCATCAGATTCTTGAAAATTTGTAAATATATGCATACCATAAAAGGTATAAATACTTTTAATAAAAAAGTAAAGTGATAGAAGAAAATGAAAACCTCTCTCCCACTGCTGCCTGCCACTCCCAATTCCTCTTGGCTCCAAGGACTTTGATGTGGTTCTTAGAAATCTTTTTGAGAAACCTTACACAAAACAGCTTGTTTATACGTTAAACAAAACAAAAGTAAAAGGATTTTATAGTGTGTTCTTGTGACTCGTCTTAAAGGTATTTTAACCTCTCTGAACACACACCACATTATGTTTCATGACTTCCTGTTGTTTCTCTTCTCTTGCTGAAAAGACTCATCAGTGCCCTCCTTTGTAGGAAATTCAGGCAGCATCAGAGGAGACAGAGAGGGGAGCCCAGCCCCCTGACCCTACTCCTCCACCCCAGGAGAGCGCTCTCACACGTGTTGGGTGGGTGAGTGCAGGCATCACACTCTGGGGCCCAGTGAAAGATAAGAGTGTGGAAGCAAGGGCCACCTGGCCGGATGCTGGGTGCAGACACCCGGGTCCTCGGCGTCTGGACTTTGGTGCAGATCAGCCACCATTTCCCCTGGTGTGGGTTCCGGTTGTTATCTCTGCAGACACAGCAGGGTTACATCACTGACCTTTGTGGAGGGCCAAGTCATTCCAAGCATAGAGTTCCTGATCCTCTTGGAATTTCACTCTGTGTGATAGCAGGGCAGCTTCTGAGGAGCGAGGCTGAACAGGGGGCCATGGCCAACGTGGCTCCTGCTTAATTCCCTTCTGCACGTCCAGCTTTCTTGCCCCGCATGTGCGTTGCCTGTGTGTCACACAGCTGCCACTCCACACGTGCTGGGAAGCTGACTGCAGTGGTTTGCCTCCAACAGTCTGAGCCCAGGAGAGGGTCCTCTAAGACCAGACGTGACAAGGAGAAGCAGGGCTGCAGCAGCTGTGGTGAGACCTTCAACTCCATCACCAAAAGGAAACACCACTGCAAGCTGTGTGGGGCGGTGAGTCCAGGCGGGAGGAGGCCAACTGTTGGGACCTCCATGTGCTTCATTCCTCCTCCCAATCTTCTTTCCATGCACACAGACCCCCTGGATTCTGGACCTCTGAGTAAGAAGGCAGGGCCTGGAGGCCCAAAGGGGTCCAGCCTCGGGGCCTCTGCCTGCTGGACAAGGCTCCTGATCCCCCTGGCTCATGGGCAAACCCTTCCCCTCCACATGATGTCACATCTCTCTTGGTCACTGTGGCCCTTCCAGCCTCCTTCTGGACAGTCTTCTGTCCCTAGGTGGTAGGGTCACAGGTGCCCTTGTCTTGTAGGTCATCTGTGCGAAGTGCTCTGAGTTCAAGGCTGAGAATGGCAGGCAGAGCCGTGTCTGCAAAGAGTGTTTCCTGACCCAGCCAGTGGCCCACTTGAGCCTCAGCCTTGAGGAGCCCCTGGAGCCCAAGCAGAGCACAGAGGTAGGTGGGCTGGATCTGGTGAGCCTTCCAGACACAAGGCCCCAGGAGCCTTGACAGATGGTGCCCCCAGGGCTGGTTGGCTTCCCTGGGACCAGGACTGATGAGGCTCAGTTGGATCCATAGGCCACTGCAGGCAGCTAGCAACTGAATGCCAAATATCTCCTGTGTGCTTGTTGAGCTTCATAGGGTCTAGTCATGGTTGAGAGCTTGGGAATCATTTGCACCCTGGAGTTAGATGGTGCATTAGTCAGCTCAGGCTGAATAACAAATACCACAGGCTGGGCAGCTTAAACAACAGAAACTTATTTCATCATAGTCCTTAAGGCTGGAATTCTGAAATCAAGGGATCAGCAAGCTGGTTTCAATTGCGGTCTCTTTCTTTGGTTTGTTGATGGACTTATTCTCCGTGTCTTCACATGGTGCTCTCTCTATGGGTATCCTAATCTCACCTGTGAGGACACTGGTCATATTGGATTGGAGCCCATACATATAACCTCATTTTAACTTAATTACCTCCTTAGAAGCCTCATCTCCAAACACAGTCTCACTGTGTGTGTGTGTGTGTGGGGGGGGGCGCGGGGTTGGCACTTAGGGCTTCAACATACGGGTTTAAGGGGAGACAGTTCAGTCCACAGCAGATGGGAACACATTTCATCTTCACTCACGGTCACCCTCATTGTAGGCCTGGAGACCCTGCTGAAGTGAGATGTTGCTCCCACCTTGACCAAGCCATCAGGGTGGCAGGGACAGTGAGGACACCCGCCCCCTTCTCACCTCCTGTTCTCTGGAGATGGCTGCTGCCCTCCAGGCCCTCCTTGAAGGTCACTGTCCCTATTTGATGAAGTAACAGGAAAGTTGGAAAAAAAGAGAATATGGCTTTCCAAAAAAGTACATTTTTCCATTCTCTCCACATAACATAGTCCATGATTCTCAAGGCCAGCTGCACATTGGGGTCTTCTGGGAAGCTATTTATAATGTTCATTTCCCTTCATAAAGGTTCTAGGGAAGGTTATCCGGGTGGGTCAGGACTCTGATTGGCGCCCTAGTTAGAGTCTCTGGTTGTCTTAGAGGTTAAGTGCATCGGTGTATTAGAACTGAGTGAAGTATTATCTCGACAGAGGAGAGAGGGGCCCCTTGCACAGCTCCCTCGGCCTTCTCATCCATGCATTTTAAACGCTGTGTCTGGGAGACCCGTGTCCCAGGTCCAAGCAGGAACCGGTTTTATCAGGTGTGTCTGAGGGATTTTCTGATGACCTAGGGGTTGTGTCCATGACTGCTCTAAACACGTCAGAAGAGAGAGAAGGGTGTGTATGATGCATGATGTGTATGTGAATGAATGTGTGTGTGTGGTGTGTGAGGTGTGTGTGGGTGTTGGGGGGTGGTATGGGTGTGTGTGTGTGGTATGTGTGAGGGGTGTGTACCTGTGTGTGTGTGTGTGTGTGTGTGTGTGTGTACAGATAAATCACCGAAAGCCACCACATTCTGGTTTCCTGCAGTTCCAGTGTTTTCTGCTCTGCCTTTATTTCTGTCTTTGACCTTTCTTGTGGTCTCAGTCCCTAGAGGGTCCAGCCCAACCCCAAGTGGCCTTGCAGTGACCCTGGGCAAAGTCAGGTGGGCCTAGGCCTTTGTCCAGTCTGTCTTCCCGTCCTGCCTCTCTCCCCCCAGAGCCTTGGCCCTGATGCTTCCCCAGGAGAGTAGCTCTTACAAGTGAGACTCACTTGACTTGTTCTCTGCGTTCCCAGAAGCCAGTCGCTGCGGACCCCCCACCCAGCCTGCTCTGCGGCCCCCTGCAGGTGTCAGATGGCGGCACAGCATGGAGCAAGGCGTGGGCTGCCATCTCTGAGTCGGACTCCCTGGAGTTGGTGCTGCACCTCCACGGAGGCAGCCAGGTGTGTGCTCTGTCCACTGGGCTGTGCTGGGGGTGGGGGTTCACCCTGCTCCGGCAACCAGAAGCTCAGACCCGGGGCCTCAGGCCTGTGCCCACATAGGCCTGGGCCATGCTGCCTGGGACCAGCTTCACTTGGATGGTGGCTCACGTGACCCTAGGGCCTGTTTCCCCGACTGTCCAGAATCACCCTTCTGCTGCCCACTTGTGGGAGGTGGTATTTAGTGATGCCAGGACTCTAGAGGCTAGAGTGCTGACGCTCCTCTACTTTTCAGCAGGATGGCCAGCTGCTCCATGCCATCCCCCTCTCCGGCTGCAGGGTGAGTGTGCTGGAGCCTTCAGAGAGACTGGATGCCAGGCACGTGTGGCAGCTGCAGCAGGCCCAGCAGTCTTTGTACCTGAGCGCCCCGTCTGCCGAGCTGCAGCAGCAGTGGCTGGAGGCTCTCAGCTCAGCAGCCCATGGGCGTTCATCCCAGGCTCCAGCTACCCCATGAGCTGAGTCTCTGCCATCTTTCCTAACTGTACAGCCACCACAGCAGGGCCTATGCTCTTCTGAGAGGTGGTGTCAAGGCCCCACATGGGCGTGAAGAGAACCTGGACCTCTGAGGGGCCAACGGGCCACACAGCACTTTGCTCTGGAGAGTTCCTCCATGTCAGAGAGGAGAAAAATGAGGCCCAGAGAAGGGCAGCCAACTGCCTAGGTCATGCAGCATGTCTCTCAAAGACCTGGGCTTCTGCCTGCAGGCCCCGTCATGTGGCCCAGAGTAGGGCGTAGGGTGACTGTCAAGAAAAGTCTGTCTGAGTGGGCCATGAGCAGTCACCTGTGCCAGAAGACAGAAGGAGCTCATGGGCGGTGCCCAGGGACACCTGGTGGATGTCTGCAGTCATGCCATCCCTCCCACTGATTGCCCACCATCTACACCATCTACATCCATGCGAGCTGAACCAGACCTGGCCCCTGGACTCCACCTCTCTTCTCTTTCCCCTCCCAGCGACTGGGCACAGGATTGTAGTTTTCCACTTCATTTGGAGATGCCCGAGGGGGCGAGTGGTACGTTCCTAAATAACCATGCTGCAAAACTACAGGGGGACCACACAGGCATTGTGTGGGGCCCCGAGATTTGTGCCTGCCTCCCCTGGTGGGTGGTGGACAGTGCTTATCTGCATAAATAAATAAATGCTGGCAGCCAACAGGTGGATATAGCCTTGGGGCAGGGTCTCTGCACAGTGGGCCTGCTGGTGGTTGGATGGAGAATGAGGGTAACAGGGGCACAGCCAGTAATCGGGGCCTGGACCCCCATACAGGCCTTCAGGGTGCAAGTCACACGCCTGTGGGTGCCCCAGGATGCAGCAGCATCCGATGGTGAGGCCTCAGGCAAGGTGCCATGCCTGGACAATTGCGGTGTCGCTGTTCATGCTAGCGGGGTGGACAGGACTGTTTGCCCCTGTAGCAAGTGGAGCCAGACTTAGCTATGCGATCACGGGGTGCTGGGCACTCACAAAGTCAACAGGAAAGTCTATTTGGACCAGAGCCTTGGGAGAGAGCTGAGGGACTTAGGGAGTGATGACTGAGGGGCATCCAGTCCCTTGGGACCTCCATCTCTCCAGCATCCACAAGGCACCCTGCAGGGATGTCTGTCACTGCCCAGTTGTGGGCAGAGTTGCAGGGCACCTACCTGGAGGCTGAGAGGGCCATTGTGAGAGCCAGAAATGGATGACTGGTCGTGGGTGAAGTGGGGGTTGGGCTCCGGTGAGGAATGGCAGGGCCCAGGTGAGGTGAGTAGAGTCCAAGTGAGACAGTGGGCCATAGGTAAGGTAGACAGGGTCGGTGAGGTACAGGTGAGGTAGGAGAGAGCACAGGTAGAGACAGAGGTGAGGCGGGCAGGGCACGGGGGAGCTTATGCATGAGTCAGCGCCATCCCCTGCATGCCCACCCTGCGATGCCTGCATGATGCAGCAGCTGTATACCTGGGCCTCAGTCCTGTGACAGCCCACCCGCCCTGCAGTGGGTGTTCTGACGCTGCTTGATAACAGCAACCTGCCCACTGGGAAGGGGAGGCCAGGACCTTCCAACTGTGCTCTTATTTAAGGAAACACAGCAAAGTCCTATCCAGGGAGCCAAGGCGGGTGTCAGAGGCAGTGAAGGGACCAGCCAGCCCCTCCCCACTGGTCCTGCCCCTTCTCCCTCGGAGCGAGGGGGCCTAGTGGGGCTCCTTCTCAGGGTCAACTCTGTATCACTCCCATCTTACCTGAATCCCAGAATGTTCCCACTTGATAGCTGAGGAAACTGAGTCACAGAAAGGACTCCTCCAAGAGTCTCACAGCTCCAGACCAAGTGCACAGCCAGAATTGACCCACTGGACATGGTGCCACTCTGCCAGTCTGCGGGGTCAAGACTGGGCCCCCTATTCAGGGTCCTCACCCAGGGCTGCCACTGTGGATTCTGCCATTGTGGCCAGTTCCCCAGTAAGCTCTTGGGCACCAGGGCAGGCCTGAGCCCTATCCTCTCTGACCCAACAGCTTGGGGGGCCTGGCATACAGGTATCCATGGTAATTTCAGGAGGGTCCTGTCCTCATTCAGCACATGGAAAGCCTGGTGAGGTGGCCATTCTGTCCCTAGCAGCTCGGGGTCCACCAGGACATTGCATTCCATCACAGTCCATCGGAGAGTGTCCCGGGGCCAACTGCAAGGGTGAAAGCAGGAGGCATTCCATTGGCTGTGGCTGCAGCAGGACTGGGGAAAATGTCCTCGCTGTCCAGTTTGGACACTGCTGGGCCCTGAGGATGCAGAGGAAAGGAAATCCCTGTTTGGAGTGGCTATTGCCATTGAGACACTGAGAAGAAAACGTGCAGCCATGGAAGAGAGAAGCAGGGTGTGTGTGTGTCGGCGGGGGGCGGGGAGTGGTGGCACGAGGTACCTGGAAGCCTCACTCCTGACCAGGACATGGGGAGGGGTTACAGAGAGGGTGCCTAAGTTGAGGGCAGGGCCACCAAGATCTGGAGGAGCCAGTGAGACACAGTGAGAAGAAGGAACCTGGGGGAGAAAAGGCCTAGTCATGGGGTCTCCACAGGGTCTTTTTTGGTGATGCTCCAGGAGGCGAGAGCCAAGGGGCAGGCCTGGCGAGTCTTAATAGACCCAGTTGGCTGCAATAGGGATGACCAGGGCAGAGATGGAGACAGGGCCAGGTATCTCAACACAGACCCCCATGATGGGCACACCAGCAGTCATGGTTATATAGGGACACTTCTGCCAACTGTGCCCATGCAGGCATGGACCTATGTGGCCAGAGCTACCAGCTTTTCAGGAGATGAAAGAAACTTGTTCTTATGAAACATCCCAATAAATGTTAACTATTGTAGAGTTTGAAGTCATGGGGTGGGTGGCCAGTGGATGGCTCCAGGGATCTCTCCGGCTAGGGGCATCTGGCCTGCCCTGAGCCCTCTGGATGCCCCAGTAAGGACTGGGAAAAGGAGGCTGCCTGCCTGAGTCTCCACACCGTATGTCTGGGTGACTTTGAGACTGGGCTTCTTCCCACGCACACATTGCCAACATCTGTCCACCCTCTTCTTGTCCCAATAACCCAGGGCCTGCCCACACCACACTGCCCACCCACAGAGCGGGGAGGTGGATGCACACTGGCTTTTAGCTCCTTCACTGTCCTTCCTTTTCAATCATCTCCTCCTCCCCAAGTCCAGCTCCCAATCCTGCAGGACAGGAGGCCATCCCCCTGTCCTAAAGAATGCCAGTTAGGGCAGGAAAAGGTCTGAAGTACCCAACTGCCACAGGAGTTAAAGGCCTGAGCTGAAAGTCTTCTGTGCCTCCAGGGGCTGCTGCCTGCAGTGTGAGGAACACACGTCCCCACTAAGGCCACGGGGGATGTTGGCTGTGTCCCTCATAGTCATGGGAAGAGGAAGGAGCCACCATACACAAGGGCCTGCTGCAGCCAGGCACCCAGCCCAGCCATTAGCTGAAAAGAATTATAACTCAGGGAGTGTCTTAGTAGTAATGAAACAAAGACCCAGAGAGGGAAATACACTTGCCCAAGGTCACACAGTAAATCAGGGCCACCCATTCACTCTCTGTCCATTTCTTCATGCAGCAAGCACTGACGGCATGCCTGTGTGCTGGGCACTAGGGCGCCAGCCACTCGGATCTCTGGGACTCAGGGATTGAATAATGCCCTTTAGCCTCTGACCCTGCCACATTTCCAGCCTCATTTTCTCCTGCCCTCCCTTGCTCCCCTGCTGCTTCATCCTGACCTCAGATTACCAGGCTCCAGTCACTGGGTCTTCAGAACATACTAGTCTCCCTCCCATCTCAGGAAATTTGCACATGCTGTTCCTCTGCCTGGGGGTTCTTCCTTCATGACTTTGCAAGAGTCTGCTCCATGAACCTCAGCAGAGCCCTTGCCCTAATCTCTCTAGTTTTTGTTTGGGTATTTGCCTTCTTGTTTAATCTCTGTCTCCTCATCTAGAGCAGAAGCTCTGAGGGCAGAATGAAGCACCTATGATAGCACCTGGCAGAGAATAAGTGCTCAGTTAATATCTGCCAACAGCATTAGTGAAAGTTCAGGGATTTTGCTCTTGCCATGCAGCCCCAGAGCCCTTTGGGCCTGGAATCCTCTTTTAACAGATCTTCTCTAGTGGCTCAGATGGTAAAACATCTGCCTAAAATGCAGGAAACCTGGGTTTGATCCCTGGGTCGGGAAGATCCCCTGGAGAAGGAAATGGCAACCCACTCCAGTATTCTTGCCTGGAAAATCCCTTGGACGGAGGAGCCTGGTAGGTTACAGTCCATGGGGTCGCAGAGTCAGACATGACTGAGCGACTTCACTCACTTTAACAGATCAGGAAACAGAGCCAATGGCTGCCTGGGATCATAAAGGCCCAGTGGCTCTCCTGCCCGCTCCGAGGTCCCCAGGTATCCGGGACATAGCCAGGTTCTCCTCAGACATCTGGTCCCCATTGCAGAGAATAGCACGAGACCAAGAGAGCTGCCACGCCCCCAGAAAATCACCAGAGGGGCTGCTGCTGGTGCTGGTGCTGCTGCTGGTGCTGCTGCTGCTGCTGCTGCTGCTGCTGCTAAGTCGTTTCAATCGTGTCCGACTCTGTGCGACCCCATAGATGGCAGCCCACCAGGCTTCCCCGTCCTTGGGATTCTCCAGGCAAGAACAATGGAGCGGGTTGCCATTTCCTTCTCCAATGCATGAAAGTGAAAAGTGAAAGTGAAGACGCTCAGTCGTGTCTGACTCTAGCGACCCCATGGACTGCAGCCTACCAGGCTCCTCCGTCCATGGGATTTTCCAGGCAAGAGTACTGAGTGGGGTGCCACTGCCTTCTCCGACCAGAGGGGCATTGGGACCCAAATGGGTCTGACTTACACCTGTGCCCATCCCTCACTGCCCTCCCAGGAGATAGTGGACCCCTGTACACATGGAGGTGGTAGGATCAGTCCCTGAAGCCCCGGCTGACATTCCCAGGCCTTGGGGGGCTCTAATCCGCATCCCCTAGATGCTCACAGGGCCTTCCCACCTCCTGGGGTCTGATAGAGCCCTGGAATCCAAGCCCTTCCTAGCAGCTGGCCCAGGTGCTGGGCATCCAGGAAGGAGGGTGGGCTCACCTCTTCAAGAGCCACTGCAATGTGTCTGTAGACCAGATCTCTCTGAACGATCCTTCTGTGAGCCCAGCTGGCAACTGAGAGTGGCTGTTCTGTGGACTCCCATTGCCCATTCCTACTAGTCACCTCCCCTTCCTCGTGGGGTTCCCAGGGGGCCGTGGATGGTCCTAGAGGACTTCAGGTGGTCACAGGGGATTCAGGTGGTCCTGAGGGGCTCCAGGTGTTTCTGAGGGCCCAAGATGGGTCTCTAGTTGGTCTCGGGGGACCCCAGGTGGTCCTCAGGAACTCGAGATGGTCCCTGTGAGGCTCCAGGTCTCCCCAGGGAGCTCAGGTATTCCTAAGTACTCCAAGTGATCCGAGGAGCTCCAGGTGGTCCCAAGGCAACCAGTTGTGACAGGAGGCCTGGCTGCTCCCTAGTCACATACCCTCCTACATCCACCCCTGCCCCCCAATTGTAAGAGAGAAAATGGAGGGCCAGAGAGGTGGGCCGGACGAGGGCAAGCCATGGGGAGCAGCCAGGAACCCACCCCAGCAGGATGGCAAGTACCAGGTGGTGCCAGGGAGAAGAGCTGGTGGCTCAGGTGGGCCATCTGGCCCCAAGGTCATAGAAAGGGAAGGTGTGCAGGAGAAGGGAAGGTGTGCAGGAGAAGGGAAGGTGTGCAGGAGAAGGGAAGGTGTGCAGGAGAAGGGAAGGTGTGCAGGAGAAGGCCTCCATCTGGGCCCCTATACCACAGGCTCACTGGCCGGCTCTCCACTCCCTCTGCCGGGGTTGGTCCAAGATGGCCATGTGACCCAAGACAGTCAGTCCCCCTTTGAGGGTGGAGGGGGACCATCCTAGAACGAGATGGGAGGGCCTCCCAGCGAGCCCAGACTAGGATAGGAGAAAAGAGGGAAGAAACACATCTCTGACTTTTGCCTGAAGCAGCAGCGGCGAGCGAATAAAGTTCATCTGGAGCCCTATTTCCTCTACGGCCCTGCCCCACCCCACAGCACCCACAGACAGGGACCAGCCTGCATCCTCCAAAACGTCCTGCCTTGACCCTATATTCCCAGCAGGATCCAGGCTGGCAGTATCCCTGAGAGGGACAAAACCCTCCCCTTTCCTGCCAGGGCCAGGCCTGCCCCTGGGGGGTCTGGTCATCAGCACTCCAGTTCTGCCTGCTGAAAATGCGCTTGCCACATCTCATGAATCTATCTTCATCTTGGAGGGCCACTTCCCTGTGCTCTATCCAAACTCAGAGAGCAAATCATAGCCCCCCCGGAACATCTGCCCCCAAGGGGCACTGGAAAACTGACACCAGAGCAGCCCATCTCCAGAGAAAAATACTGGAGTAATTCCCAAAGCATCCCCACTTCCCAGAGGCAGGGCGTGGCCATTCTCTGTGTGTGGTCCTAAACCCAGAGTCCTCCAGCATTCCCTCCTTCCTCCCAAAACCTCGGGGAAGAGACCATCATCTTCACTCCATTCACAGAGGGGGACACTGCAGCTCATCACTGAGAGTCATGCCCTAAGTGGGTTCCCAGTAGCTCCCAGAGGAGGGGAACACGTCTTAGGTGGAGCCCCACTGGCTCCCAGCAGGGGGCCTGTGTCTTATGTAACTTTCTCTCAGTAGCAGATCCTGCTACACAGATCGAATGCAAGGAGTTTATTTGGGAGGCAACCCAGGAAGAATAGTAGCGGAATGGAGAATGAGGCAGAAAAGGGAAGAAAGCCAACACAAGTTGGCTTCCTGAGTTGAATAGTGTCCCTCATCCCAAATCCATGTTCACCTGAAACCTCAGAATGTGATTTTACCTGCAAGTATATTTTTCACAGATGAAGTTAGTTAAAACGAGGATTGAGTGGACCGTAAACCCAATGATTGGTGTCCTTATAAGAAGAGGACAGGACGCATAAGGAAGGCCTTGTGAGGACGGAGGCAGAGACTGGCATGTCACAACCATGAGCCAAGGAACAGCAAAGTTCACCTGGAGTGACCAGAAGCTCACTCTGGTGTGTGTGGCATAGAAGGATCCTTTCCTAGAGCTTCCAGAGGGTACACAGCCCTGACAATATCTTTATTTCAGATTACTGGCCTCCAGAACTTTGAAAGGATAAATTTCTGTGGTGTTAAGCCACTAAATTTGTACAACAGCTCTAGCAAACTAACACAGATTTTGTACCAGGAAGGGGATGCTGCTATAACAGATATCTAAAAATGCAGCTGCGGAACTGGGTAATGTGTAGATGCTGGAAGAGTTTTGAGGCACATGATAGAAAATGCCTACATTTCCTTGAAGACATTGTTGGTAGAGATATGGACAACAAAGGTGATTCTGGTGAGACCGAGGTCAGAAAGAAGTGAGGACTTTGGGGCATATACCTGAAGAAAACCATAATTCAAAAAGATACACACACCTCAATGTTTATCACAGCACTGTTTACAATAGCAAAGACATGGAAGCAATCTAAATGGATAAAGTAGGCATGATAGCAGCAACATGGATAGACCCAGAGATATCTCACACTAAGTGAAATAAGCCAGACAGAAAAAGACAAACATTGTAGAATCAAAAAACAAACAAAAACCACACAAATGAACCCATATACAAAACAGAAATAAATGCACAGACATAGAAAACAAATTTATGGTTACCAAAGGGGAGAGTGGGAGAGAGGAATACATTAGGAGTTTGGGATTAACATATATATACTATATATAAAACATATAACTGATGAGGACCTACTGTATAGAACAGAGAGCTATACTCAATATTTTGCAATAACCTATAAGGGGAAATGATCTGAAAAAAATATATATGTATGTATAACTGGACCACTTTTCTGTACTGGTGTACGACATTGTAAATTTTTACTTCAATTAAAAAAAAAAGAAAAACCTCCAAAAAGGAAAAGAAAAGAAAGAAGTGAGGAAAATGTAGAGAAACTTTCTATTGTCTCCAAGAATACATACACATCATCATGAACACATTTTTGATATAAGTATGAACATGAGAGGTTCTTCCAGTGAGATCTCAGATGGAAGTGAAGAACTGGTTATTGGAAAAGCCATGAAGTAGCAGAAACTTGGCTGAATTATGTTCTAATGTTGAGTGGAAAGTAGAAATTGTAAGGAATGAACTTGACTATTTAGCTGAGGAAATTTCCAAGTAAAATGTGGATGATACGGCCTGGTCTCTCCTTGCTGTTTACAGTAAAATCTGAGACGAAAGAAAGAAATTGGGGAAGGAACTGATAAGCCAAAAGGAATCAGCGCTTGATGATTCGGGAAGTCCTCAGACAGTAAAGAATCTGCCTGCAACATGAGAGACCCAGTTTGATCCCTAGGTCGAGAAGATCCCCTGGGGAAGGAAACGGCTACCCACTCCAGTATTCTTGCCTGGAGAATCCCATGGACAGAGGAGCCTCACGGGCTACAGCCCATGGGGTTGCAGAAAGTCAGACACAACTGAGCAACTTTCAATTCACTGCACTTCAGTTTGTTAAATTTAGGAAATTCACTGTTCAGAAAGTGTGGTCTAAAGACAGCACCAAAGGTGTGGGAGAGCCTACTGCTGAAGAGATTAGGCACATGACTTGCAGGCCTACTCCACCATCTCAGGGGAATGAAGGAACAGAGATGGGGTTACTCAGGAAAGATCTGTGGAGCCTCTTATCTGATGGTGTGGCTCCCTGTGAATTATACAGAAGACCGGCAAGGTTTTTGAGACTATTACATCAGTTACATCTGCCAGTCTAGACTGAGAGGCCCAGGGATGGAATGAAGTGAAGAATGGCTTGGAGGCAGAGCCATGAGGCAGAGGCAGAGAAAAGAGAAGGTGGGGCTACAGCTACTGCCAAAGCCACAGAAAGCAGGGCCACCATCATGCACCCAGAGCATCAAGACACAAAGGGTTATTTACAGGCCGTGAAATCACTGAACTGGCACTGCTGGGCTTCTGACTTGCACCAGTGGCTCCTTTGCGCCTTCCTTTCTCTCCCTCTAGGACTGATTTAAGACTCTGGGAGATGTTGGGATGGGGTGCATGTATTTTGTACATGGGGGACCAAAGTGACTTTTGAGGGGGTTAGAAGGCAGATGATGATGGGTTAAAATTCATGTGACTAAAATTCATGTCCACTTGGAATGTCAGAATGTGACATTATTTGGAAGTAAGGTCTTTGTAGATGTAACTAGTTAAGATGAGGTCCATCCAATCACTGGTGTCCTTATAAAAAGAGGGAGTGAACACACAGAGAGACGAGCTGGTGGAGGCAGACTGCAGCGGTGCACCTACAAGCCAAGGCACACCAAGGATGCATCTGTCGTTTTAAGCTTCCTGATGTGTGGTACTTCCTTGTCGTGGGCCCAGGACACTGATACACAGAGGCTATTAGCAAGCAACTGAGGTCTGGAGCAACTGAAGCCTGGCTGCAGGGGAAGCCTGTGTGCCAGTCACCCATTCCTCCCAGCAGAGACCCCAGGACAACGTTGGGGTTTTTAGATCTTCCGCAGTGAGATGAGATGAAGTGCTCGCAATGGGAACGTGTGAGCCATCTCAGTACAATGATGTTAGGGAGGGCCTGAATAGGGTTTGGGCTTATGTGAGGCAATTTTGATGAGGGTTCAAGGAAGCAGAGCTGGGTTGGATGCTGTTAGGAAGTGGGACTTGTTCTATGCTTGAGTATCAGTAAATTTTATTGGAAAGTGTGAGGAATGAAGGGAAGCAAAGGCTGTGGCTGGTAACAAAGCAGCGGTCACTTATATCACCAGGATGGGGATGGTTAGTTATGTCTCTATCCTGGTGATATATGGTGTTGCCTGTCTCACAGAGTGACCTTGTTTGATGCTGATGTTCTGTGACAGTTTCTGTTCACCAGGACAGCCCCAGCTTTCTCATAGTGCAGAACCATCGCCTCGGAGCTAACCTGCCCCTGGGGCTGGGGGCTGGGAGCTGGCAGCACACTGCACCATGCAGGGCTATACAAGGAAGCACCACTGTTGCTTAGGAAGCAGAGGGGGAGGGGGACCTGTGGCGAGAACCTTTACCATGGTTTCTACAGGAAGGAATGAGTGAGCAGGCTTTACTCCCGGGCCCTGGGAACCCAAGAGATCACAGAGGCTGGCAGCATGGGGCACAGAGTCAGGTAGGAGCAGGTATTTAATGATTCGATTGAAAAGAGGGAGTCAAGAAGAGCTGGGCAGGGACCTTTTAACTAATCACACTGTGAGTCTGGTTTTGAGAGGTGGTGGCCATCAGCAAGGCAAGGCAGGACCTGTGCACCCCCCAGTCCTCTGAAGGCTGAAGGAGCATGTTCCCCACCGAGGATCACTGTCTTCTTTCCACACATTGTCTCTGCACAGGGGCCCCAGTGAGCACCAAGATACAAAGACATTTAGCCCATGCACCACCCTCGAGGATCTTGGCCTTCACCAAACGGGCTGGCCTCAGCCTCCCCTGGCCCACCTTGAGCCTCTCAGAGGAGCTGAAAACAAGGCAGTTTCCAGGTGGACTGGGACCATGGGGGGACAGGGGAGAAACGTGTATGGCAATATGCATGATTCACATGAGCTTGGACCCACCTGGGCTGAGCTGGGCCTCGACAGGAAGGAAAACTCGAGGGCACCATCACTGGGACTCCACAAGTGGGTATGTGAGAGATGACCTTGTCTCTGGTTATGGTCTCTGCCCGCCTGCCCTCAGATAGCATCTTTACAGCCCAAGGCCAGACGAATAAAGTGTACATTCCCCTGAACAGTTCAGAAAATGTGGACAAACATCAAAAACATAGACATTACCCATATTTCCTATCAGCATTTAACGCCATGTCCTCCAGCCCTCCTGTGTTTGCATCTGCTTGTGCGTGTTTTATCAGAACTCAGACTACACCTACACTTAGGGTCTGAATTTGATCCTAGCTCTCTAACATGGAGTGGCCTGCCAGTGTGCAGGTGCCCATCAGATACTCAGGAGAAGTCTTGCCTAGTGCTTGTGCTCCCATGGGGGCCCTCAGATTTGCTGAAGGTGAGATCTGAGTTCCATGGCAGCTTGATAAACAGAATACAATGGAAGTGAAGGCGAAGACCTGGATAAACAGGCAGTTTCCACTCCCTGTCTTCAGGAATGCTTGCTCCTAGAAGACAGCACCATGTCAGAAGGAAGCTCAAGCAGCCCTGTGGAGAGGTGATGATGCCCTGGGATGAGCCCTGTCTAGTGGAGTCTCACCGTGGAGCACAGCCAAGGTGCTGAGCCCTGCCTGGACTGCAGATTTATGAGAAGAAATGACTGTTGCTGTAATAAACAGTATCTGTTCTAAACAGTATCTGTGGTTATGCAGTCACAGGTTCACATAACCCTGGTCCATCGAGTGACTCTACCTGACACAGCTCTTTGTCCAGGGATGAACACATGGTCCAGCCCACCTCTGGGATGAGGTGTTGGGATGCTGAAAGAGTGGCTCCCCTCCTCTGGGATCCTTAGCCTCAAGGGCTTCCCTAAAAACTTTGAAACTGCCAACAGCTATCTCTTCTGGGTCGATATTGGGTTTCTATTCCTTGAAGATGACTAATGCAGCTATTTAGCAAATGTATGACTCATAGGCCTGAGCCTCAGTTTCTCACTTGTAAAATGGGGACAGCAAAGCGCTCATGCTGATTACTGGAAAATCAGTAATCATCAGACTGAATGATAGAAAAGCAGCTGTCAGCACAGGGAGTGAGGAGGTGAGTAGGTACGCAGGCTGCAGGGCTCAGAACAGCCCCTTCCTGCTCTCTGCTGTCCCAACCTTCCTTCTGGCCCTGACTATGGGGCTCGGATCCTGGGCATACTTGGACTTGCGATGTACATCTTGTCCTTCCTTTGGCCCTGGCACGAGGAGTGTTAACATGCCCATCTCAGGGAAACTGAGAGGCAGAGAGAGCCAGAAAGTCAGGCCCCAGAGGCTGGGCCTTGGGGGTAAGCGCTGTTGCTATGGACAGGTCCTTTCCCCAGGCCTCAGATTCCACATCTGTGAAATGGGAGCCCTCCAAGCACCTGTTCCATGCAGGTCTCTCCAATCTGTTCATTTGGATGGCCTTGGCCAGCCTTCCAGACCTTGTGAAAGACCACTCCCTAGGAGGCCCAGGAAGTGCCTTCCCACAAGGAGTGTGCCAGGCCACAAGCCTGGGCCTCAGTGCCCCTGAGCCACAGCCTTGGTAGATGTGGCTTGGGAGAGGTGGGGAGGAGACAGGAGCCCAGAGACAGGGCAGAGCTTACCCAAAGTCGACCAGCAGGGTGCAGAAGTAGTTAAAATGCCCTGTGAGGGGCTGATGAGGGCCAAGAGGTCACAGGGTCTGTGTTAGGCAGGGGGAAGCAGGCAGGGAGCACGGAAGGCAGGCTCCCATACCTCTCCTGTAACTGGGGAATCGGGCTCCCACCATGCTGGCTGTGCAGGTATACAGCCTCAAAGAAGCTTAACTGGGGCTCAAAACCACCAACCCTCTGGATTACCCTGGACTCTCCAATGCACATTTTACCCCAGGCTTACCTAGGAAAAACTTCTGTCTGTGAAAACATACCTCTTCCCCCTGGCAGAGCACACCCAAGCCCTATGAGTGAGCCCTCAGACCACAGTCATGAGGCATCATTCGAGCGGGCAAATGGCCACAGGTGGGATCATTCTACCTCCCTGAGTCTCCGCCTCCCCATCTGTAAATGAGGGGCCACTGACAGGTAGAATTCAGAACTGTCCAGTGAATGTGTGTAATCATTTACATGTATTCCACCTTTAAAATCTTTATTAATAGTTTCCTGTTTTCTGAAGAGAGAATAGATTCATGCCTGTTGCAAAAAATTCAGACAATGCAGAGAAGCGTCAAGAGGCAGGAGAAATGAGCCACAATCTGGCCACCCAGAGGTGAAGGAGGAGCCCCGGAAGCAGCCCATCAGGCTTTGTCCCTCCTGGGCACCCTGTGTCCTGGCTCTCAAGTGGGCCTGGCATTCAGGAGGGGCTGGTCCTCTCTGTTCCGTGACTCCGTCATCTGCTTTTGCCCTCCCTGGGAAAGCACACAGCCCATAGGCCTGCCTCCTCCCAGCTGCCTTGCTACATGTCTCTAAGCCATCACTGTGAACCTGTGGGTGGTGGCTCAGATGTCACCGGGGGTAACTCACCTTTCTCCCTCCTGAAAGTCGAGGAATGCCTCACTTGTGCACACTCAGGGCTAGGGAAGGCAACCCAGCAGTCAGAGCCTGGACCCTAGCGGGGAGTGGGCTCCGGGCAGGCGTTCCCTACAGAAGAGGACCAGCTCTGGCCTGCCTTTGGAGCAGCCAGAGGACTAGTGTGTGTGGAGGATGCCAAACAGCCTGGCAGAAAATATTTCGGGGGAGAATTCTTCTCTCCCCAGATACCCAGCTCATTGGAGCTACAAGTTTAGATTACTTTTTAAAATAATTGCTCTTAATTTAAAAATGTAATTTTTTAAAAAAGAGGCAAAGCCCATAAGTGCTTAGTTACTTTGCTCATTCAGGTCCAACTCTCTGCGGCCCCATGGACTGTAGCCCGCCAGGCTCCTCTGTGCGTGGGATTTTCCAGGCAAGAATACTGGAGTGGATTGCCAATTCCTACTTCAGGGGATCTTGACCCAGGGATAGAAGCCGCAGCTCTCACATTTCCTGCACTGGCAGGCGGGTTGCCACCTGGGAAGCCCTTAAGCCCATGAGACCAACCTGCTTCCCTGACTCTTATTTTGGGATGCAATTTTCTAGCCTTGGTCCATTATGAGAAGTTTTTAAGATAAAAATCTTATTTTTATACTGAGTGAGAGAAAAAATGAAGAATATTTAAAGAAAAACAAAAAGCATTTTACATTTCCAAAGTTATTACACAATTTGTGGAAAACAAACACACACAAAATGACCACCCCCTGGGGTACCATGGTCTATGGATGCTGTGTCAGGAGAATCAGGTTGAGGTAGGCTCCCCGGGACAGGCAACACTCCAGCTAAGTCTTGAGGGAAGAGAAGATGCCCAGACGAGATTTTCACATCCCCTCAAAATCTCTGGTAGCATGTGTGTAAGACCATTTCACAGAGCAGAATATTGAGACCCAGAGCTCCCAGAACCCTCCCCTTTCACCAGTCTCCCTGGTTCCTTCCTGCCAGTTCATTTATTCAACAAATGTTTGTCTGGGCATACTCTGTGGTCCCAGATGCCAATGAAGATGGGGAAGAAGTAATGGGGTAGGGGCTAAATCCCCAAATGCAGAGAGGCCAAGGCTTGGGTCAGCTTCTTAAGAGCCTCTGCTGGCTTTTTCTTGCCTCTTTGCCAGCTGCCCACATGCTGCCTTCCGCAGGGGAGCCATATGTCTTGTCTGCTTCCTAGAACTTGGGGTCATGCAGCACGGAACAGCTTTGTCTGGGAAGGGCATCAGGGAGGGCTCCCTTAAGGAGGTGACCAAGGCCTGGGGGCCTGGGGACACCATCCTGGCATAGCACAGGCATTGCTCCCCATCTGGGCCAGGTCTTGGAGAGGTCGTGGGGAGGTAGGATTGGCCCAGCTTTCAGATGATGGTCCATTCCTGATCATGTCACAGTCTCCCTTCCCTTGGGAGGGTGGCAAGATCTTTTCTATCCCTTAGATGAGACTTTTAAGGCTCAGGCATCAGGTGCCTGTCAGAACTATGATCCCTGACATGAATGGGGCAGGGGGCGAGGTGGTGGCCCAAGCAGTCTGAGTCTGTGGTGAGCTACTGCCTCAGTTTCCCTCCCTACCCATGGTAGGTGTTGCTGGTGTTCCAGGAGCATGCCATTCCAAGAAGCCCCAGAAAAGGTGGATGGGGTCTAGATTGAGTTCATATTGGCCAGGAACCCACTGTTTCCCACTGCTCCTGAAGATGTCTTTGACACAAGTGGGCATTCTGAGGCATAACAAGATGTATGGTTTCTTGTACAGAAGTCTCAGGCCACTCCCAGTTCCCTAACAGGACGAATGGAGGCCAGCACCACATGCTTGAATACCCAGAACATGTAAGTGTGCTGCAGATGGCCAAGAAAACACATTGTCTCATTCCCGACATGTTACAGGCTGTTATGGGCTGCACTGTAACCCTGAGTACCTCAGAACATGACCTTATTTTGAAATACGATCTTTATAGAAGCAATCAAGTTAAAACAAGGTCCTCAGGGTGGCCCTGTTCCAACAGAACTGGCACCCCTAGAAAAAGGGGGAAATTGGACACAGAGACAGGCATGCACAAAGGGACAGAACAGCTGTGTAAAAACCGGAATGATGCTGCCACAGCCAGGGAATTATCTGAGGAGAAGTGTGGGAGAGGCGTGGAAAAGACCACTTCTAGTGCCTTCACAGGGAGCAGAGCCCTGCCAGCACCTTCACCTCAGACTTCTAGCCTCCAGAACCCTGAGATTACACACTTCTGAAGTCCCAAGGTACCCAGTCAGTGGTACCTTGTTATAGCAGCCCCGGGAAGCACATACATTCTAAATAACCAGGCCCTGGGCCAGCGTGTGGTAGTGTAGGCAGCCCGCAGGCAGCTCCTACCAGCTCTATCCTGTGATTTCAAGGGCCACACCAGACCTCCCCTCCCAACCCTGCTAATGCATCTTCAGACAGCTGTCCTGGGTACAGTGTTGTACACAAAAGATCAGAACCAACAGGAAGGCCACAAGACCCCAGAGGTGGACATGGAGCCATCTGTAGGGAATTCTGGGGTCCCATGTCCCTGAGGGCTTCCCTTTGGGGCTCAAAGGAAGACATGACTTGGTTCAGCTGGTAAAGAATCTGCCCGCAATGCGGGAGACCTGGGGTCGATCCCTGGGTTGGGAAGGTCCCCTGGAGAAGGGAAAGGTTATGCACTCCAGTATTCTGGCCTGGAGAATACCATGGCCTGTGTAGTCCCTGGGCTTGCAAAGAGTCAGACATGACTGAGCCACTGTCACATGTCCCTGAGTGTGGTCTGGAGGAGGCAGATCACAGTGGGACCTGCAGACACCCCTGGATTCTCATTGTGGCAGACAGGACGTACATGCTTGGTTCATATCAAGGGAAATGAAGAAAGTCATTATGTGTGACCCACAAGTCTGAAGTGGGAATTAGATAGTATGGGGAAAACAACTCTGACTCAGGAAAGAGGAGGGCCCTTATGTATTACACTGAACATGAATGTCTACCAGACTAAGAAAGCAAAGGCAGGGAGGGGCTGGCCTGCTGGGACCCTGCCCTACTGTCCCACAAGACACCAACCTCTTTGCTGCTGCCTGCCAGGCACTCCGGAGCCAGTTCTGTCCACCTGGGCCATCTCAGAGACTTCCAGTGGTGGCCACACTGAACTTCTGGTTGTACCTCGAGCTTCCAAAGAATTAAGATCGTAAGGCCTTTGCATCAGCTGTTCTGTCACTGACTGTCTTATGGTGGTTCTCTGGATTTATCTTGGTATTTACTCCTGGTCTAACGGTGGATCCTGTGTCTGTTTTGCTCTCCATTGCTTAGTTCAGTGTTGGGTCCCAGATCTATCTGGGTCTAATGGAGGTCCCTGTTTCTACCTGGGTCCCCATTTCTAGTCAAACGGGGCATTCCTGGATATGTCTTAGTCTGCATTCCTAATCTAATGGTGGAGCCCTGTATTTGTCTGGTGTCTGTATTTGTCTCCACTACTTAGTAATGGAGGATTCTGAGGTCTGTAGGTGGACCCCTGGATAGACCATGGTGTCCACTACCTAGTCTAATGGAAGATCCTCGACCATGGTGTCCACTACCTAGTCTAATGGAAGATCCCTGTGTCTATCATTGTCTGTACTGCTACCCGAATGTTGTCTATCTTGTTCTCCACTACCTATTTAAGGGTGTGTTTAGTCACTCCAGTCGTGTCCAACTCTTTGTGATCCCATGGACTGCAGGCATCAGATTCCTCTGTCCATGGGGATTCTCCATGGAAGAATACTTAGTATGTTGCCATGCCCTTCCCAACCCAGGGATTGAACCCAGGTCTTCCTCATTGCAGACAGATTCTATACCAACTGAGCCACCTGGGAAGCCCAAGAATACTGGAATAGGTAGCTTATCCCTTCTCCAGGGGATCTTTCCAACCCAGGAATCGAACCGGGGTCTCCTGCATTGCAGGTGGATTCTTCACCAGCTGAGCTACCAGGGAAGCCCTATGTTAAGGGCGGATCTCTGGATTTACCGTGGTCTGCACCCCTAAAGGATGGATCTGTAAGTCTATCTTGGTCACCGCTACGTAGTTGGATAAACTTAGTGATCCACCATTAAACCAGGACTGCGGTCCAAGACAGACCCAGAATCTTCCACACACCTTCCTCCAGCTTTGCAGGACTGGTCACCAGGAGCTGCCTTGGGAAGACCCCGCTGTGGATTCGGTAATCTTAGAGCTTCCTCAGCATTTCCTGGGCCTGGGCGGGGTGCTGCGCCTGGGCTGGGCGGGGTCCTAGAGAGAGGAAGGGGCGGGCCGCAGCTCTGAGCCTAGCCAGGGGCCCCCTCTAAGGGGGCTGGGCAGGAGGAGTCAGGAGAGCGCAGGACCCCTCAGTGTGGTGTGTGAGCCTAGGGCCAGACCCTGGAGGGCTGAATCCTGCCCCCACGACCCGGGGGTCCTCACTGAAGAAGCACAACATCGTCACCCACCACAGAGGGCCTGACCCAGTGACACAGATGGGGATCACATGTGCTACTCACCGAGGACACCTGGGCTGGGGAGGACCCTGGTGGTCGGAGGGGCAGGGACTGAGAGCAACGCCTGCGCAAGTCCCTGGAGCGAGACTTTCCGCTCCGCGACTTTCGCCCCCTCGGGGCCGACGGCTCCTGCGAGGTCGGCCCCGCCCTCTGCCCTGCGAGGGCGCGTCCCGGCCGCCCCGCCCACGCTGGCCCCTGCGCGGCAGTCCGGCCCAGCGCCGCGGAGGGCGCGGGGATGCGCGGGGCGGCGGCGACCCTCCGCCGCAGGGCGAGGCCCGGGGGGCGCAAGGGGAACGCCATGCCCACCCCCGGGAACGGCACAGGTAAGGGCAGAGGCTGCGGGCCTCGGGTGGGGTTCTGCGCCCATTACACAGACGGGAAAGGTGAGGGGCTGCGTGCACAGCTTTGGGCGGGAGCGGGGGGCGGTGGGCTGCACTCTGCCGCTGGGAGGTGCACACCCGGCGGTTAACGCCCCCCCGCCCCGGCCCTCTCCGCAGCCCAGCGGGCGCCCCAGCGGGCGCCCCAGCGGAGCTGAAGCCCGGCAGCGAGTGCCCAGAAGCTAGGCGGCTGCGTTTAGCCGCGCGCCAGCCCAGGTGTGCGCCCTTTCCCAATGGGGGCCGCCTCGGGGTGATGCGAGGGCTGGCTGCGCGACGGACGTGGGGAAACCGAAAGCGGCCTTACCTCGGGGAGATGCTCGGGTTCCTCGGCTAGCTCCTCAGCCCCACTTTACAGGTGGGGAAACTGAGCTTGAGAGAGAAGAACGACAGTCGAGCCTGGTGTGTGGCTCCGGGGTCTCCGAAGGCTGACTGTTATCGTAAATGTTTGATTTCTGGATTGTTCTGTAGGAGGTTCGTCTTTCTGCCCGCCGTCGGTGTGGGGAAAGCGTCCGAAGCCAGGGGTTCGAATGTCCGCTTTAAATTTAATCCTTTTAGAAACACAGATAAACCCAGACGTTGAGCCCCAGATGTTCCCGGAGGCTCATTGAGGGCACACCGTCAGCTCCCCTCTAAGCCTGAGGGTCTCTGCACACCTGTGCCCCAGGCCAGGCGCTGAATTGTACGGGTGGAAGCCGGGCCTAGAGGAGCAGCCTGGCACAGGACACACCCCATTGGGCATGCAGCCACTCAAGCTTAAAACAGTGACACCTGCCACCTTGGGAGGAATGACGGCTCTGTCTCAGATGGGAAAACAGGCCCAGCGAAGTCATTCTCTGAGCAGAGGCGTGTGGCTTGGTGGTGTGAAAGCCAAGACCTGAGACTTGCACCTGGCCTGGTGGGGTGGGTTTTTCTTTTAACTCCCTCTGGTAGCCTGATGTCCCGTCCCGAATTTAGTGTTTCAGTGCGTGTGAAAAGAGGATAATGTGTGTGCGAGTTGTGCAGCACTGCCTGGGGAGGTGAGTGTCCACTGTGAGGCACAAGGACTTGCCCAAGATCAGCCAAGGAGAGCGAGGGGGAGACTCTGGCTGCATACAAAAGACTGTTTTCAGAGAACTGTCCTGGGAGAAAGGGGGTCTCAGAGTCCAGTTCTTGCCGTCTATCTAGCCTGCCAGGCCTGGCCCCAGCCCTGCTACCCTGGGGGTCCCAGCCTGTGAATCTTTCCCAGGAATTTGGGGCTGGAGCCCCCCAACTTGGGGTACGTCACTATCTGTGTGCCTCAGTTTCTCCATATGCTAAGTGGTGGGCCTTGTATACCTGCCCAGGCGTGTGGGAGCCAGGGAGGTCCCAATGCACCCACCCTCACCATGGTTCTGTCCCAGGATATCATGGTTGTCTGGGCTCCTCCACTGCTCTGCTCCATAGCCCCAGTATCTTGGGCTGTGAAATGGGCACGCACCTCTCATGGGGCAGGAAATGATGGGTATGGGGGTCTTTAGAGACAGTTTGACACTATCTAAAACACAGGAATGGGATGGGTGTTTTTCTTGCAATCTGTACAATGGGTACATTATTCTGCTCTTCCTAGAGGAGCTATACAAATCCAACCAGACAGACACAGAGTCCTAGGATTCTCTCCTCATCTCCCATGCACAGCAGGGAGGGGCAGACAGGGGGAGGCTGAATTGGAACAAGGCCTTAAATCTTTGTTGAATGGCTGACTGGGAGGCTGCCCTCCCACTGGCCTTGTTCCCAGGGCAGCTCCAGCACTCCTTGATGGAGGAGATTGTCCAGGAACATGGCCCTGCAAGAGGAATAACTCGGGGTTTCAGTGGCCGGAGATGATCCATACCCCTGAGAGCGGGCAGTAGAAGGGCTGCAGGGGTGGATGAGGACGTGCTCTGTGGGCGTCCCCTTGGCTTCACTCCTGCAGGCCAGCCCCACAGCCAGCCTGGGCCCGTTTCATGAAAAGACCAAAACCTGGAGGGAGTGGGTGGGCATTGGTCTCTAAACAGGGCCTCTGTGCCCCTGAGGCCTGGCTCTGGTCTCCCACCAGGGTACACACAGAGCTGCTGGATGAAAGAGGCTCTCTGGAGCCTCAGTGTTCTCCCCTGAGAGATTCAGAGTGGAGGGGATGGGGGCACAGGGCTTGCGCTCTTACTGGATTGGAATTAACTTGGTCATATGCTGGAGGAGGATGTACATTTCTCATGTGTAAGCTGACCTGCTGTCAGTGGACTGCCTGGGAGCCCCAGGTCTGAACTGGAGCCAAGGACCAGAACTGCAGTAGTTCTGAACCCTGTGCCTGCTTTAGGACACGCAGCCAGGGCGTGGGCCTCCTGCACGTGGCTGTCCCCGCTGCTGGGGTCTTGTGGGTGGGAGTGAGGGGCAGTTGACTCTCCATAGAGTACCTGTGCACCCGTACCCCTCATCCATTTTGATTTCTCTTTGAGAAATCCCTCCTGTGGGTTCCTCTTTCCACTTGAGGATACTGAGACTCAGAACAAGGAAGTGACTTTCCAGTCCCACAGTGACCCAGCCCCACAGTGGGTGAGTCCAGGAGCCTGCTTCCCCCATCTCCTCATTGTCCCTGTTGTCCGCAGCCATGGCCAGCATAAAAGGTTAACTTATTTACCTCCCAGTGGATGAGGTCAGGCTGTGTTGGCTCCAGGAAGGAGGATAGGAGGGATGGTCCTGTGGTCCAAGGTTCCAGATAAAAGATTAACAAGCAAGGATTGTTCTTATCCCCACTGGCCAGGCAGGCTGGGGGAGGCATGGGCTGGAAGGACAGGGTGTGCAGGCCAGGCCGTACACCCACTGTGTGTTTGAGGGTGGGAGAGAGCGTTGCCTGGCGCTGGGGAGTGAGTCGGGGGAGTTGGATGCACACCGGATGGGCAGATCTGCCTCTCCACTGTCCAGTGAGTTTATAGGGTTTGCTTTTGTTTTGTATCTTGCCTGCATCAAATCCATTCCTTTTGGTTTTTTTTCTGTTGTTTTTCCTCTTCTTTGAGATTTATTTGTACATAACGAAAAAAAGATGAGTTCATATAGGGTGCAGAGAAAAAAATGCACCAAAGATTGAGGAGTGCAGGGGTCCAGCCAGAGGAGGGCTGGGGGAATGCAGCGTCCAGTGTGTGAGTTGGGCCGCAAGTGGGCAGGGCCAGGCTCCAGGGCTGAGTGGGGCTGGAAGGGAAGGACAGCTGGGAGTTGAGGGTAGGGTGGAGACCAGGCCTAGGAAGGATATACAGGGGCAGCTGGGTGTCGGTGAGGATTTTCAGCAGGGGATGGGGGAAGTGGGATTTGCCTCTTAAACACCATGTGTAGGGTGGGACTATTGGGGCCCCAACTAGAGAGTCTGGGTGTCTCCAGGCAGTGGAGGGTGTAGCGAGGAATGTGAGAAAAGGCTGGGTTTGCAGTGGTTAGGGGATGCCTCTGGAATGTCTCTGGAGCCAGCTGGTGGTTTCTTGGAATATCTTTAGAAGATGGGTAGACTGAAGCCCTCATTGTCCTCTGACGCTGTGCCACCTTCCTGCCCCATCTGGCCTGTGTGTCACAAGTTGGGTAGAAAGGTCTGGTGGGGGGTACTGCCAGTGTGTACCTGGGGCCTTCAACAGGTCTGTGGACCTCAGTTTCCTCATCTGGAAAATGGGCCCAGCCCAAAGTGTTTGCTAGCCTTCCAGGCCCAGAGAAGGGATACAGGACATCCCGTTGGAGTAACGGGATGGCAGATAAAGGTGTCTTGGCAGAGTGTCGTGGTCTTGGGGAAGACTTGGGTCTGAGTCTGGGGGTAGCAGGTGTAGGTATCCTGGATACTGTGGACTTAGGATGGGGGATAGGAGCAGGTATTAAGCCTCCTCCTAGGGGCATTCCTGAGCTCCCAGGCACAGGTTTAAAGTCTCCAACAGGTGGCCCCACTCTTCCTATCACTGACCTGAAGAGTAGGTCACCCTATTTTGCAGGTTGGGAAACTGAATCTGACCAAGTCTAGGACCTAAGCCTAGAGGTGGTGGAGCAGGGTCAGACCTGGTGGAGAGGGGCTGGGGCTGAGAGGGTGGTCCTAGCAGACCAGGCCCACTTGGCTTCTCTGCCTTTGCCTCTCTGCTTGATTGGGCTCTCAGATTACTGGAGTTGAGCTCCTTGCCTCCCAGGTAGGGGAAGGTTCCATGATGTACTCACTGCAGGGAGGGGCCTTGGGCAAGGCTCATCTTCTCCCTGCTCTTATCAGAGTTATTTCCTCAGACCTTTCATTTTCATTTTTAAAAGAGGACCTGTTTTAACAATACACTTGTGCTTGAAGCAGGGGCTCCCTGCCTCTGATGGGTGTGAGACACCTGTATTGGCTGGCCAGAAATGCAGAGTGTGAAGCCACAGGTCTGGGGAGAGAGGCCATGACTTCTTTTAAAGTCCCCATTCTGAGTCTCTCGGTGGCCCTCCTGTCCCCAGCCGCGCAACATGTGTGGTAATGGGCAGTGGCATTTTCACTGGGCCTGGGCTGCGAATTCTCTTGGACCTTTCCCTTGAGTCTTCAGTTTGACGCAACCCTGGAGGCATCCACATGTCAGGCTTGTTCCCTTTCTGTGGCATCAGCCCTCACCCTCCCTCCTTGGTGAGATTCCAGGAGGCAGGACAGGCTCTGGGCCTCTTGTGGGGAGGGCTTATTTCTGTCACTGAAGCTATGTGAGCCCCTTGGGTGATGAAACAGCGGCAGTGCTTGTCTCAGGATTGGCATGTCACCATAGCGGAACCCAGCAGCTGTACAGGATGTGGCTGTTGACAGCCGGGCCCTTTCCCCACAACAGTGGTGGTTTCCTTGCTGGGTTGGGGTTGCATGTCATCTCAGTCAGACCCCGCCCAGTCTTGCCCACTGCAACCTTTACGGGTGAGTTGAGGACTGAATTGGTAACCTGCTCACCCCGCAGGTTGAGTGTGTCTGTAGAACCAGCCTGCTGCCTCAGTTTTTGAAACTTTTTCTTCTGTCTGTGACTCCCCATGCCAGGGCCATCTAAGCTGGTAGTGCAGGATGTGGCCTGGGCTCTGGGTAGGGAGATGGGCAGCTACCCCCTGGGGGATATGAGACAGATAAATTCAACAGTGATGCCTAAGACTTTCTCTCCACATTAAAAATTTTTTTAAACATACCACAGAGGAAAGAATTTATATCCACACATCCCTCAGCTCTATCCTACCCTTAACTTTTCACCAGGCCTGCTTCATCTCTTGCCATCTCTTTGTCCCTCCCTCAAAGCATCTTATTTTTTTGATAAAGTTCTAGTTGCATCTTTAAAGGATAAACACAGGTTTACCCCTTCCTCCTTTTATTTGCCAGGTGTTGGGAAGACAAGTGCCCACGAAGCTCCTACCCCTGCTGATCCCTTCCAAAAGGCCCTCCCTTCTCCAAGGGCCTCATGGGGCTGGGGAGAAAGAAGGTGCTTAGCCACAGAAGAATGGAGAAGTGGCAGCTCTAAATTGGGGACTGGGAAGTGTTGGTTTCCGGTGACCCTGGGGAAGGGGCCATGTGGCTGGCCTGTGGCCGCCCTGCTATGTCTGCCCAGTTCCAAACCCCCCGTCCACTTCCCTGGCTGGAAGGACCACACATGTCCAAGTCCGCAGATCCTGAAAAAGAAAAGAGATTTCTCCTGGAGGAGTGCTGATCACAACTTTCAGATGTTAGGTTGTCTGTTCACGCATTTGTACATTCATTTCTCCTTTGGCACCTGTGGAAACACAGTGTGATGATTAAGGGCCTATATGCTGGAATCAAGAGTACTACTGTACTACTCTGTACAGTACTGAGTACTCTGTAGTACTGAACCTCTGTACTACTGAGAACTGGGTGACCCAAGGCCAGTGAGGGTAATCAGGAAATGTCTGACTGGCGGCTCGAAGTCGATGCTGTGTCCTCCTTGCGCTGCCTCCCTGGGACTCCCAGCTCAGCCTGCTTACCCCTTCCTTCCTGCAAGCACCTGCCTGCCCCTGCTGCAGGGGAGGACTGCCTCTTAGGTCTTCCGGGCTGTGCCCTCTGCCCCGCCCCTTTTCCCACACTCTCACTAACCTGGTGGGCTGGTTTTTCTGAACTAGACCAAGCCAAAAGTAATAAGCTTCAAATTCACACTTCTTTGATTGAGATAAATATTTCCCCTGAATTTTTCTAACAGGCTTTATTGAGGTATTATTCATGTGCCATACAATTCACACGCTTAAATTGTATATTAAAAGTGTACAACTCGATGGGTTTTAGTCCATTCAGATACGTACAACTATCACCACAGTCAATTTTAGGACATTTTCCTCACCCCAAAAGGAAGCCCCGCATACCTTAGAGTTCACCTCCCAACTTTCCCTCTCCCTTGCCCCAGACAACCACTGACCTGCTTTCTGTCTCTATAGATTTGCCTGTTGTAGACATTTCATATGAATGGAGTTATACACTATGTGGGTTTTGTGTGACTGGCTAGTTTTGAAGGTTCATCCGTGTTGTAGCACGTCAGTTCTTCAGATAATATTCCGTGGTAAGGGTGGAGCATACTTTAGCTCACCGTTTACCAGTTGATGAACACTTAGGTGGGTTCTACTTTTTGGCTATTATGAATAATGCTGCTAATGAACATTTGTGTTCAGGTTTTTATATAGACGTGTTTTCCTTTCCCTTGGGTATATTGCTGGGAGGAGCATTGCCGCATCATTTGGGAGTGCTCTGAAAACTGTTAGAGAAACTGAGAAGTGGCTGCCCCATTGACATTCCCAGCTGCAGTGTGTGAGGGCGCCAGTTTCTTTACATTCTTGGTACACCTGTTATTTTTCTCATGTGTCTTTTTCATGGTATACATGAAAAAGTACCTCCCGGTGGATTTGGTTTGCATTTCCCTGGAGCTAGTGATGTTGAGCATCTTTTCATGTGTTTGTTCGTGGCCACTGGTTTATCTTTATAGAGAAATGTCTGTTCATATCTTTTGCCCATTTATAAATTAGGCTGTCTTTTTATAAGTCAGTATAATAATTTATACACTCTAAATGCAATCCCTTTTCAGACAAATGCTTTTGTAAATATTTTCTCCCACTCTGAGGGTTGTCTTTTCACTTTCTTGATAGTATCCTATAAAGCACAAATTTTTTCATTTTAGTGAAGTCCAATTTATCTGTTTGTTTTGTTGTTTGTCTTTTGGTAATCATTGAGAAACCATTGCCATTGGAAGGTCAGGAAGATTTACCCTTATGTTTTCTTTTAAGAGTTTTTATGGTTTTTATCTGTTATATTGAGATCTTTGATTCATGTTAATTTTTTTATATGATATAAGGAGAGGTCCAACTTTCTCCTTTTGCATGTAAGTATTGTTTTCGTGGCACCAAATTGTTGAAAGACTATTCTCGTCCCATTTGATTGTCTTGGCATCCATGTTGAAAATCAGCTGATTGTAAATAGGAGTTTATGTCTTGAGTTTAAGCTCTTGCATTGGCCTGTATGTCTGTCTGTATAGCAGTGTCCTCTGTTTTCATCACCATAGCTTTGTGATAAAATTTGAACTAAGGAAGTACAAATCCTCCAACTTTGTTCTCCTTTTTCAAGATTGTTCTGTTTGTGCTATTCTAGGTCTTTTTGCCTTTCCTTATGAATTTTGGATCAGTTTGTCAGTTTCTGTGAAGGTAGCAGCTAGGACTCTGATAAGGGTTATGCTGAATTTGGGTTATGCTGAATAAGGGTTAAGCTGTTAAGTGAGCAGAGGAGCATTGCCATCTTAAACCATACTAAGTCTTCTGACCCCCTAGTATGTCATGTATTTCTGTTTTTTTAGGTCTTCTTTAATTTCTCTAAACATGCTTTGTAATTTTTAATTTCAGTTTTACCTGAACTTCTTTAGTTAAATTTTGTTCCTAAGTAGTTTATTCTTTTTGATGCTCTTGTAAATGGAATTTTTTTCTTAATTGCATTTTTAGTTTGCTCATTGACACTGTACTGAAATACAATGGATTTTTGTGTATTGATCTTGTATACTGTAATCTTGATGGACTCATTTATTAGTTCCTATAGATTTTTTTATCAGATTCCTAGGGATTTTCTAGATATAGGATCATGCCATCTAATAGAGAAGCTTTGCTTCTTCCTTCCTAATGTGGATACTGTTTAATTTTCTTAATTAATTGCTCTGCTCACTAGTTTGGGACCATTTCCACTTTTTTCTTCCTAATGTAACCATTTTTTCTGTTGTGACTTCTCCAGCACCACAATTCAGAAGCATCAATTCTTCAGCGATCAGCTATGCAATATTGTTCTTTACAGCATTGGACTTTACTTTCACCACCGGACGGATCCACAGCTGAGTGGCGTTTCTGCTTTGGCCCAGCCTCTTCATTCTTTCTGGAGTTTTTAGTAATTGCCCTCTGCTTTTCCCCAGTAGCATATTGGACACCTTCTAGTCTTGTGGGCTCATCTTCCGGTGTCATACCTTTATGCCTTTTCATACTGTTTTTGGGGTTCTTGAGGCAAGAATACTGGAGTGGTTTGCCATTTCCTCCTCCAGTGACCCACTTTTGTCAGAACCCTTCACTATGATCCAAGTGTGTAAGTGCTGTTTATGTAAGAAAGATGCTCTGTTACGTGTATGTTGCAAATACCCACACTCCTTTGTTCTGCTGTTGATTAGGACTCTTGAGCTGTGTGTCAATCCTGTCTGTGGGTTCCCTCTCTATCTGTGGGTGCTGGGCGGGTCAGCCACCTCTCCAAGCTTGGTTGCTCATGTTAAAATGATATAATGACTGTTGTCCTCTGCAGATAGTTGAGTGCCATATGAGGGCAGGAATTGGGGTCCTTCTTGACCAGATGTTTCTACCAGCTATTGTGAGTGTGACACCAACGGTGGACCTCTCAGACAGGGAAGCCCAAATCTTCCCAGACGTGTGGTTTACATGACAGCCATGGGCTAGCACCCTTCCACCCCGTCACCCTCAGCATGTCATCCAGCCTTGCTGTGCTTCAGTTTCCCCATCTGTGAGGTGGAGATGGGTGGTCTTCTCATATGGCTCCAATATAGTGAACCATCCATTAAGTGCCCAGTGTTGTTTGTGTTCCAGTGGTCAGTCCCCACTCCCACAAGGACCCCTCAGGCACAGAGTCCTCCCTCCAGCCTTTTAGCCTGATTAGGCACCCGCCAGATTCTAGGGAGGGTGGGGCTAGGGGGTGGACGAAATGCAGCTTGGCCAACCTCACCCAAATGATGTCTCTGAGTGTTTCTGCCCCACACCATGGGTCTCAGACAGCCTTGGCCTCCTTGAGGGCAGAATGCAGGCCTGAGGCTGAAGCCTCTCTGTCACTAACACCCTCACCCTAAGTGGGGCGGGGCCAGCAGGTTCATGCAAGAGGCGGCCTGACCTTCTTGAGCCTCGATTTCCCTTCTGGACAGGGCTGGTTGTGTGCAGACATGTGAGGTGCTATCACGAGGCATATGAGTGCATGTGTGTGACCCTCCTGAGTGACAGCCATGGCCCTTTGGGCAGTCGCAGGCATGCTTTGTCCCCACAACCTGTATGACACAGTGTCCCATGAGTTCCACAGTGGACCCCCTGTGGGGCTGCTTCCAGGTGGGTGTGGATTTTGGAGGACTCTCCAGCCTACTACATATGTCCTGGGTATGTATTTTGAAAACAGAACTCACAGAGTTTGCTGGTGAATTGGTTATGGACTGAGAAAAGGAAGTCCAGGTCGGTTCTAAATGTGAGGGCTAGAGCAAGTAAAGGATTGAGGAACTGGTGGCTAACATCATAGTTAGAATAGGGGAGCCAGGTGATGAGCAGGTTGGCCAGGGCAGGAGCTTGGCTGGGTGTGGCAGGCTGAGTGGGCTTTAGGACACCTATGCCTGGTGCCCAGGGCACGGTCCTAGCTGGAGGCATCCCATGGGGGTCAGGTGCAGCATTGTCTTAGGTTGGTGTGGAATAACAGGGTCCTCAGTCTGGGCAGTGCTAGCCCCTGTCCCAGTCCCCACCCTTGCTCCCACCTAGCAAGGGAGTTGAACATGGATGCTGCCTCTGGTCAGTGTTGCCACAGACACAGGCCAGACAACCAGCTCAACCAGTCTCCCTTTTGTCTGAGGCTAACCACTTTATACACCAGCAGTACAATCAGATGGAGAAGGAAACGGCACCCCACTCCAGTGTTCTTGCCTGGAGAATCCCAGGATGGTGGAGCTTGGTGGGCTGCCATCTATGGGGTCGCACAGAGTCGGACACGACTGAAGCAACTTAGCAGCAGCAGCAGTACAGTCAGAAAGTTCCAGAAAAGCAGAAGGAAGAGCCTCTTGCACCTCAAGCACGAGTAGGCATGCTCTGGAACATCAGTAGCCACTTCATTCCATATTCTTGAAGGCCAGAAGCAACACACACATCCATCTGTCAGCAGGAACAGGGAAGCACGCAGGGCATCCACACCGTGGTGCCCTGCTCCACTGTAAATGCGGACAGCTTGCCAACACACGCAGCACAACACCTCTCTCGTGCTAAGCAAGGGAAGCCAGACACGAAGGACACATGATCACACGTGTATATTGAGAGGGTAGGCCCAGAGCCTCCTGTGTGCTTCAGAGTCTCTGCCCTACAGCATAGGAACTGTGCTACTTCAGGAAATGGTTAAACCACTGTGTGCCTCAGTTTGCTCCCCTGTCAAATGGGGAGGTATTTTGTGGATTGATGAGTTAATGCATGTAAAGCATTTAGAACAGCGCACAGTAAATTCTGAATATGTCCTTATATAAGGACCTCATTGTAACACTTGAGGATATCATTGCTGGCATTCATGTCAGATGTACTTTGATTAACTGCACCGATGCCCACAGCTGGAGATGTGGGTGTAGACAGATATCTTGTTATAGAAATCCCAGCAGCAGATCATAAGTACTTACTTTGGCTAAATCTCAGATTTATATACAAGCATAAAGCTCTTAATACACTTTACCAAACTCTGTCCAGAAAGATTTGGGTCTGCACCCCCATCAGCAAGTCAGAGAGGAGTTGTTCCCAGGCCCTTGCTAAGTTCACATGTGGTTTTGTTTGTTTGTTTGTTTTTACGTTTTGCAAGTGGAGGAGTGAAAGATTAGCTCTCATTTGAATTAGTGTTTCTTCAGTTACTATGAGGGCTTCCCAGCTGGTGCTAGTGGTAAAGAACCCGCCAATGCAGGAGATACAAGAGACTTGGGTTCTATCCCTGGGTCAGGAAACTCCCCTGGAGAAGGGCATGGCAACCCACTCCAGTATTCTTGCCTGGAGGATCCCATGGACAAAGAAGCCTAGTGGGCTACAGTCCATAGGGTCACAAAGAGTCGGACGCAACTGAAGCGACTTAGCACACAGTTACTATGAAGGCAGGCATTTTCTCGTGTCTGTTAGCTCCTTGTTTCTTACGAGTAGCTTGCTCACCCATCAGTTCATTCTGTTTTACTTGGATGTTCAACTTTTACTGATGTGTTAAGATCTCTTTATAAATTATGGGTGTTGAACTTCTGTCCTGTGTTCTCCAAATATCTTTTCCTAATTTTTTCATCTGAATTTGCTTTTCAGTTATTGTTGTTGTTCAGTTGCTAAGTCGTGTCCAAAGCTTTGTGACCCCGTGGAGTGCAGCACGTTAGGTTCCCCTGTCCTTCTCCCAGAGTTTGCTCAAATTCTTGTCTATTGAATCAGTGATGGTGTCTAACCATCTGATCCTCTGCCATCTCCTTCTCCTTTTGCCTTCAATATTTCCAAACATCAGAGTCTTTGCCAACGAGTTGACTCTTTGCATCAGGTGGCCAAAGTTATTGGAGCTTCAGCATCAGTCCTTCCGATGAATATTCAGGGTTGATTTCCCTTAGGACTGAGTGGTTTGATCTCCTTGCAATCCAGGGGACTCTCAAGAGTCTTCTCCAGCACCACAATTCAGAAGCATCAATTCTTCAGTGATCAGCTATGCAATATTGTTCTTTACAGCACTGGACTTTACTTTCACCACCAGATGCATCCACAGCTGAGTGGCGTTTCTGCTTTGGCCCAGCCTCTTGATTCTTTCTGGAGTTTTTAGTAATTGCCCTCCACTTTTCTCCAGTAACATATTGAATGCCTTCTAACCTTGGGGGTTCCTCTTCCGGTGTCATACCTTTTTGCCCTTCATACTGTTCTTGAGGTTCTTGCAGTAAGAATACTGGAGTAGTTTGCCATTTCCTCCTCCAGTGACCCACTTTTGTTAGAATGCTTCACAATGACCTCCGTCTTAGGTAGCCCTGCACGGCCTGGCTCATAGCTTCATTGAGTTATGCAAGCCCCTTCTTCATGACAAGGTTGTGATCCATGAAGGGGTTTTCAGTTATTAGGGAATAACAAAAGTTTTATTTTTCTTTTCATGAAATCACATCTGTCAATCTCTCTCCTTCCTTTTTTTCCCTTTGATTCTGCCTTTCGAGCTGCACTTGGATAATAGTTGTCCTTTTGCTTTTATTGTCTTTAGATATGTGTTTCTTTTATCAACACCATGGTCTTCAGCACCTCTCAGTCCAGTTCAGTTCAGTCGCTCAGTTGTGTCTGACTCTTTGCAACCCCAGGAATCACAGCACGCCAGGCTTCCCTGTCCATCACCATCTCCTGGAGTTCACTCAAACTCACATCCTTCAAGTCGGTGATGCCATCCAGCCGTCTCATCCTCTGTCATCCCCTTTTCCTCCTGCCCCCAATCCCTCCCAGCATCAGAGTCTTTTCCAATGAGTCAGCTCTTCACATGAGATGGCCAAAGTACTGGAGTTTCAGCTTTAGCATCATTCCTTCCAAAGAATGCCCAGGGCTGATCTCCTTTAGAATGGACTGGTTGGATCTCCTTGCAGTCCAAGGGACTCTCAAGAGACTTCTCCAACATCACAGTTCAAAAGCATCAATTCTTCGGCACTCAGCCTTCTTCACAGTCCAACTCTCACATTCATACATGACCACTGGAAAAACCATAGCCTTGACTAGACAGACCTTTGTTGGCAAAGTAATGTCTCTGCTTTTGAATATGCTGTCTAGGTTGGTCATAACTTTTCTTCCAAGGAGTAAGCGTCTTTTAATTTCATGGCTGCAGTCACCATCTGCAGTGATTTTGGAGCCCCCCAAAATAGTCTGACACTGTTTGCACTGTTTCCCCATCTATTTCCCATGAAGTGATGGGACCAGATGCCATGATCTTCGTTATCTGAATGTTGAGCTTTAAGCCAACTTTTTCACTCTCCTCTTTCACTTTCATCAAGAGGCTTTTTAGTTCCTCTTCACTTTCTGCCATAAGGGTGGTGTCATCTGCATATCTGAGGTTATTGATATTTCTCCCGGCAATCTTGATTCCAGCTTGTGCTTCTTCCAGCCCAGTCTTTCTCATGATGTACTCTGCATATAGGTTAAATAAGCAGGGTCATAATATACAGCCTTGACGTATTCCATTTTCTATTTGGAACCAGTCTGTTGTTCCATGTCCAGTTCTAACTGATGCTTCCTGACCTGCATACAGCTTTCTTGAGAAGCAGGTCAGGTGGTCTGGTATTCCCATCTCTTTCAGAATTTTCCACAGTTTATTGTGATCCACACAATCAAAGGCTTTGGCATAGTCAATAAAGCAGAAGTAGATGTTTTTCTGGAACTCTCTTGCTTTTTCAATGATCCAGCGGATGTTGGCAATTTAATCTCTGGTTCCTCTGCCTTTTCTAAAACCAGCTTGAACATCAGGAAGTTCACGGTTCACGTATTGCTGAAGCCTGGCTTGGAGAATTTTGAGCATTACTTTACTAGCATGTGAGATGAGTGCAATTGTGCAGTCGTTTGAGCATTCTTTGGCATTGCCTTTCTTTGGGATTGGAATAAAACCTGACCTTTTGCAGTCCTGTGGCCAGTGCTGAGTTTTCCAAATTTGCTGGCATATTGAGTGCAGCACTTTCACAGCATCATCTTCCAGGATTTGAAATAGCTCCACTGGAATTCCATCACCTCCACTAGCTTTGCTCATAGTGATGCTTTCTAAGGCCCACTTGACCTCACATTCCAAGATGTCTGGCTCTAGGTGAGTGATCACACCATCATGATTATCTTGGTCGTGAAGATCTTTTTTGTACAGTTCTCCTGTGTATTCTTGCCACCTCTTCTTAATATCTTCTGCTTCTGTTAGGGCCATACCATTTCTGTCCTTTATCAAGCCCATCTTTGCATGAAATGTTCCCTTGGTATCTCTAATTTTCTTGAAGAGATCTGTAGTCTTTCTCATTCTGTTGTTTTCCTCTATTTCTTTGCATTGATCGCTGAGGAAGGCTTTCTTATCTCTTCTTGCTGTTCTTTGGAACTCTGCATTCAGATGCTTGTATCTTTCCTTTTCTTCTTCGCTTTTCGCTTCTCTTCTCTTCACAGCTATTTGTAAGACCTCCCCAGACAGCCATTTTGCTTTTTTGCATTTCTTTTCCACAGGGATGGTCTTGATCCCTGTCTCCTGTATAGTGTCATGAACCTCAGTCCATAGTTCATCAGGCACTCTATCTATCAGATCTAGGCCCTTAAATCTATTTCTCACTTCCACTGTATAATCATAAAAGATTTGATTTAGGTCATATCTGAATGGTCTAGTGGTTTTCCCTACTTTCTTCAATTTAAGTCTGAATTTGGCAATAAGGAGCTCATGATCTGAGCCACAGTCAGCTCTCAGTCTTGTTTTTGCTGACTGTATAGAGCTTCTCCATCTTTGGCTGCAAAGAATATAATCAATCTGATTTCAGTGTTGACCATCTGGTGATGCCCATCCATGTGTAGAGTCTTCTCTTGTGTTGTTGGAAGAGGGTGTTTGCTGTGACCAGTGTGTTCTCTTGGCAAAATTCTATTAGCCTTTGCCCTGCTTCATTCCATATTCCAAGGCCAAATTTGCTTGTTACTCCAGGTGTTTCTTGACTTCCTACTTTTGCATTCCAGTCCCCTATAATGAAATGGACATCTTTTTTGGATGTTAGTTCTAAAAGGTCTTGTAGGTCTTCATAGAACCATTCAACTTCATCTTCTTCAGCGTTACTGGTTGGGCCATAGACTTAGATTACTGTGATATTGAATGGTTTGCCTTGGAAACGAACAGAGATCATTCTGTCGTTTTTGAGATTGCATCCAAGTACTGCATTTTGGACTCTTTTGTTGGCCATGATGGCTACTCCATTTCTTCTGAGGGATTCCTGCCCATAGTAGTAGATATAATGGTCATCTGTGTTAAATTCACCCATTTCAGTCCATTTTAGTTCGCTGATTCCTAGAATGTCGACGTTCACCCTTGCCATCTCCTGTTTGACCACTTCCAATTTGCCTTGATTCAGGGACCTAACATTCCAGGTTCCTATGCAATATTGCTCTTTATAGCATCGGACCTTGCTTCTATCACCAGTCACATCCACAACTGGGTATTGTTTTTGCTTTGGCTCCATCCCTTCATTCTTTCTGGAGTTATTTCTCCACTGATCTCTAGTAGCATATTGGGCACCTACTGACCTGGGGAGTTCCTCTTTCAGTATCCTATCATTTTGCCTTTTCATACTGTTCATGGGGTTCTCAAGGCAAGAATAGAATACTGAAGTGGTTTGCCATTCCCTTCTCCAGTGGACCACATTCTGTCAGACCTCTCCACCATGACCCGCCTGTCTTGGGTAGCCCCACAGGGCATGGCTTAGTTTCATTAAGTTAGACAAGGCTGTGGTCCTAGTGTGATTAGATTGACTAGTTTTCTTTGAGTATGGTTTCGGTGTGTCTGCACTCTGATGCACTCTTGCAACACCTACCATCTTACTTGGGTTTCTCTTACCTTGGACTGGGGTACCTCTTCACGGCTGCGCCAGCAAAGCGCAGCCGCTGCTCCTTACCTTGGACGAGGGATATCTCCTCACCGCCGCCCCTCCTGACCTTGAACGTGCAGTAGCTCCTCTTGGCCCTCCTGCACCCACGCAGGCACCACTCCTTGGACCTGGGGAGCACCTCTGGACCTCAGCGCCTCTAGATTTCACTTAATGTAGGGATTACACTTCAGCCACGTGGATGCCACTGTCCCTTGTCTGGGTAGCTGTGTGACCTTCTCCAGAGCACACATGGTCGTTGGGTCAGGTGAGGTCTCCGGCCAAGCCCCTGCCCCAAGGGTGGGGTCTCACGTTGTCTCCCCTCTCTTCTCTCCTAGGCATGTGTGTGCAACTGCAGCAGCCCCTGCAGGGCACCTTCCAAGTACTTCGTGGGGACGGCACTTCTGTGGGGACTGTCATCGTGTTCCACTGCCCCTCAGGCCACCAGATGGTGGGGTCTGGCCTCCTCACCTGTGCCTGGAAGGGGAACATCGCTGAGTGGTCTTCAGGGACCCCCATGTGCAAGAGTGAGGCCCATTCTGCCTGAGCTGCACCCAACTCAGCAGTGCCCCCTGGGGGGAGTGCTGATTTTGTCACATGGGTGGCATGGGTGTCCACAGAGAAGGTTCCATGGGTGTCTGTGTAAGGTCCTGTTCCCAGGGCTGGTGGTCCCTTGGGGCTCCATGTCTGCAGTGTAGACTCAAGTTCTAGTAGCTGCTTCAAATTCTAGCGCTGCCACTGACTTGGCCTGTCATCTCCAAGAGGTGACTCATGCGTCTGAGTTAGCATTTTATTTTATCTGTTAAGCAGAAAACTGCATTCATCCATGTGTTATTTCATGCACAGATGCAGCAAACCTTAATAGGATATTCCATGTGCCAAGAATTCTAGGCTTGGCCGTGGTGCTCAGTTGGAAGAGGAGATGGTTTTCTGTATTTGCTATACAGGGTGTTGAAGGATAATACCTAGCACAGCATTTTCCAAAGTGAGGCTACATATGTTGTGTTAATGTGTATTGTGCATTGAAAAGGGCTCTATAGTCAATATAATTCAGGAAAGACTGGGTTAACAGGCAGCAGGAATTCTCAGAGCCTTTAAAATACTCATGTGATGGTTGAATCTCTGAGGAGAGTGTCTCTTAGGATTAGACTCCAACAAGAGATAGAAACCCAAGATAATGAGGGTTACCAAAGTAATGGGGGATTATGAGAGGTTTTTCTTGCCTCTGGTCCTCAGCATGGGCAGTCGAAGGCTTGTGTAGTGCCCCGTGGTGGGGACCCAGGCCTCTTCCATAGTGTGGCTCTGTTGGGCATGACCTCAACTGCATGATCCATGTAGTTGTTAGAGGATTAGTTGCAGGGCAAGAAAGGCTCTTAGAAGTTGTCCCACACCCCTGCGCCTCTGTTCACCACTGGCCAGAATGTGGTCATGTGAAGGGAAGCTGTGAAATGTAGTCTTCAGTTGGGATGGCCAGGGTCCAGGCAGGGCAGAGGGACTCGGAAATGGAAAGTGTGATCTATCTATACTACACGGGAAAATATGCAGTGTTGTTCAAATTCGGATTCTCGGCCTCAATTTCAAGAACATCCTTTAGAACCTGATAGAACTAGTTCTTGGCACGTAACTAGTTCTTTGGCACATAGCTGATAATGTGCCAAAGGCCCTTTGACCCCAAACACTGAAAGTGAAGTCGCTCAGTCGTGTCCGACTCTTTGTGACCCTGTGGACTGTAGCCTCCCAGGCTCCTCTGTCCATGGGATTTTCCAGGCAAGAGTACTGGAGTGGGGTGCCATTTCCTTCTCCAGAGGATCTTCCCAACCCAGGGATTGAACCTGGGTCTCCCGCATTGTAGGCAGACGCTTTACCATCTGAGCCACCACTGTTTTCCTTTCTTCCACACCTTCCTAGAAAGTGACCTAAGAAGGCACTTAGGCCCGCAAAGGGTTTTGCCAGCTTGAGGCATTGTGAAAATAGACCATGTGTTGTCTACCGTTCTCTGTTCTCAGGAGTCTAGTCTACAGGGGATGGAGCCAAAGAGACCATCACTGAACTCCCTGTCAGAGCTTCCCCTAGTATGCCACCAAAAACTCCTACACACTCACCAAAACCCTGCTCAAATACCCGCTTCTTGGGGGCAGTCTTACCTGGCAGCCCTACCCCTACAACAGTTTTCACAGACCTTCATCTCGTCTGTCAGAAGCTCCCTGGCTTCCCCATGGAACAGGGCTCCCTGATGCCAGGCTGGGCCCAAGAGCTGGTCTCGTCTCCCTCACAGCTGTGCCCCTCTACGAAACCTTTGGCTTCAAGGTGGCCGTGATCTCCTCAATCGTCAGCTGCGCCATCATCATGCTCATGTCCATGGCCTTCCTCACCTGCTGCTTCGTGAAGTGTGTGAAGAGGAGTGAGCAGCGGCGATCCGACAGGTACGGTGACCTGTCACTGCTGTGGGCACCTGCTAGTCACGTCGGGACCCCTGGGGTGTCAGGGAATGGGGCTGCTGAGGTCTTGGCATCTTGCTGTTCACAGAGCATCTAGGCTGTGCAGGGCGCATGGCTCACTTGTTTGGTCTTTTGTAAGAGAGGTGACAGGTACACGCGGGATTTTCTCATTCTGCAGACTGTGCACACCCCCAGCGTATGCTCTGCTGTGTGTGGACGTGCAAGGCTGACCACACGATGGTTAACTAGGGCCTGCAGGTGGAGTCTGGCTCACCTCTACTTTTCTTCACAGAAATTTATCCTGTTTTTTTTGTGTGTGTATGGCGGGGTGGGGGTGGTATTTTTTTAAAAAAACAGTGGTAAAATATTTGCTACTGCTGCTAAGTCACTTCAGTCATGTCCGACTCTGTGCGACCCCATAGACGGCAGCCCACCAGGGTCCCCCATCCCTGGGATTCTCCAGGCAAGAACACTGGAGTGGGTTGCCATTTCCTTCTCCAATGCATGAAAGTGAGAAGTGAAAGTGAAGTCGCTCAGTCGTGTCCAACTCTTAGCGACCCCATGGACTGCAGCCTACCAGGCTCCTCCGTCCATGGGATTTTCCAGGCAAGAGTACTGGAGTGGGGTGCCATTGCCTTCTCCGGGTAAAATATTTACAACATAATAAAAGTTACCACACGAGCCATCTTTCAGTGCACAATTCGGGGGCATTAGTTATATTCACAGTGTTATACCATCTCTGGCTTGATTCATCACAAGAACTTTCCACCACCTGTCTTTGTAAGTAGTTTTTCTGGCACTTACTCATCATCCATGACTGCCTTCTCCCTACAGCAGCAGAACGGTACAGCCCTAAAATACTCACTCTTGGCCTTGCAGAGGCTTGCAGGTAGTGTCCTGGACACGCTCACACCTGAATGTCTTTCCCTCATCTCTCCCCAGGGCAAACCAACTGTGGCTCCAGCTGAGAAGGGAGGATTTGGAGACGGTACAGGCTCCCTACCTCGGCCTTAAGGGCCTCAACAGTGACAGCAGCATCAGTGGAGTGTCCAGGATCCAACCTGTCCAAGTGCACGACAATCACAGCTTCACCACGTGGGCATGGGCAGGGCAAGGAGGGCGGTAGGGCAGTGATAAGGGCAGGGGAGTGTCTGGCTTGGCCAGAGAACCTGGACACCAAGGGCACTCACAGTCCGCACATGCTGTGAGTCCAGGCCCACCAAGGCCCCAGCTCCCATCTGTAGGACAAGCTGATGGTCCTTCTGCAACCTGTGCCTGACCTGTACCCTAGTACCTGGAGCTGCCCTCCACTCCATGTCTTTATCTTGTCACCCCTTGTCCAGAGAAGGAAGCTTCTGGAAATGAGTATTACCCTTCACCAGGACCCACCGTGCCCTGTCAGTTTGCTCTGTCCTCCCGTCTGTCTCTCTGCTCCTCTGTCTCTCCGTTTCTGTCTCTCCTTGTCTCTTTCAAAATACACACACTTTTTATGAACCAGTACAAGGACATTTTTTACGTACTTTTTTTTTGACTCAAGGAGTCTAATCTTGGCTGAACATGGAGTGCAGATAGAACATCTCCCAGTGTTGTTACCAGCTTTGAGTGAGCACCCTCTGTCCCAGGGCCTCCCGGTCTCTGAGCTCCTTGCATCGGGTGGGATATTTGTCTTCAGTGGTGTTTCCCTTGGCACACTCGAGGCCAGTGGTCTCCTACAGACTCTGTATTCTGGACTGTCTTGGCGTTCCTGCATGACTCACTTGGGCAGCATTTCTGGTGCAGGTGCCCCATGGGTGGTGCTGGTGTGAATCACGGATGTAGGCTGGGCTATCACCCTGCAGGCATGAGGTCTGGGCCCTCTTGGCTGAGATGAGCCCGTTGTCAAGTGACAAAGACAGGATTCTGCTAAGGGTCACTCTGCTGCCCCTGTAACCCCTGACCTGTAGCCTTAGCATCCAGAGATGATTCAGCCAGAATCAGTTTTGGCCCTGGGGATTATGGAATAATGATTTTAATTCCATTGTGATTCTGCTGTTCCCTCTATGAGGAATGAAGATGGATTTTGTCTTATCCTTCCTTTCCTTTTCATTTTGTTTTGTTATTTTTTGTATCACTCTGAACTCATGGGTATTCTTTTCTCAAACTTAAAAAAAATTTTTTTATTTATGGCTGTGCTGGGTCTTCGTTGCTGCGCGGGAGCTTTCTCTAGTTGTAGCAGGAGGGGGCTACTCTCTGTTGCAGTACTCATGCTTCTCTTTGTGATGGCTTCTCTTATTCCGGAGCGTGGGCTCTCGGCTTGCTGGCGTCAGTCGTCGCAGCACCTCCTCTCTCGCACAGGATGTTCTGGCCCACTGAGTGCTTTCTCTGCCCTGCCCTGGCATCACAAGGGCAGTTTCTGCTCATTTCCTCAGGCCATCCCCACAGGAACCTCCCAGGGAGCCAGTTGCTTGAGCCTGACACCTCTCTGTGTGACAACTGCTCACGCCTCATTTTCCACCCATGTACAGTGAGGATTATGGTGGGCCTCACTTCTTGGCCCTGTTGAGGTGATACGAGTCAGTGGGTCGACTGGGCCCAGAGTATAGTTTCAGTGAGTGCCAGCCGTTGTTGTTAATTCTGCTCTTCTCCCTGGTACACACGTGAGGAAACTAAGGTGCTGGAGGTGGTGGCCTGTGCAGGAGTAGCAAGGGCCTGTCTGATCCCACGTCCATACTCAAAGTGCTGGGGCTGGCTGACTCCTGGAGTGGTAAGGCCTCTGGGAAGGAACTGACTTCCTAGCTCCTTCCCTTGAACTTCAGACACACATTAGGCCTACATCGTGGTGGCCATGGCAGGAATGCCACCTTGCACCCTTTCCACCTGACCTGACACGTTGTGTTGCCATGGTGGTCTGAGGCCCTGGAGCTTCACTCCGAATACTTCAAGTGCTGTGCTCAGATTTAGGTAAATGCCTGTACTTAGAGCTGTTTTTCTTTTTTGAGATGGCATTTTGGGACGATCCTAGGAACAGATTGTTTAGGTCAAATAAGTCTGAATATTTTTATTACCAAATTCTTTCTCCAGGAACCCAGCACCAGTTGAGCCATTTTTATAGCTAACCATTGCCAAACATTAATGATTTGTTTTCCATCACTTCCTTAGCAAGTGGGAGTTACATCGATGGTTTTCATCAGCATTTATTTGATTAACATTGAGAAAGAGCATTTTCTCCTGCCTTTGCTTACCAGTAGCATTGCTGGTTTTAGTCATTTTGGGTTTGCTCTGCTGAATTGCCTGATGTTTTTTCTCATCAATACTGGAAGCTTCGTGTACATTGTAGAAGAGATTCTTACCCATCAGCCAGCTGCAAGTACTTTCCTTTTTATTTTAGTTATTTTCAGATTATGTGCAGGATATGTTGGTAGTGCATATCCTTTTCATATAGTCATATTTGCTTGGCAGGTTTTGGAGCTTCTCCATTGCCCCCTGCCCTGTGACACCCTCTCCCCATTATAGACCTGTGACACACTGTCTATAGTTGGGAAGAGCCCCAATGGAATAGGGGAAGGACTTACTGCATTTCAGGATGTACCATTCTAGGCAAGGCCTAGATGCCCCAGTTCTCCCACTGATTGGTGGTGAAATCATCTTTAGTAAGGTGAGGTTTGCCCCTTGACCTTACTTTTCTTTCATAAATGCTTCCCAGCACTCACATTGTGCCAGGCACTTTTCTGAGCTTTTCCAGACATTACTTGTTCTAACCATAGGAGTAGGAACTATTTTTTTTATCCCATTTTGAGAAACTTGTCCAGAACAACACACTGCTAAGCATGAAGCTAGGTTTGAGGTCAGCTCCAAAGTCTAGCTCCAGAGTCAGTGGACTTGCTTACTAAGCTGATATTCCTTTCTGCTAATTAATTAATTTATTCACTCATTTATTGAACCAACGTAATTCCTACTACTTCCTAGAGCTTTCCTGAGGACTAGATGTGGGTGGGAACAGAAATCTGGGGAAGCTTCCTGGAAGAAGTGGTGCCTGAGGTGAATAGATTGGGAGAGCCTGTATTGGAGAGAAGCAAAGAGAGCATCTTAAGGGGAAGAAGTAGCCAGGCAGCCTCAGGCAGCAGAATCCAGTGTAAGTGGGTAAGAGCAGGACCAGGTGGACAAAGGCGGGGGCCAGGGTTTGCTCAGCTTGGAAATTGGGTGGGTTTGTGGCTTGGGGGCCCCACAAGGGAACTGAAGATCTAGAAGGTAGGAGATCTGGCCCCAGAGTGCCAGAGGAGAGCCTGGCAAGACCAAGGGTGTCCTCCAGAATGTTCCTGGGGCCCCAGTGTCCCTTCTCTGCCTAGGGCATGCTGTTTCCACATAGTTCACACTCTGATTAGCTTCCTTCCTCTAGAAAGCCCTAGGAAGGTAGGTGCGCTGCTCCTTGAGTCATCCCTCTTGTATGAAGGAGGGACCTGAGGCTCAGAGAGAGGCACCTATGGAGGGGCTCCTTGGGTGCAAGGCAGGAGGAAACAGCGGCCCCCACCTTGGGGCAACAATCTATCCCAGACCCATTGGAGACCAGGGCCTGGGTACCCAGCATGGGCGCAAAGTTGGAGTTAATTGGAGTCCTCACTCTTCCTCCAAGCTCACCCTTCCTCTTCCTGCAGAGACCTTGGCGAGGGTACCAGAGAGCTGGCCAGCATGGCCCGAGGTGTGGACAAGGACTTCTGGACCGCCAGTGGCCCCACCAGCTCACCCCGCGCCCAGGTGATGGTGCATACAGCAAGCCCAGGGCAGATCCCGCCTCCCTCCAGGCCAACTGTGATGCTCAGACAGCCTGCAGCCTATGTCCCAGGGTGACCAAAGCAGAGGCCCCAGCCTACCCTCCACAGCGGGAAGGCCAGGACGACCTACCAGCTGACACCTGCATCTAGACATGTGTCCAGCTCAAGATTGGTCAGTGAAACCAGTCTCCGGGCTTAGAGATCCCTCAAGGCATTGAGTTGGGGACCCTTTCAGGGGGTGACCTGTCCCAGGGGAGCCCAGGCATAGTTGTTTTTATAGACAGGGCTCCTTGAAACCACCACTGAGGTTCACAAACCCAGCTGCAGCCTCCCTGTAGTGAGGCCCCTTTGAAGAGACTGGAGGACATTTTAGGCACGTCTAGTTTTGCATAGCAGAGTGGAGGAGATGGCAGCAGACTCCTCACAGTTACAGCTGGCTGCCTTGTACCTACAAGCAGAGACCCAGCTGGGATGCTGCGTCCATTATCTGTAGAGTTGTGGTAAGGGGTATGAAATAAACAATTCTTTGAAAAACAATAAAGGTAAGAATTACTGTCTCAGGTTTCAATCCCTGTGTCTCAGAGCCTCAAGTGTAGCAGCATAAAACTGGAGTTTCTCGTTATTACAGCTGGGGATTCCAGGACCGCTGGGCTCTGCTGGCCACTGCTCACAGCGGCTCCTCCCATGTGCTTATGGTCGGCTGGGTTGCTGCCAGGAGTCAGCAGAGACCCATGACGTGGTGACCACCTCGAGTGGCCAGGCCCCCTCACATCATGGCAGCTGGTTTCCACAGTGCGAGTCCCAGGTACAAACCTTACCTTTCAGGGCCTCCGAAGTCATCCTCGGTCACTACTTCTGTGTTTCATTCAATGAGGGGAGGTACCTGGACTCCACTTCTCTCCTGAACCAGTTGAAATCTGACTTCTAGCTTTCTGAGATTTGGGGTGTGATTTGTCTGGCCATTGAGGAACCTCACTGGTGTTTGCTGTCTGAACTCTCCTGCTTCCTGGAGGCCCTGCAGTCACGCTTAGGCTGTAAGGAGAAGAGCCTGATGGAGAGCTGGTGGTCCTGAAAGAGCCTGTGCTACCCTGAAGCCACATTTGTCATGGTTTCCGTTACTAACAAATACATCTTGATACAGGTTACACAGGGCAGTCCATCTGTCCTGATTCATGTGGAAAGCCTCCAGCAGGGGGCACTTGGGTGGTTCCACATTTTCAGCTGCTACATTGGTGCCAACATCCTTTCTGGTCTGTGATGCTATTCCATCAAGTGGGTTCCAGTGAGGAATTCCGAGGCCAGAAGGTGTGTGTGGTTCTCCAGTGAGGGGAAGGTCATGCAGGGGCCACTGGGGGGCAAGCCCAGATCCCGCCCTCAACCAGATAGTGCAGCATTCATGCTGTGAGGTCCCTGGTAGACTCAGGCCCTCTCCAGCTTTTCCGGGAGGGGCAAGTAGTCGCCCTTGGCTGTGTGCCTCCAAGGGTCCTGTGGGCTCAACTTTGTGGGGCCAGGCAGGGGTGGAGGGTCCACCCTGATCCTGCAGAGTGTGATATCAGGGCACATGGATGCTGTCTGAAACCACAGGCCCTTCATGGGGGGCTTCAGCAGCTCTGTGCAAGGCTCGGAGTTCAGTCACAAATGCTAACTCCACCAGGCCCTCTCCATGTCCTTATCAGAGTGAGGTGGTGAGAAGCTGCCATGAGGGTTTGAGGGGGTGCCTTCAACAGGAAGTGGGTGCTTTGTCCCCAGTGCCTGGACCCTGGGCTACTGGAGCAGAGGACAGGAGGGATGGGGTGAAGTGGAGCCAGGAGGATGGCGCCACCCTGCTCCAGCTCTCAACAGCTGAGAGTTACGGGAATAGGTGTCTAGATGGCCCCGGGGTGCTGCAGGGGTGGGAAGGAAGTGACATGGTGCCCAGCTGGAGAGTGCTGACTGGACATCAGAGCCATTGCTCAGGAGAGCTAGAGGGCACAAGGCCTTTGTGGTGCAGCACGCGGGGCCCTGACCCGTCTACACCGTGGCCAGGAGTCTCAGCTGGATTGGGAGACAAGCTTGCCCAGGAGCAGGAAGAGAGCAGCATTTTTTCACAGGTGTTTTAGAGCAGAGGGCTTCACTCAGCACCAGAGGAGAAGCGGAAGGGGGAGCCAGCCCCAAATCTCCAACTTTTACTGGGAAGAAAGAGGAGTGAACACCATTTCTTGCTTACCAGGCTTACCCCCATGGACGGGCCTTAGTACCTGCTGTCCCCTCTGCCTGCAACACTGCCCTTACAGGCCACATGGCCCATTGCCACACTTGCCTTCTTGGCTCAAGAAACATTAGCCACTTTTTATATCAGGATGGACCGGACTATGCTGCTGAAACTGACAGCCCCTGATTCAGTCAGCTCGGGCAGCTCCCAACAAATACCACAGAATGGGCGATTTAAACAATAGATTTATATCACACGGTCTTGGAGGCGAGAACTAAGTCCTGGCTGATTTGTTTTCTGTTGAGGGCTCTCAGTGGCTTGCAGGTGGCCCCCTTCTTGCTATGTCCTCACGTAGACTTGGAGTGTTTCCAAAGAGAGGGAGAGAGTACTTTCTGATGTCTTCTTAGGACACTCATCCTATGGGGTCAGAACCACACCGTTAAGACCCTGTTTTACCCTAAGTGCCTCCTTAAAGGCCCACCTGTGATGCATAGCCACAGTGGGAATTAGAGCTTCAGTATATGGATTGAAGGGAAAAAACACTCAGTTCATAACAACCCCCTAAGTCTCAGGGGCTCAAACAACATCACTTACTCCTTGTTCAGATTGTGTGTCCAGTTCAATCAGCAGGGGCTGTGCTCAGCAGAGTTGTAGGGCCCTCACCTAGTGGAGCAGCCCCTTTCTGACTTTCACCTCCACAGTCTTCAGGAACGAGAAGGGATGGTAGAGCCTCTTTCACCAGCAGGGGAGGGGAGACACCTCACTTCTGTGTAGGACACGTCCACCAGACTGACCTCAGGGGCCAGCAGGGTGACTCTCCTGGGTGTGCAGAAGGAGAGGGAACAGGTACAGACTGGAGTCCCACCAGGGTTACCATGTCATCCTGCATCAGCTCTTTAACATTTGGTGCCAACGAGATCCATTGTGTTCAGTTGCTGTGACAGGTACTTTATCAGAGAAACACCAGCCAGCCCTAAATCCTGGAGCAGTACCATTCTTGTCACCAGAAGTAGCTGTGAAGAATCAGGCTATGATGACCCAAGGGAGACTTCATTCCCCAGCAGTTGGGGAAAAAAACAAAACTGTGCCTCATGTTGATTCCTCAATAATTTGGTTAGCTGCGTGTCACATTTATGCACTGTTGGATGATGAGTCATCCCCAAACTCGGTGGCTGTAGACCGCAGCTGCCAAGCTGTCATCTCTGTTAGCGCTGTGGGTTCTTGCAGGCGTGCCTCCCCGACTGCTGCAGTTAGCAGAGTCCAGGGCTGAGATCTCCTAAAGGTGTTCACTCACAGTTTAGTCGACACTAGTTGTTAGGGACCTCAGCTGGGGCTCTGGGTAGAAACACCACATATGGCCTGAGTATTCTTTAGGGGTGGGGGCTGGGATTCAAGGGTAGATGTCCCAGAAGTGGGAAGTGGGGGCTGCTGGTTTCCTACGGCGTGGGCCCAGAGCATTGCCAAGCAGTCCTGAGGCAGGAGGTGGGCTCCAGGATAGGTGTTTATAACTGGCCCCCTATTTGCACCTCCTGGGGTGAGAAGAAGATGAGTTCCAGGTAGGATATTCATAACCAGCCCCCTGTTTACATTTGCTAAAGCAAGAGACAAATGGGCTCCAGGATGACATATTTATGACTGGATTCCTGCCTATATTTTGAGATCTATAGCTCAATATAAAAACCAGCACAGGAATAGAGTAAATAACCAGACATTGGGCATTTTTATGGCAGGGACAGTGGGATTAAAACCTCTTAAAAGGTCAGGACATCATGAATTTCCCATCCTTGGGGCAAGGGAGACATTTCACATGCAGAAAGGCTCCTTGGGGTCAAAAGGAGGGGGCATCACCCCATAATATGTGATGCTAATATGTGGATCACATAGACTGCTGGGCTGGAACCCATCTTGGAAAAAAAGTTGCACATACATCTTGGGGAGGGTCCTAAGATTGGTCAGGTGTGGAAAAACCAGATGATTGGTTAAAGGTAAACAAAACGCTGGAAGAACTGTCCTATATAAATGACTTAACCACCTCTTTTCTGTGCTCCTCCTCACTAGGGGGAATGCCCACACACTTTTTCTCTGGGTGTGTGTCTCTGCCTGGCTTCTATTGTAACTAAACAGTTTCTCTACGTGCTCTCCTACTTGTTGTTGTGCTATGTCTCTAAATAAACTTTTTATCTGCATTTACAATTCTTCCTTCAATGAGAAATGCAGTTTTCACTGGGGGCAAAGATCCAGGGAAAAATAGCTTCTAGCCTCTAGCCCTTGCTGGTCTGGTGGCTAGGATTCCTGGTTTTCATCCAGACTCGGTTCAGTTGAGTTCAATCGCTCAGTCATGTCTGACTCTTTGCGACTCCATGAACCGCAGCACGCCAGGCCTCCCTGTCCATCACCATCTCCCGGAGTCCACCCAAACCCATGTCCGTGATGCCATCCAACCATCTCATCCTCTGTCATCCCCTCCTGCCCTCAATCTTTCCCAGCATCAGGGTCTTTTCAAATGAGTCAACTCTTTGCATCAGGTGGCCAAAGTATTTGAGTTTCAGTTTCAACATCAGTCCTTCCAAATGAACACCCAGGACTGATCTCCTTTAGGATGGACTGGTTGGATCACCTTGCAGTCCAAGGGACTCTCAAGAGTCTTCTCCAACAACACAGTTCAAAAGCATCAATTTGTTGGCGCTCAGCTTTCTTGACAGTCCAACTCTCACATCCATACATGACCACTGGAAAAACCATAGCCTTGACTAGACGGACCTTACTCCTTGGAAGGAAAGTTATGACCAACCTAGACAGCATATTAAAAAGCAGAGACATTACTTTGCCAACAAAGGTCCGTCTAGTCAAGGCTATGGTTTTTCCAGTGGTCATCCAGACTACCCAGTTTTCAATTCCCGGGCGTGGAATTCAGATCTCACTTTGAGCCACCGTTCACTGCTACATGGCCGAGATCATCCTGACATTTAGATATACTCACACTTCTTGAACTCAGTGTGCCAAGGAACCGTCCCTTCTACCCTTCTACCTCTCTCCATCCCCTTCCCCAGCCCAAAACCCTGGTTCCACTTTCTCTCAGACCCCGTATCCAATCCTACAGCAGTTCTTTTGCTTCAACCTCAAATTTTAACTGGAACATACCCCATCTCCCTACCTCCACACCCACCACCCTGGCTCCAGCCTCCTCCCCTCTCACTTGGACCATCACAGTAGCACCCTCCTGGCCACCGCTTGGTCTCCCTCCATTCATGCCCCATCGCCTGCCCCCAGGGTCAGTTCCCATAACCAGAGGGTTACTCTGCTTTTTAAAGTTTTAATTGTGGTAAACGACACATAACATAAAATTTACTGTCTAAACGATTTTTAAGTGTAGTCAGTAGCATTAAGCACATTCACATTGTGCTGCTGTCAACACCATCCATACACAGAACTCTTCGTCTTCCCAAACAGAAACTCTGTTCCTGTTAAACACTAACTCCCCCTTCACCTCCCTCAACCCCTGGCACCCACGATTCTCCTCTATGTTTTTATGAATTTGACTACTCTCAGTTCAGTTTAGTTCAGTTCAGTCGCTCAGTCGTGTCTGACTCTTTGCGACCCCATAAATTGCAGCTTACCAGGCCTCTCTGTCCATCACCAACTCCCAGAGTCCACCCAAACTCATGGACATTGAGTCAATGATGCCATCCAACCATCTCATCCTCTGTCATCCCCTTCTCCTCCTGCCCCCAATCTTTCCCAACATCAGGGTCTTTTCAAATGAGTCAGCTCTCCACATCAGATCCCAAAGTACTGGAGTTTCAGCTTCAACATCAGTCCCTCCAATGAACACCCAGGACTGATCTCCTTTAGGATGGACTGGTTGGATCTCCTTGCAGTCCAAGTGACTATCAAGAGTCTTCTCCAACACCACAGTTCAAAAGCATCAATTCTTTGGCACTCAGCTTTCTTTACAGTCCAACTCTCACATCCATACATGACTACTGGAAAAACCATGCCTTGACTAGACGGACCTTTGTTGGAAAAGTAATGTCTCTGCTCTAGGGACGCCACATAAGTTTAATCACACATTATTTGTTCTTGTGTGACTAGCTTATTTTGAAATAGGAGGTAGATGGGTCTCTGAGCTGAGCAGCTGGAGTTTGTCAAGTGGAACAAATTGAAGCTTTGTTTGCCCTAGAAACTCTAGTGAAAGTGTTAGTAGCTCAGTCATGACTGACTCTTTGCAACCCCATGGACTGTAGCCCGCCAAGCTCCTTGGTCCATGGAATTCTCCAGGCAAGAATATTGGAGTGGGTTGCCTTTCCCTTCTCCAGAGGACAAAGTTAATGGCAAGAGCTGGGCTCTGCTAAAGAGATAAGACGACCACATGAGGTCAAGGAAACCTCCCTGAATGAATCTGCACAGGGAAGGTCCTTAGGGGTTAAAAGAGAAGGGGCATTATCCCACAGTGGGTGTTGCCAAACCTTCCTTTAGCCTTTGCGCTAGAATCCATCTTGGCAAAAAGCTGTGCGTGCATGACAGGGAGGGTTCTAAGAAAGGTCAGCTATGGGAAAAGAGATGAGATAATTGGCCGGAGGAGAACAAAGACTTAGGAAGGACTGTCCTATATATTGATTTAACCACCTCTAACCAAAGGCTTTAACTGTGTGGATCACAACAAACTGTGGAGAATTCTTCAAAAGAAAGGAATACCAGATCACCTTACCTACCTCCTGAGAAACCTGTATGCAGATCAGGAGGCAACAGTTAGAACCAGACATGGAACAATGGACTGGTTTAAAATTGGGAAAGGAGTACATCAAGGCTGTATATTGTCACCCTGGCTTATTTAACTTCTATGCAGAATCAGTTCAGTTCAGTTCAGTCGCTCAGTTGTGTCCGACTCTTTGCGACCCCATGAATCCCAGCACGCCAGGCCTCCCTGTCCATCACCATCTCCCAGAGTTCACTCAGACTCACGTCCATCGAGTCTGTGATGCCATCGAGTCTGTGATGCCATCCAGCCATCTCATCCTTGATCATCCCCTTCTTCTCCTGTCCCCAATCCCTCCCAGCATCAGAGTCTTTGCCAATGAGTCAACTCTTCGCATGAGGTGGCCAAAGTACTGGAGCTTCAGCTTTAGCATCATTCCTTCCAAAGAAATCCCAGGGTTGATCTCCTTCAGAATGGACTGGTTGGATCTCCTTGCAGTCCAAGGGACTCTCAAGAGTCTTCTCCAACACCACAGTTCAAAAGCATCAATTCTTCGGTGCTCAGCCTTCTTCACAGTCCAACTCTCACATCCATACATGACCACAGGAAAAACCATAGCCTTGACTAAATGGACCTTAGTCAGTAAAGTAATGTCTCTGCTTTTGAATATACTATCTAGGTTGGTCATCACTTTTCTTCCAAGGAGTAAGCATCTTTTAATTTCATGGCTGCAGTCACCATCTGCAGTGATTTTGGAGCCCAAAAAAATAACGTCTGACCCTGTTTCTACTGTTTCCCCATCTACTTCCCATGAAGTGATGGGACTGGATGCCATGATCTTCGTTTTGAGTACATCATGTGAAATGCTGGGCTGGATGAATCACAAGCTGGAATCAAGATTGGTGGGAGAAATATCAACAATCTCAGATATGCAGATGATATCACCCTAATGGCAGAAAGTGAAGAGGAACTAAAGAACTTCTTGATGAAGGTGAAAGAGAGTGAGAAAGCTGGCTTGAAACTCAACATTCAAAAAACTAAGATCATGGCATCTGGTCCCATCACTTCATGGCAAATAAATGGGGGCGGGGAATGAAAACAGTAGCAGATTTTATTTTCTTGGGCTCCAAAATTACTGTGGATGGTGACTGCAGTCACGAAATTAAAAGATGGTTGCTCCCTGAAAGAAAAGCTATGACAAACCTAGACAGCATATTAAAAAGCAGAGATATCACTTTGCTGACAAAGGTCTGTATTGGTGGTTTAGTTGCTCAGTCGTGTCCAACTCTTGCAACCCCATGGACTTAGCCCACCAGGCTCCTCTGCCCATGGGATTTTCCAGGCAAAATATTGGAGTGGGTTACTATTTTCTTCTCCAGGGGATCTTCCCTACCTAGGGATTGAACTCGGGTCTCCTGCACTGCAGGCAGATTCTTTATCCACTGAGCTACCAAAGCTATAGTTTTTCTAGTAGTCCTGTTAGATTTGGACCATAAACAAGGCTGAATGCTGAAGAATCGATGCTTTTGAACTGTGGTGCTGGAGAAGTCTCTTGAGAGTCCCTAGGACAGCAAGGAGGTCAAATCAGTCAATCTGAAAGGAAATCAACCCTGAATATTCATTGTAAGGACCGATGCTGAAGCTCCAATACTTTGGCTACCTGATGTGATGAGCTGACTCATTGGGAAAGACCCTGATGCTGGGAAAGATTAAAGGCAGGAGGAGAAGGGGACAGCAGAGGATGAGATGGTTGGGTGGCATCACTGACCCAATGGACATGAGTTTGAACAAATTCTGGGAGATAGTGAAGGACAGGGAAGCCTGGCGTGCAGCAGTCCTTGGGGTCTCCAAGAGTTGGATAATTACTTAGCGACTCAACAATGACAACAGTTACAATGTTGGTCCCCCTGGCAACCAACCTCCATTCTTCAGTGACCTAGGGGCTTTTCAGAAGTTACCTAAATATAACAATATAAAATATAAAAATATAATAAAAAGGTTTCTCTTACTGAACCAAGCAGGACCCTGTGGGGTTCTTGGGCACATAAGTTTTTCTGTATCCCTCATTACTTGCTTACAAGAAAATAGGCTTTGTTCAGCCTCCATGACCTTCCCTGCATTCCAAAGGGCAGATTCAAAGAATTGCTAATCAGGGAAGGGAGGGTTTGTGGAGACAAAGGAGGACCAGTCAAGAACCAATGATCCTGGTTCCCCCTCCATGGATATATACAATATGTTTGAGCTGCTTTGCAGATACTGAAACCCCCACCAAGTGGGATAAGTTAAATCTATACTGCCCCAAAGCACATAGACTTGTGGTTAAACCGGTTAGAATCAGAAGGTTAGTAATGCTGACTTCCAGTTGCTTCACTACCAACCAGTCAGAATAATGTCCGTGAACTGATCCTGCCCTCTTCTTTGAACCATTACTGTAAGACTCTCTGTCCCCTCCAGGTTCAGGCATAGTTTTGAGGGCATTAACTTGCTGTGGCTCCTTTTGCCTGGCAAAGTAATAAAGCTATTCTTTTCTACTTCACCCAAAACTCTGTTTCTGATATTCAGTTCAGTACCAGGATACAGAGGCTGAATTTTGGCTACCTAACCACTTGGGAAATTTCAAAGGTTTTTAGAAACTCTGTGGAGGGAAGCAGGATGAAAATCAAATATATATATTTCTCATTATAAATTGTAGTATCACTCTTAGCATAATGTCTTTAAGGTTCATCTGTGCTGTAGCATGTGTCAGAATCTCCTCCTTTTTAAGGCTGGATAGTACTCCCATCTTAGGCATATGCCATATTTGCTTATCTATTTATCCCTCAGTGGACACTTGGGTTGCTTCCACCTTTTGGCTACAGTGAATAATGCTGCTTTGAACAGCGTTCAAAGTCTCTTTGAGACTCTTCTTTCAATACTTTTGTGTGTTGTTGCTAAGTCACTAAGTCAAGTCCGACTCTTTGCAACCCCATGAACTGCAGCGCACCAGTCTTTCCCATCCTTCACCATCTCCCAGAGTTTGCTCAAACTCATGTCTATTGAGTCAGTAGCCATCTCATCCTCTATCACCCCCTTCTCCTCCTGCCTTCAATCTTTCCCATCATCTGGGTCTTTCCCAATGAGTTAGCTTTTGTGCATGCAGGCAGTTATTCTTAAAATTTATAAATCAGAGCAGATCTCCATTCTCCCCGCCCTAGCTCACAACTCTCATACTGTCAGCTCTCAGCTACCTGGCCTGCCTGACCCTTGTGATTTGCCTGTCACCACCTGACCTTCCCCTTCTGCTCAAAACAATAATCATCACTTGGTATCTCTCACAGTTTCAGGTGAGGCTTGGCAGGGTGGCTCTGTCTCTGGATTTCTCTCTTTTTCTTTCTTTTTTTAAAAAAGTATTTTTTTCACTGGGCCAGGTCTTAGTTGCAGCACATGGGGTCTTCCATCTTTGTTGTGACATTCAAACTTTTAGTTGTGTCATGTGGGATCTAGTTCCCTGACCAGGGATCACGCCTGGGCCCCCAGCATTGGGAGCATGGAGTCAAGACATTCAACGACCAGGGAAGTCCTTCTGGGTCTCTCTTGAGGCTGCAGTCAGATATTGCCAGGCCTTCACCTGGAGCCAGGGACTTCTTCATGGTGAGGCAGGAGACAGAAGGGCTCCAGGTTAGACATTTACAACTGGCCTCCTGTTTGCATTTCATGGGGCATGACGAGGTGGGCTTCAGGCTGGATACGTAAAACTGTTAGCATTTCCTGAGACAAGAGATAGATGGGCTCCAGTTAAGACATTAACAATCAGCCTCCTGTTGCCCCTCTGAAATGGAAGTAGCAATGTAAACAGGGTAAACAGCCAGTCTTTGTCTCTTGTAAACCCTTTAAGGTAATAGTCATGGCAAGGACAAAGAGGGGCAAAATCCTGTTTGAGATCTCTCCTCCCCCTTTTTGGGACAAGGGAGACACTACACATGCACAGAAAGGCTCCTTGGGGGTCAAAAGTCAGGGGGTAAGGCCAGGCATAATGAGTCTTGCTCCTTCCAGAAGCCTTCACTTTGAGATCCATCTTGGCTTAGAGCTGTGTGCTCACCCAGGGAGGGTTCCAGCCTAGGGCAGGTAATTGACCTGAAGGAAGATAAAAACTTGGAAGAACTGACCCATATAAATGACATCTGCCTCTTTACTGTGGCCCTCCTCACTGGGGAGGAGACCCACACCCTTTCTCTCTGGGTGTGCATCTCTGCCTTGCTTCTATCTTAACTAAACACTTTCTTTGTGTGCTCTCCCCCTTGTTTTGCTATGTCTCAAATAATTAACTTTGTACCTACACTTACAGTTTTTGCCTCTGTGATAAAAGTATTTTTTTTTCACCAGGTTCAAAGATCCAGGGAAAAATAGCTTCTAACCTCTAGCCCTTGCTGGTCTGATGGCTAGGATTCCTGGTTTTCATTCAGACTGCTGCTGCTGCTGCTGCTAAGTCGCTTCAGTTGCATCCGACTCTGTGCGACCCCATAGATGGCAGCCCACCAGGCTCCCCCATCCCTGGGATTCTCCAGGCAAGAACACTGGAGTGGGTTGCCATTTCCTTCTCCAATGCATGAAGGTGAAAAGTGAAAATGAAGTCACTCAGTCGTGTCTGACTCTTAGCGACCCCATGGACTGTAGCCTTCCAGGCTCCTCCACCCATGGGATTTTCCAGGCAAGAGTACTGGAGTAGGGTGCCATTGCCCTGGGTTCAATTCCCAGGCAGGGAATTAAGATCTTGCTTCACACCACCACTCACTGCTGCCTTGCTGAGATCAATGGCAAGCTGATGCTGGCTGTTGTCTGGGGGCCCAACTCTTCAGCACGCTCCTCAGCACTGCTTGCTCATCCTCATGACATGGCAGCTGTCTCCCCCACAGAGAGTGATCCAAGAGAGTAAGGCAGAAACCACAATCCCCTTTATGATTCAAGCCCCAGAAGTCATCATCACTTCTGCCATGTTTCACCAGTCATAAAGATTGGCCTGATTTGCTGTGGAGGAGACCGCACAGGAATGTGACCCGGGATGGTGCAAGCAGCTCTTCCGCCCCGTTGGTTTCCACTCGTTCATCCCTGTTTTCCTCAGACCTTAACCATAAACATGAGATCGCTAGACAACGTTTAAGCTACTTCCTGATTTTTGCTTTACTGGATGTACACAATGTTTTGCCTAACCTGTTGATTCCTTTCCTTAATTAAAAGGAGTAAGAGTGAAGAATTAAGTATTAGTACTTAAAGAATGACCGACTCTACCTTATCTTGCCCTTGGTACCTCTGCAGGCAGACCACGGGCAAGAGAACATCCAATTCCAGGGGGACCATGTGAGCAAGACAGCGTCCAAATGAAGATCAGAAATCAGCAGATCTGCACTCAATGGAAAAATGACAAAGAATCTGATTTCCTACATTAATGATTAACTGAGATTGTTTCCCCCTTTTCCCTTTAAAGATTGTCACGACTGAGCAGAATCTTTGGAGTTGGTCTCCAGACAAGAGTTCCCTTTCTCCCCAGATTGTCAGTTTTTCTGAATAAAATACCTTTCCTTTCTACTGACTCTTGGTCCTCAATTATTGACTTTTGAGCAGTAAGCAGGTGATCCTGAGTTCAGTAGCAATATGAGGGGCCAATTTGGAGGCTGGCAGGCTCCCCAGGCAGCCTCTGTCTAGCCTCTTGCTCTTCACAACACTCAGCACCTGCACTCAGATGTGTTTTGTTGCTGTTGGTGGAAGCTCCATGTGAGCAGGGCTCCTCTGCTCTCCCCAAAATAGTATACCTCTTTTTTGGGCTTATCAGAGGTGTTTAGGAAACATTTATTAAATAAATTAATGAGTAAATGAATGAATTGTGGCCTTTGGCCATATGGGAATGTGGAGGAGAATGTCCTTGCTCGTCCACAGTGGTCAGGCCCTTCATCACCCACCGCACTCCTTTGCACGGTCAGCTCTAGCCAGGCAGGCTGCCCCTCGGTCCATGGGCACAGTTCATTCCTCTTGCCGACTCTTTTTTCAACTCATCTTTTTAGGTTCTAAGTGCATTTACAGAGCACCTGCTGTATGTCTGGCACTGTGCCCAAGGTAGATGTGGCCCTGTCCTTGGGAACTGACATTCTAGTTGGGAGATGGGTAGCAGAAAGTGCCCAGGGGGCAGAATGGGGAGCCTATGGTGGTGCCCTGTGGTGAAGTGTTCCATGACCTGGCCCACAAGTCTGATCAGGAACTTGAATTTGTGCCAGTTGTATGCGTGGAACACAATGTTATTATAAATGAAATTGAGCAGCTCCTTAAGTGTTTCCTGTTTCTCTGATGATAGCAATATTGACCTCTAGGGTTGATTTCTAGCCAAGAAAATGCACTGGTCATACCAAACACCCTCTTCCAACAACACAAGAGAAGACTCTACACATGGACATCACCAGATGGTCAACACCGAAATCAGATTGATTATATTCTCTGCAGCAAAAGATTGGAGAAGCTCTATACAGTCAACAAAAACAAAACGAGGAGCTGACTGTGGCTCAGATCATGAACTCCTTATTACCAAATTCAGACTTAAATTGAAGAAAGCAGGAAAAACTGCTAGACCATTTAGGTACGACCTAAATCAAATCCCTTATGATTATACAGTGGAAGTGAGAAATGGATTCAAGGGAAGCCCTGAGGAGATCAGATGAGTGGCAAGTGCAGACTCTGTGTGGGGTGAACTCTCCCTGCCTGATTTAAACTTGTATTTACTTTCTGGTTAGATAAAGCATACCAGGATTACAAAATTCTAAGAGAGCATAAGTCAGAAGTGAAAGCCATGGGGGTTGGGGTGAGGGGCAGGGCCAGTGCTTCCTGGACATTTAGGGACACTGTCAGTTTGGACCAGTAAGTCCACACAAGGTGATCTGTTTCCGTCTGCATATAGGACCCCCCAGTGTTCAGCAGATGGAGGAAGGTCCCCAGGAGTCCTGCCCTCCCACCTTGGATGGCCCAACCTCCTACCCAAGTGCTCACTTTTTTTTTTGGCTTGTTTCTGCATTCTCTTTATTACTCCATGTTTACACTACATGCAGCTATAATTTGTCATTATTTCATATTATACTGTTCTTTATCAATTTACCTTTTTTAGGAGAGGGTCATCAGAGGTTCTATATATCACAGTAAGTACTCTTGCCTGGAAAATCTCATGGACGGAGGAGCCTGGTGGGCTGCAGTCCATGGGGTCGCTAAGAGTTGGACACAACTGAGCGACTTCACTTTCACTTTTTACTTTCATGCATTGGAGAAGGAAATGGCAACCCACTCCAGTGTTCTTGCCTGGAGAATCCCAGGGATGGGGGAGCCTGGTAGGCTGCTGTCTATGGGGTCGCACAGAGTCGGACACGACTGAAGCGACTTAGCAGCAGCAGCAGCAACAGCAACATCTAGCAAAACTTACATATTAAGCGATGGAAGTTAACTTTGGTTGAATGCCTTAACAATGACCAAATCTGTTTTCTTCCCATGGAAAAACTGTCTTGTTTATTTGATTAAACAAAAATTAAAATAAGCTCCAAGTGCTCACTTTTGCTTTGCATCATGCAGCATATCAGTGGGGGCAATGGGCAAGGAGGGAAACATTGCACCTGACCCCCAACTGGGCAGGGGAGTACCCAGGGTCCACCCTTTGAGTGTCCACCTGCCACTCACAGGGTGGGGATCTGCTGCCCTTGCTTGCCTGGAGCACATATCCCAAGGGGCACAGGATTCATCTGCCAGGGAGTGGAGCCCCCATAGCAAATCCTGCACTTGGGAGAACCTGTCCTTGTTGTACAAGGGCAAGGTCCAGAAATCTGCTGCTCTTGATCTCGGAGGGAAAGCAGTGAGCAGTCCTGAAGAGAGATCTTAGTTCCTTGTCCAGGGGTTGAACCTGGCCATTATCCTTGCCTGGAGAATCCCATGGATAGAAGAGCCTGGTGGGCTACAGTTCATGGGGTCGCAAAGAGTTGGACACGACTGAGCGAACTCATTTCACTTCAACCTGGGTGAAAACCAGGAACCCCAGCAGTTTGACCACCAGGGCTAGAGACTAGAAGCAAAGTGGCCATGGATCTTTCCCCTGTTTGAAAGCAAGCATGTTTCAAGGAGGCAAAAACTAAAAAATACGTACAAAGTATATTATTAGAGACACAGTACCATGTATGGGAGAGCACACAGGAAAACAGTTTAAGTCAGAAGCAGGGCAGAGATACACAAACCCAAAGAGAAAAGGTTATGAGTGTCCTCTCGGTGAGTCAGAAACTAGGCAGAGAGAGGGGACATGGGTATCCTGAAGGAGGAAGAGTGCAGTAAAGAGGGGATGTAAATCACCTACATAGGACAGTCCTTCCGGGTCTCTGTGCATGTGAGCTCAGTCGCTTCAGTCGTGTCCAACTCTGCCATCTCACAGACTGTAGCCCGCCAGGCTCCTCTGTCCATGAGATTCTACTGGCAAGAATGCTGGAGTGGGTTGCCATTTCCTTCTTCAGGGGATCTTCCCGACCCAGGGACCGAACCCATGTCTTTTATGTCTCCTGCATTGGCAGGTAAGTTCTTTACCACTAGCACAACCTGGGAATGAATGTTAATCACTTATATAGGACAATCCTACCTTTGGCCAATTATCTTGTTCCTTTCTTCACACCTAACTGAGACTTGGATCCTCCCCAAGATGCTTGTGCAACTTTTTTCTAAGCTGGATCCCACTTCAGAGGCTTATGGGTGCATGTCCACACTTATATTGGGTTGAAGCCTCTCCCTTTTCAGCTCCCAAGAACCCTTCCTGCACATGTACAGAAAAGTCTTCCTTGACCTCAGGAGAGGGCACCTTATCTCTCTGTTTCAGCAGAGCTCAGCTTTCGCCACTAGTTTTATCCTTGGAATGTCTGAGAACAAAGCTTGAATTTTACTTCACTTGACAAGTACCAGGTGTCCAGCCCAGAGGCCCATTTATCTCCTACCTCATTCTGAGCCTCAGTTTCTGCATCTGTCCCTTGGCGTCAGTGGCATAGAATGCTGGCCACCCAGGAAGGACTCGGGCCTGGGAGACCCCCTTCCTGTCCATCTAGACCCCAGGCTTATGGCACTGATATTACTTCTGAAACTGAGCAGCATCTTGTGAGGCTCCTGGGTCCACTGGGAGCTTTTGGTCTGCCATTTCTTGTAGGCAAGACTCCAGCTTCTCTGAGTTCAAAGGGCAGATCTGAACAGTTGCTAATCAGGAAGGAGTACTTGAGACAAGATTAAAGGGACCAGAGCAGTTCATCATGATTAGGAGGCCAGACCACCTGAGAGCCTGCCCACACCCTAATCTTGTCAGCAACTTAACCCTTTGAAACTTTGCAGAAGAAAGAACGACTGTTACTACCTTGATCCTACTACAATCATGTATCTCTGCCTGACTATAAGAGCTCTCCCCATCCCCCAGAGAGGGCGGCACAGTTCTTGAGGCCCTAGACTACTGTGTTCAGTCTTTGCAAAGAAATAAAGCCACTCTTTCTTTCTCCTCCATAACTCTGTCTCCGTATTTCTGTTCAGCATGGGTACACAGAGAGTTAAGATTTTTACATCACTCTTAGAGAGGAACTGAGAGACGTAAAAGCTAGGAGCCATTGACTTTTGAAAAACCACAGGACTTGCCTGGTGGTCCAGAGGTTAAGAATCTGCCTGCCAATGTAGGGGACATGGGTTCCATCCCTGGTCCAAGAAGATTCCACATGCCAAGGGGCAACTAAGTCCATGATCCACAACTATTGAGCCTGTGCTCTAGAGCCCAAGAGCTGCAGATTCTGAGCCCGTGTGCCACAACCACTGAAGCCTGCAAGCCCCAGAACCAGTGCTCTGGCACAAGAGAAGCCACTGCAATGAGAAGCCTCTGTACCACAACCAAAGAGTAGCCCCTGCTCACCATAACTAGAGAAAGCCCCCTTGCAGCCAAAAATAAATAAATAAATAACAACATACAGTCTTAAAGTTCCCAGTTATGCTTTATTCAGAGAACTTAGTGAAGACTATAGGCTCTCAGCTCTGAGACATTGTCCTGTGAATGAATAATGTTGCCTGCCATATCAGTAAACATAAAAAGATGCTGTAGCCATCAGTCTTCACCACTGCCCCTTATGGTGAGAACTGGGAACTCAGGATGCAGACAAATGGGCTGCCCCTCCCCCAAGCCCTCAGCAACTGCAGCCACTCCCATCAGTATAAAGTAACGGGACTCAGAATGGGAAAGTAAAGGATCATAGCCATAGATAGCTAAGGTGCATATAAAGGGGATGGTTTCAATGAACCCAAACTCTTGCATATTCCCATACAAAGAAAAGTGATAAATTCATCAACTTGAGATATCTGGTTTTATTTATTAAACAGTGAACTTTTGATGTTTCAACTATCTGGTCCTTGCAAAACTTCTGTATATCCTGGCTCTTTCCTTACCTCTTTGGAGCAGTACCTCCGAGCTATCTGAGAGGCTACTTCCCAGTATTGAAGTCTTCAGAAAAAGTTTGGCAGATAAAACAGAGCTCAGTTTTCAGTTGACTGTTTCAAAGTTAAGAAAGAACCAGGATACACAGGAATTTTGCTAAAAGAAAAAAAAACCCACAAAGAAACTAAAAAACCCATGCAGTTGAACATCAGAAGATTACTAATTACAAAAACAGACACTTCAAGTTAATGATCTTAGTGCTTTATTTTCTCCATCCTAAATTCCCCTCAGAGCGAGTGGTACAGAGGCAGACGGCTTAACAGTGGGTATCATTTACCTTTACTGGCATGGCAGGCAACATTTTTTGTCTGCAGAGTGCATGACCCAGCAAGAATGATGCAGAGTAATGCGGGGGTCAGGCCAGCTCCACTGGTGGGCAGGATGCCCCCTCCCTCTGGGAGGATGGCGCCCTAGGACCTGGAGCAGGGCTGGACTGCCTCTATAACCCCCAGGTTATGTTACACAATCTTCCTGTCCAAGGTAGGTGCTGTCCCCCCAGCTTAGGATAGGCCCCGCTTGGACTGCAAGGAGATCCAACCAGTCAATCCTAAAGGAAATCAGTCCTGAATATTCATTGGAAGGACTGATGCTGAAGCTGAAACTCCAATACTCTGGCCACCTGATGCGAAGAACTGACTCACTAGAAGACCCTGATGCTGGGAAAGATTGAAGGCCAGAGGAGAAGGGGCCGACAGAGATGAGATGGTTGGATGGCGTCACTGACTTGATGGACATGAGTTTGAGTAAGCTCTGGGAGTTGGTGATGGACAGGGAAGCCTGGCGTGCTGCAGTCCATGGGGTCGCAAAGTCCGACACGACTGAGCGACTGAACTGAACTGAACCCCTCCAATAAGCATCCTCCAGTTCCCTCATGGGAGAAGGGAACGCGCTAGTGGTTGGCGGGGTGGGGGGCGGCGCGGAAAGCAGAAGCACCGCTGACTGTGCTGCGAAGAGCTCAACCATGTCTACAGTCTGGCCGGCTCGCCAGGCCAAGACAGGGCGGAACCAGAGCAGACCCAAGGTGGAGCCAGGACTGGGAGAAGAGCGTGGGCTACAAACGAAGTTGAGCCAGAGTTGGGGTGAGGCTCGAGTGAGGGGAGGGGCTCAGGACGGCTCAGCGACGTAGCTAGCGCCGAGGGGGCGGAGCTAGAGTGGTGGCGGTGTTTAGAGTCAGGATCCGGCGGCGATTTAGCCCAGAGCAGCGGGGGCGGAGCTCAGTGAGGGGCGGAGCTGAGGGCACCTCCTGTGGGCGGGAGTCAGGCTCAAGGCTTTCGGAGGCGCGGTAACTAATGAGGACCGAGCGAGGGGCGGGGTTCAGGGTTGTGGTCGCGACCTAGTTAAGGTCTGCAAGGGTGGGGCTCAGGGAGGGCTGGGTTTAGAGCCCTAGCGTTGACAAAGACTAGACCCTGGATTCCCGGAAGGGCGGACCCAGCGAGGGGCGGGGCTAAGGGCTCAGCGGCGTCTGTCGCCCACGCGTTAGGAAGCTGGACTGTAGGGAAGACTGGGGGTTTTAGCCCCTGCCGCAGCGCCGACGACGCCATGGGCGGGGCCTAGCGGGAAGGGGCGGGCTCAGTGAGGGCGGGGTTAAAGCTTAGCCGAGAGGATACCAGGGGCGGGGCCCACCGGGAAAAAGCGGGCCAGAGCTGGAGGCGGTCAACCCGGCCCACGGGCAACGCGCGGACAACCACACGGGCTCACAGCGGCAGGGGGACGGGTCGGGTCGGCCGAATGCACGGTGTGCCGCCGCCATGACAGGTGAGCGCGGTCCGGAGTCGTGCCTGCCATGCGGAGACAGGCACGCGGCTACGGTGGCGCGTAGGATCCGAGTGTCCCGATGCCACTGCTCGCTGCGACGGCGGGTGACCTTGCCCGTGACTGCGTGCCCTGTCGACAGGACGACGGCAGAGCGGCGCGCGGCCCAGGGCTGGGTTCTATGGGGGCGAGGCCAGGCCGGGTCTAGGAGGGTGCTTGGGGGCGGGGGCCATGGACAACCTCTGGAGAGTTGTGGTGGGCAAAGCCACGTCATGCCCTGGAGGCTTCTGAGCGTTAGGGGCCGAGCCTTGGCGTGTTCTGTGCTGTGAGGCCAGGTCAAGCCATGGAAGGCTCTAGTGGGCGGGGACCAGGTCTTGGGTGATTCCAGGAGGGCAGGGGCCAACGTTTGTCTGCAGGTGGGGAACTGCTGGTGTGAGGATCTGTGGCCTGGCACTGGGAGGTGAAAGTAAAATTGGTGGTAAGGAATAATCTCTGGGGTTCTACTGTGCTTCTATCAGGAGATACAGAAACTCCTGACAGAAGGCTGTGTCTTCTGTTAGGAATCCCCTGAGGAGTCTGCCCAACAGGTGGTGCCTTCCTGGGCAGTGTGTGGTACCTGTGGGACTCTGGTATCTCCCAGGCTGCACCCCTTGTCCAGGGACAGGCCCGAGGGAATCTTGCACACAGACTCTGTCTCCCAAGGCCTTGTGCCCCATCTGGAGTGCCCCAGCCCTTCCAGCTTTTTTTTCCCCCCAGAATGCAGTCCCCAGCCCAGCCATCCTCCAAGGGCCTCTCTTGAATGGGGACCACCCACCACCTTCCTGATCCTGAGCAGAGTGACCCTACTCTGTGGACCTTTCCCTGTAGGAGAAGCTCCATGAGAGTAACAGGCTGATGAGAGTCCATGCCAGTGTAATCAGGGAGTGTGGTGGCTTCCAGAAGCCATACCTTATTTCAGGGAATGCTTCTGAGGTAAAAGTCACCTAGGGTGACCCACAGGGTCTGGGAGGCCCCTGAAGTCCCCATTCTCTCCATAGCTGTCACTGGAGTCCCAGCCTAAGTCCCACATACAAGAAAGATTTGATGGGCAGGAACCTGGTGATTTCCAGGACACCAGTGTACCAGCCTAAGCCAGAAGAGACCCCTGGTACTACTCACTCCCCTTTCGTTTCTCTGAACTGTTTTTAATCTGTGGCTGCTATTTCTGAGTAAAGTTGATCCTCTGACCTAGGGTGTCAAATGTGATGGTTTCAAATACGTGGATTTTTTTCAGTGCATCCATACTACTACCTGACCTGAGGTTGGCTGAATTCTCAGATGCAAAATTATGGATATGGAGGACTGACTGTAAAGTAATGTGTGGATTTTTGACTCCCCAGGGTCTGTCCCCCAACCCCCTACTGTTCAAAGGTCTGTTGTACCTACTGTGCATCTGGCCCTGCATCAGGTCCTTGCTACTCAGGCCTGCTGTATGGGGAAATATGGAACATCTCTGTGTGTGAATGAGGAAACAAAGGCTGAGCTTGGGCAGGTGCCCTAGACTGCTGGGGCAGTCAGTGGTGGATCCAGGACTAGACCTTGCCCATGCCCACCAGTCCCCCTTCTCCCTGCTGTCTCAGTGTCCTGGGCCTCTAGAGACCTCTTCCCTCAGAGCCCTTCATTTTGGGGATGGGGAACTAGGGCCCAGAGAGTACAGGCCTGGGAGGGCCAAATGAACAGGCCTGCAAGGCTGTAGGTCCCAAGTTCCTGGCTTACTGTCTCCATGCACCAATAGCAACCTGTCTCGTTCTGGGGCCTTTACGAAGGGTCGCAGAGTGAGCGTGTGGAGCCCGATGCATCTGTGCAGGGCCCACACTGACCAAGTATCACTGTAGCAATTACTGTTGCTGCAGAACCAGCCCCTTGCTTGTGGTGTGCTGGGGAGTGGGCTTCGCAGCTCCATGCCTGGTTGGACACTGGGACAGGAGGGGATTCTGGGAGAATCAGTTTGCGAGGGGAGGTTGAGGCCCAAGCATCTGGACTTTGTTGGGGGTGGTGGTAGGTGGGGAACTCAGGAAACTCTCTTGAGGGGAGGACAGTGAGTGTGAGTTAGCCAGGTGGAAACCATAGGGAGAGGTGTTCTGGTCCCTGGGAATCCGAGGCAGAATGCTGCAGTTGGGCATTGCTGTGCAGGCTTGGCTCAGGGGCTGGGAGACCTGGTCAGGGCAAGTGAGGCCAGCTCCCACAGGGCCTCCAGTGCCAGATCAGGCTAACAGGTTGGCCAGCCTAACCATGCTTGTGGTGCCAGTAGGGCAAGATGATGGGGGAGGAGGACTTCTGTGGTCACACAGTGGATAAGAATCCACCTGCCGATGCAGGGCACACGGGTTTGATCTTTGGTCTGGGAGGATTCAACATGCCACGGAGCTTCTAAGCCCGTGCAGTGCAACTACTGAGCCTGTGCTCTGGAGCCCGTGAGCCTCAACTACTGAGCCCGTGTGCCACAGCTGCTGAGTCCACCTGCCCTAGAGCCCACACGCTGCAACTGCTGAGCCTGTGTGCCTAGAGCCTGTATTCTGCGACAAGAGAAGCCACTACAAAGAAGAGTAGCCCCTGCTTGCCGCAACTACAGAAAGCCCGCATGCAGCAGTGAAGACCCAGCGCAACCAAAGGAAAAAACAACGATGGGGGAGGTAGGGCTTAGCAAAGGTTGCTGGCGAAGGTCTGGTGAGTTTTTATGCCAGAGCATTCCTCTTCCTCCTTCCTGTAAAACCTATCTGGGACTGTCACTTGGGACCACACTGGTTTCCTTTCTTGTGCTTTGTTATGCCTGTGAATGGCCGCCCGGGTGTGGTTTGTGTGCACAGTTCACAACGGCCACAGGAAGCACAGGGCACGGCAGAGCCCAGAGCTGTGGTCCCCAGGCTATGCCATTATGCCAAGTGACTCACAGCTCCAGCCAGTGGAGGCACCCCTGGCTAGCAGCCTGCAGGGTGGGAAGAGCCACTGCAGAAGTGCTGGTCACTGTCCACTGACAGCCCTTGCCCTGTGCCTTGGACCTATGTCCATTCGTTCCCAACCTCTTTAGTGAGTGCTTAGTGTGTGCCAGTGTACACACTGGCAGCACTGGGCAGGACAGCCCATGGTTTGGTCAGAAGCAGACATGATGCAGCTAAATTGCATGATTAATTAGTAGATTGATCAGAGAGGCAGAAATGGGCCCCAACACTGTGCCTGGGTCCTGAACTCAATCCATCACTCTCCAGCTGATTAAGGTCTTAAGCAGGTACCTTATCTACTTATTGTGCCTCAGTTTCTCCTTCTGAAAATGAGGGTAGTGGTCATGCTTGTGTAGCAGAGCTGATGGAAGAATGATGATGCACAGAGCTCCCAGAATGCCCAAGCATGGGTCCCAGTCCATGAACTATGGCCAATATTATTAACTCTTTAATCAGAGAGGCTACAGGTGATGAAGCCAGGTGGCCAGGAGGGTCCTGCCACGTGCTGGTGACAGATGTCTCTGCATCCCTGTCCATGGCTTCTTTACCATGTTAGAGCTGCTGACAAGTCTGTCTTCAAAATATACTTTCAGAGACTGGGAGAATCAAAAGTTAGAAATTCTCATTCTAGGGGGAATAGACCATCCAGGAGGAGGTAGCATCAGGAGAGAGAGGTGAGAAGGTAAACGGTCTATTGAGTTGGGCCCATGGAAGAAATCGGGAGGAGGCCCCACTTGTTCCAACTCAGTGACCCTATTTTTTAAAAATCAACTTGATTGAGGTATTGTTTACTTATAAATACACTCATTTTTAGTGAAAAAATTATCTTAAGTTTCGACAAACGTATATACTCATGGAACAACTGGTCCAGGCCAAATCAAGATAGAATGTTTCTGTCACTCCAGAAAATCCTTCATGCTCCTTTCCAGTGAACACCACCCAATCCAAGAATCCATCTCCTTTCTGTGACTGTTTTTTTCATCTTTAAAATTCAACAGTGGAGAGTTTCCCTGGTTGCTTAGTGGTAAAGAATCTTCCTGTCAATGCAGGAGACATGGGTTTTATCCCAGATTTGGGAAGATCCCACACACTGCAGAGCAGCTCAGCCCTTGTGCCACAACTGTTGAACCTGTGCTGTAGAGCCTGGGAGCTGCAACAGCTGAGCCCCATGTACCCTAAAGCCCATACTCTGCAACAGGAGAAGCTATTGCAGTGAGAAACCTGTGCACCGCAACTAGAGAGTCACCCCTGCTCACCACAACTGGAGGAAAGCCCGCACAGCAATGAAGACATAGCAGAGCCAAAAATAAAGTAAATAAAATTTTAAAAGAAAAAAAAAATTCAACAATGGAATTTCCAAATAGTGTTTCTTATTAATTACTAGAATTTATTTTTGGAGCATTTTTAGTTTATAGACAATCGAGCAGATAGCACAGAGGGCTCCCCCCACCCCATTTCCTCTATTATTAATATCTTGCATTTGTATGGGTGTTACCTTAATAAGCCAATAGTGATACAGTATTATTAATTTCAGTTACTAACTAAAGTCCATATTAATATGATGGTTCATTCCTTGTGTTGTACACTGTATGAGTTTTTTGAAAAATTCATGATGTCCTGTATCTGCTATTACAGTATCATACAAGAAGTTTTAGTGGGTTAAACATCTTCTGTGCTCCATCTACTTATCCCTCCCTCTTCCATAACCCTTGGCAACCACTGATCTTTTTACTGTCTCCATTGTTTTGCATTTTCTAAAATATATACTTGGGATCATATAGTATATAGCCTTTTCAAATTGGCTTCTTTAACCTTTAACAAAATGCATTTGTTTCCTCAATGTCTTTTTGTAACTTCGTAGGTCTTTTTTATCACTGGGTTATATTCCATTGTAACTTATTAAACTGAACCACAGTTTCATATATTATCCACTTACCTTGATATGTATTTTATTGTTCAGTCGCTGAGTCATGGCCGACTGCAAGCTTGCTCAGGCTCCTCTGTCCTCAGCTGTCTCCTGGAGTTTGCTCAGATTCATGTCCATTTATATGTATATGTGTGGTAAAATACACAGAACATAAAATTTACCATTTTAACCATTTCATTGGGATTAAATACATCCACAGTGCTGTGAAACTGTGCATTTCAAGAACTTTTTCATCATCCCAAAGAGAAACTGTGTACTCATTAAACAAAAACTCCCCTTTCACCCCTACCTGCAGCTCCTGTTAATCACTATGGTACTTTCTCTGTTTTAGAATTTGCTTATTCTAGATAGTTCATATAGTGGAATAATACATTTGTCCTTTTGTATGGGCTTCCCTGGTGGCTCAAATGATAAAGCGTCTGCCTGCAATGCAGGAGACCTGGGTTTGATCCCTGGGTCAGGAAGATCCCCTGGAGAAGGAAATGGCAACCCACTCCGCTATTCTTGCCTGGAAATTCCCATGGACGGAGGAGCTTGTAGGTTACAGTCCATGGGGTCGCAAAAGTCAGACATGACTGAGCAACTAAGATAACACTTCACTTCATTTGTCCTTTTGTGTCTAATTTATTTCACTTAGCATATTGTTTTCATGGTCCGTCCATGTTTTTGAACCCATGTATTAGAATTCCGTTCCTTCTTAAGATTGTATAGTATTCCATTGTATGTATACCATATTTTGTCTATCTGTTCATCTGTCTGTGGACACTTGGGTTGTTTTTACCTTTGGGCTTTTATGAATAAACGCTACTCTGAACTTGACATGCATATATCTATTTGAGTCTCTGCTTTGAATTCTTTTGAGTGTATACCCAGGAATGGAATTGCGGATGTATTTAACTTTTTGAGGAATAGCTATACCCTTTTCCATAGTAGCTGCACCGTTTTACCTGCCCACCAGGAGTGCATGAGAGTTCCAGTTTCTCATCCTCATATTCATATTCCCTCTCTCCATATATTTATTTTACCCTAATGAGTATGAAATGATATCTTATTGTATTTTGATTTGCTTTTTGCTAATGACTAGTGATGTTGAGCATCTTTTCATGTACTTAGCAGTAATTTGTCCACCTTTGGAAAAATACCTGTTCAAGTATTTTGCTCATCATTGTATTGGTTATTTTGTAGGATTTTTTGTTGTGTTGAGTTGTAGGAGTTCTTTTTATATTCTCTCTCTTTCTATATATATTAATCCCTAATCAGATATATGCTTTGCAGATATTTTCTCCCATTCTATGGATTGTCTTTTCACTCTTTTTTTTTTTCCCTCAAAATAGGGTTAATTTCTGGACGGTCTAGTCTATTACATTGGTCTGTATATCAGTACCACAGTTTTGATTCCTGTAGCTTTGTAGTAAATTTTGAAATGAGGAAGTATGAATCATCCACTTTGTTCTTTTTTCAGGATTGTTTTGGCTGTACAAGTCCCTTGAGATCCCATATGAACATTAGGATGAAAAAAAGACAAAAAAAGATTTACTGCAGTTTGGATAGGGGTTACATTGAATTCCTGGATCACTTTGGGTAATACTGTCATCTTCACAATATTAAGTCTTCCAAACCATGGACATGGAACGTCTTTCCATTTATTTGTATCTTTTAGCATTTCTTTGAGTAGTGTTTTGTAGATCAGTGTACAAGTCTTCCATCTCCTTGGTTAAATTTATTTCTAAGTGTTTTATTCCTTTTCTAAGTTTTTTTTAAGAGTTCAGCTTTTTATTGAATGTGTTACTGAAGAGGTTTAGTCAAAAAGACCAAACCCCATGTCATCATTAGACTTTTCAGATTCTTATTTCTTTGCCTCTGCTTTCTTCTCCTCAGCTAGGGCAGCAGTGGCGAAGAGGATTGGACCTACTGCTGGTGCCACGCCAGCTGCTAGGGGCAGACCCTCCAGCCCCCCATGTGGCAGATGAGGCTCCCGATGTTGACACTGGCCTGGCCAGAAAGGGTCAACACTTATAGGGCTGCTTTAAGGAGGGCGCTGATTTTGTTGTTGTTGGCTGCACTGGGTCTTCATGGCTGCATGTGGGCCTTCTCAATATGTTGTTGTTGAGTTGCTAAATCATGTCCAACTCTTTTCGACCTCATGGACTGTAGCACGCCAAGCTCCCCTGTCCTCCGTTCTCTCCCAGAGTTTGCTCAAACCCATGTGCATTGAGTCAATGATCCTGTCTAACCATCTCATCCTCTGCCAGCCCCTTCTCCTTTGCCTTCAGTCTTTCCCAGCATCAGTACCTTTTCCAGTGAGTCAGCTCTTTGTGTCAGGTGGGCAAAGTATTGGAGCTTAAGCATCAGTCCTTCCAATGAACTTTCAGGGTTTATTTCCTTTAGGATTGGCTGATTTAATCTCCTCGCAGTCCAAGGAACTCTCAAGAGTCTTCTCCAGTACCAAATTTGAAAACATCAGATCAACACTTAGCCTTCTTTATGGTCCAATTCTCACATCCATACATGACTGCTGGAAAAACCATAGCTTTAACTAGGCAGACCTTTGTTGGCAAATGATGTCTCTGCTTTTTAATACGCTGTCTAGGTTTCTCATAGGAGACGGCAGTGGCAACCCACTCCAGTACTCTTGCCTGGAAAATCCCATAGATGAAGGAGCCTGGTGGACTGCAGTCCATGGGGTCGCTAAGAGTCAGACACGACTGAGCAACTTCACTTTCACTTTTCACTTTCATGCATTGGAGAAGGAAATGGCAACCCACTCCAGTGTTCTTGCCTGGAGAATCTCAGGGACGAGGGAGCCTGGTGGGCTGCTGTCTATGGGGTCACACAGAGTCGGACACGACTGAAGTGACTTAGCAGCAGCAGGTTTCTCATAGCTTTTCTTCCAGGGAGTAAGGATGTTTAAATTTCATGGCTACAGTCACCATCCACAGTGATTTTAGAGCCCAAGAAAATTAAATCTGTCATTGCTCCCACTTTGTCCCCCTTCTGTTTGCTGTGAAGTGATGGACCAGGATGCCATGATCTTAGTTTTTTGAATGTTGAGTTTCAAGCCAGCTTTTTCACTCTCCTCTTTCACCCTCATCAAGAGGCTCTTTAGTTCCTCTTCGCTGTCTGCCACTAGAGTGGTATTATTTTCATATCTGAGGTTGTTGATATCTCTCCCAGCAATCTTGATTCCAGCTTGTGATTCATCCAGCCCAGTATTTTACATTATGTACTCTGCATTTAAGTTAAATAAGTATTTAAGTTAAATAAGGGTGACAATATACAGCCTTGTCGCACTCCTTTCCCAGTTGTGAACCAGTCAGTTGTTCTATGTCCTGTTTTAATTGCTGTTTTTTAACTCACATACAGGTTTCTCAGGAGACAGGTAAAGTGGTCTGATATTCCCATTTCTTTTAAGAATTTTCCACAGTGTGTTGTGATCCACACAGTCAAAGGCTTTAGCATAGTCAATGAAACAGAAGTAGATGTTTTTCTGGAATTCCCTTGCTTTCTCTGTGAGCCAGTGAATGTTAACAATTTGATCTCTGATTGCTCTGCTTTTTTCTAAACCCAGCTTGTACATCTGAAGGTTCTCAGTTCACATACTGCTGAAGCCTAGCTTCAAGGATTTTGAGCATAACCGTGCTAGCATGTGAAATGAGCGCAATAGTGCAGTAGATTACATGTTCTTTGGCCTTGCTCTTCTTTCGGATTGAATTGAAATCTGACCTTTTCCAGTCCCGTGGTCACTGCTGAGTTTTCCAAATTTGCTGACATATTGAATGCAGCACTTTAAAATCCTTTAGGATTTGAAATAACTCAGCTGGACGTCTGTCACCTCCACTAGCTTTGTTTGTAGTAATGCTGCTGCTTTTTTTTTTTTTTTTTTTACAATGTTTCCTCTGACAGGTTACAAGACAAACACCCAGTTTGCCTGAGTTTTAAAAGGTTATTTCCTTTGCCCCATTTGAATGACCAATAAAGACATAAGTCCAGTTGGCAGAGTGAAAGGAGGTGTGTAGTAATGCTTCTTAAGACCCACTTGACTTCACACTCCACAATGTCTGGCTCTAGATGAGTGACCATACCATCGTGATTATCTGGGTCATTAAAACCTTTTTTGTATAGTTCTTCTGTGTATTCTTGCCACTTCTTCTTAATCTCTTCTGCTTCTGTTAGGTCCTTGTACCGTTTCTGTCCCTTACCGTGTCCATCTTTGCATGAAATGCTCCCTTGATATCTCCGATTTTCTTGAAGAAATCTCTAGTCTTCCCATTCTATTTGTTTTCCTCTATTACTTTGCACTGTTCATTTAAGAAGTCCTTCTTATCTCTCCTTGCTATTCTCTGGCACCCTGCATTTCGCTTCTCTTCTTTCCTCAGCTATTTGTAAGGTCTCCTCAGACAACCACTTCGCCTTCTTGGATTTCTTTTCTCGATGCATATTTCTCAACACTTTTATTTCTGACACTTTTGGTTGCCAAATGTATGGGGGGTTTTCCTCTGTCAATCAGCTTTCCAGTTCTTTGGTGGACACCAACTGGGTGTCCTATAAATTTAACTCAATTCTTACACCATCCATCTGGAGAGTGTCAGACCCCATAGGTTCACTTTAGACTCAGTCCCACAAGATTGCCCCCACTTGAAATGCCAGTCACCGGTCCAGGCTGCCACCTGTGCTTCTAACTGACTGGCTATAAATCAGAGTTCCCCTGACTGTCATTTGCTAGAGCAGTTCACAGAACTCAAGAAAACACTTACTATTCACAGTTTGTTACAAAGGATATTTCAAGGATACAAGTGAACATCCAGGTGGAAGAGATGCACAGGGCAAAACACGTGAGAAGGGGCATGGAGCTTCCGTGCTCCTCCCAGGCACCTCCAAGCATTTAGTAACTGGGAGGTGCTCCACACCCCGCTTTGATGGGGGGAAGGTTATGGAGGCTTCCTTAGGTAGGCATGAGCTTCCCTGGTGGCTCAGCTAGTAAAGAGTCTGTCTGCAATGCGGGAGACCTAGGTTCAATCCCTGGGTTGGGAAGATCCCCTGGAGAAGGAAAGGCTACCCACTCCAGTATCCTGGTCTGGAGAATTCCATGGACTGCATAGTCCATGGGGTTGCAAAGAGTCGGACACGACTGAGTGAATATATCTTACTGTAAATCACAGTATCACAAATCTATTCTGTCAATCTGTGTCTTTTGATTAGAGAGTTTAATCCATTTACATTTAACTACTGATAAGGGACAACTTGTTTCTACCTTTCTGCTGTTTGTTTTCTGTATGTCTTGTAGCTTCTTTGTCCTTCATTTATTCCATTACTTCCTTCAGTGTTGATTTTCTGTAGTAACACATTTTGATGTTCTTTTGTGTATATTCCATGGACATTTTCTTTGTGGTTACCAGGGGGCTTATGTTTAATATTGTAAAGTTACAGCTATCTAATCTGGATTGATACCAGCTTAACTTCAGTCACATACAGAAACTCCTCCTATACAGCTCTGCCTGCCTGCACACCAACCCCCCCCCCATCCCCTGGGTCCATCAGGAAAGAGGACAAGCTGCCTCACATAGATAAGGTGGTGCACTTGTTCAGGTAGCTAGGGCTGCAGGCACTTGGGACCCTCCCTCAGAGATTCTTTGCCATCTGCCCACCAACTTCTCCCCATCCACTCCCTGCCTTTAAAGGCTTGTCATTCTAAGGGACATTCTTAATGGGAAAGATAGCGTAACAGTGATGTTTTAATGATGATTCTGAAAGAAAAAAGACAAAAGGAAAAGCATTTCCCAGCCTCCTGGGTAGCAGGCATGTTGGTCTGCTGTTTGGGGCAGCTTCCCAAGGCCTTGCAGATACTATGTCCGGTGGCCATGCCAGCTAAAAGTGGCCAGGCCACTCTAAACCCTGTGCTTCTGTCTGTGTGTCTCCTGTCCCCATGACAACAGTGGCTGTAGGAGCTTTGGAGTTGGGCCTTCTCTGTGCTGCTGTGTCCTTCCTCAGGCTGCTATTTCCAGAGAGCACTGGGGGACCCCACAGACAGCAGACTCTTCACCCTCCTGAGTTTTTTGGTGATAAGCTCTCAGGCATAGAAGAGAGGAGGAGCCGGAGGCTCTGCTCTGCTTTTGAGCTCTGTACCTTTATCACTGCACCCCCCCCCCACTGTTTTGCAAGGGGATTGGCATGACATGGGGGAATCCTGGGCTGTGCATGAGTTGGGATGTCAGCAGTTGTCCAGATGCTTACAGCTGGTACACCTCTTGGTGGGCACGGGACCTTACTGTGCGGAGTCCCTGCCGTGGCTGTGTCATGGTGTGTGGGACTCGACACCCCCTCCTTGGGCTGTGCTGGCTTATGTCCTTCTGTGTTCTCTGCTTCTGTTTCAGAGCAAACCTACTGTGATCGCCTAGTCCAGGACACTCCTTTCCTCACCAGCCTCGGACGCCTGAGTGAGCAGCAGGTGGACAGGATCATCCTCCAGCTAAACCGCTACTATCCCCAGATCCTCAGCAACAAGGACGCGGAAAAGGTGCCAGTGAATTTGAGGCTGCTCTCCCATCCCTTCCTCTCTGGGCTGGGAGAAGCCGGGGGCAGGACAGCTTGGAGGTGAAAACTTATCTCCTTGGGGTGACCTTGGGCCTAGAACATCATTTTTTTGAGCTTTAGTCTCTTTAGATGTCATCAGAACTTCTAGCCCCTTTCAGAAATGCTGGAGGGTCACAGGAGATGTGTGACAACATGAGACAGACCTGGGAGGGGGAACGGGGGTGTACCAGGGTGGGAGGGGAGCAGGGATGCCAGATTCACTCTACCTAGTGCTGCAGAACTCTTCACTCAGCATCTTCCAGAAGTTCAAAATGGACAATCATTTTGGGTGTGATCTGGCCCGTCCTGTTCGGGGACACTGGATGAGAGTGGGTGCTCCTTGCGCACCCCACCCACTTCTCTGGCTCCCCTGTGGCACTGGGGGTGGGTGCCAGAGACTAGCTGGGGCTCTGGGACACATGGCCTGCCTCCCAGCCGGGTGACAGAGCAAGCCCTTCTCCTCTTGGGGCCACGTGCAGGGCTCTCTGGAGGGTTGGGGCCTCTCCAGGGGACAGATGATATTGATCCTCAACAGAGCTAGAATCCACCCACACCCTGCTACTGGCTCAGATGCTTGTTGTGTTATAAAAGTAGTCCAGTAAGTTAAAAAGTAGGGGCTCAATTTTCCGTCTTGTAATTAAAAGTCGAATATGCATTCACTATTTAAAAAAAACTTTGAAAAGCTTCAGATGTTCACATGAGAAAAAGGAAACTACACACACACACACACACACACACACACACACACACACACACGCCCACGGTTCCATTCCTCATAGGTACCCATGGTTTCTGCTGCACACCTGCTTTTGCTTTGCAGTTTCTGTCCTTTTGTGGGTCAACTCTAGTTTCTTGTAGAATGGTCCACCACCACCAGGTGGCAGCACCGGGCCATAGCCTCCATGTTCTGGGAGTCAGTGCAGGTACCTTGTCCATTGACCTTTACAACCACGTATTTCTCAATCAGCCACATCGAAAAAGCCACCTGTTTTTTCTCCTTAACCCTTGATATATTTTTTAAAACTCGAATCACATTCCCATAGACTGTGAACTACTAGAAGTTATCATTTATGCCATTACCTTGAAGGGTCCCTATAATGATCATATTGTGTGGGTTTATTATTATTTCCTTTTTTACACGTGGGAAAACCAAGTTAGCAAGCCGCTAAGTTTCCACACTTGGAATAATGTCACCACCACCTTTCTTGGTGACCTGTCTAGGCCTCCAATGGGAATGCAAGGATTAGTGGCCGTATGGCACCCCACTCCAGTACTCTTGTCTGGAAAATCCTATGGACGGGGGAGCCTGGTGGGCTGCAGTCCATGGGGTCACTAGGAGTTGGACACGACTGAGCGACTTCACTTTCACTTTTCACTTTCATGTATTGGAGAAGGAAATGGCAACCCACTCCAGTGTTCTTGCCTGGAGAATCCCAGGAACGGGAGAGCCTGGTGGGCTGCCGTCTATGGGGTCGCACAGAGTCGGACATGACTGAAGCGACTCAGCAGTGGCAGCGGCAGCAGCACGGTCTTGGGCACTGCATGGGAGTGGTTGAGACTTTGGTAGCAATTGCTACCTCTCCATGGGTGTTCCAGCCACGAAGGTGGCATCACAGCCATTGAGAAGGCTGGGGCTGGGGGGTGAGTCCAGAGTCCTCCAGCCTGATCTCTCTGTGCCCCTTCCTCCTCCAGTTCCGGAACCCCAAGGTGTCTCTGCGAGTGCGTCTCTGCAACCTCTTAGGCCACTTGCAGCGGAGCGGTGAGCGGGATTGCCAGGAGTTCTACCGGGCCCTGTACATCCACGCCCAGCCCCTGCACAGCTGCTTGCCTAGCCGGCACGCCCTGCGTAAGTGCGTGCCCCAGCCCCCTGGCCTTGGCATCTTCTTGTTCAGCCCTTCGCCAGAGACAACCCTCTGGTTGTGTCTTGTATGTCCCTCAGAGAGCGGAGAGAGTATTTCAGACAACACAGATATCTGTCTCCAAGGCTCCCTGTCTCTGTCTTTCCATGTCACTGTGTGTGTCTGTCTACTTCTCTCTGTTTCCCTTTTTCTTGTGCTTTTTATTTCTTACACGAAAGTATCTTGTGCGTGTGGTCCTGCCCTTTCCTCTATAATCTAATGAACCTGGGAATCCTTACCCTTCTGATCAGAACTAGCGCCCAGCTGTAGGCCATACCAGCCTTGAGTGAACTGCCTCCCACGACAGAGGTTGTATCTACTTTCACCCAGGTAGATCCTCACGGTGTGGATGTTTCTGCACAACAGTCTCTGGCACAGATGGCTGGTCCAGGACAGTGTGTTTGGGTTTAGAAGTGCCATCCCGTGGTCCAGGAGGCTTGAGAGGGATCCTCTGAGCTGCCAGGATGGGTACAGGGAAGGCACACGTAGGGATGGCAGCTCAGTCTTGAGGCCTCTGCACCCAGGTCCCCAGGGGGAGTGGCTACTGTCCCTCAATCCTCACATGAAAGGCTGGAGGCCGTGAGGGAAGAGGTGGCTCACCTCAGGCCACTCAGCTGGACCGGGGCCCCCAAGGACGGGCTGGCAGGTCTGGGCCCTGAGCTGCGGCATGGAACGGTCCTGTCACCCCAGCTGTCAGGACCACACAGCCCTGCCTGGAGTCAGGGACCTTCCAGGGTGCCCTCGGGGTTATCAAGGAGCTGGTTGACTGGGGAGCCCCAGAGGGGTCTGGGGAAAGAGAAAGGGCGCCCTGCCCTCACTCAGCACCATCAGACTTGGAACAGAAAGGTGTTTGCACTGTTGGGTGCCTTGTGGTTGCCAGGGAACAATGAAATCCCCATCCCATGGTCCTCAAGTTCCCATGAAGTGGACAAAAGGAGAAGACCCCAGACTGTGCAGGGGTCCTTGCCTGGTGCTGACTGCTCCCCTCCCCGCACTGCCCCAGACACAGCCTGGAGGGCTCAGCACCCACACAACCCAAGGGGCCTGGGTGGTCTGCGGGGAGGGGCCTTGGCAGCCCCCTTGGTTTCTCGATGGCAGGAGACCACCTTACTCTCCAGCTCCCCCGTGACTAACCACGCCCTGTGATTTTGTTTCCAGAGAACTCAGATTGCACAGAGCTAGACTCGGGCACCGCAAGCTGTGAGCTCAGTGACAGGGGTAACCGCCTCATCCCTTTTCTCTGTCCCCTGACCCAGGGCTCCACCTCTGTCTCGGGGGCTTCTCATTCCAAGTTGGGTTCCAGTCCTGGCTGTCCATTGGACAGACCCACTTAGGGTGCTCGCTAGGGGTATCCCTGCCTGGCTGACCCTAGCACAGGGTGTGAGCCTGTCCTCAAGGCCTCCGGACCCCTCCCCGCCCTTCAGGGCTCGGGGAGCTGCTCACGCGCATTTCTCCCCAGGACCTGTGGCCTTCCTGACCTGCCTCGGCCTGGCCGCAGGCCTGGCGCTTCTCATCTACTGCTGCCCTCCAGGTGGGTGCTGCCAGGCCAGGCCCCGGCCAGTCCTCCCCATGCCCTGGGGCTGAGCCCTGCCAGATGGACGGGGGCCTGCACCTGAGGCCCCCTTTGTGGCCCAGCGCGGCATGCCTGCCGTCGCTTCCCTGCCATGCTGACCGTGCCCAGGTCCTGGGTGGGAGCAGCTCATGGGGACCCACATCACTCAGGTGTGGGCTGTGACGCTGCGAGGATGAGAGAAGGTGCCTTCTTGAGGAGTTCTGAGACCCCCTTGTCTTCCAGACCCCAAGGTGCTTCCAGGGGCCCGGCGTGTCCTGGGCTTCTCCCCGGTCATCATTGACAGGCACGCCAGCCGCTTCCTGCTGGCCTTTCTCACAGATGACCTGGGGGGTCTCTGACTGACCCCAGCCCTGCCCGTCTGCGTGTTTGCTCTCCAGGGGCTTTCTTCTTTCCTAAGTGTTTATTTCTTGCTATTTATAATTTGTGTAATAAGCACTTTGCTTTCATTGTACAAAGGTGTTCAACAATATTAAATGTTTGAGTCTCATCCCTTCTTCTCAGGAGTGTTTTCTAGATGATTCCAATTCAAGACATGACAGCGTCTCTAGCTAAGGTTGATCCTGTGGGTTCTTCACTTCCTGAGTCCAACCCAAGACCCAGGTCCTGCTCAGGCTGCCTTCCCAGACTCCTCTGGGCCTGGGTCTCACCCCTGCATGTGGACTACCCACCTCAAATGTCCCCGGCTGTCCCCCAGTGCCCACTTCCAGATGGAACCCTGCCGTGTGTCCTGTCCCTTCCTTCTGGGGCCTCCTTCCACTGCTTCTGTCCAGAACTCCCTACCTTGAGCCCTTCTTGCCATCCCCACCCTGGAGCACTGTTGGTCCCGATATCTGCCCCTGCCCATCTGCTCTCTGTCCCAGTCCTCAGCCGCGGGCCCGGAGGATGGACAGGCAGGCCCTCTGGACTCCTCTGTTACCCTCCCTCGGCTCACAGGGCCGCCAGGGCCAAAGGCGGAGCACCGAGCCCTCTTGGATGTGTACACTCGCCCTTCTGTGTTCTCAGGGACGTTTCCATGACAACATCCGGAGCCTGAGGCCAGGAGGTGAGACAGATGGGTACAAGCTCCCTGGCTGAGGGGCCAGGTCTTGCCCCCAAGGCAGTTACAGGGCTTGGCTCAGAACAAGGGGCTTGCGTGTGGCCAGACCCCAGGCCGTTGGTGGAGGGCCACGGAGGGCACCAGCCAAATGCCTTGTGATGCTCGATGCTTGCAAGTGTTGCCTTGACTCCTCCCAGCAGCCCCAGAAGGCGGGGGCTGCTGCCCTTGTTCTCCTGATGAAGAAGCTGAGACTGAAAGGAGAGGTCACTGAGCCAAGAAAGGACAACCCGGCACATGAGGGGCTCGACCACCAATTCGTTCCCTTCCTATGACATGTCCCAGGGAGATACCCCCCATCAGCCCTCTTGTCTCTGTCTAGTCACCAGAGCCAACACCCAGTTCCTGGGCCCTGTGCGGCTCCTCAGACCCCACTATCCGGGAGATGGATCCCCTCCCTCCTGGGGAAGCAATGACCTTGGCTTTGGGGGTCAGGGACACATGTATGGTCAGAGCCTAGAAATGAACACAAAATCTTATCCCTGATCCCAGGTGGAGGGGAGGTTAAGATAGAAAGAGTCCACAGAACCTTCTAGGACTTTTAGAGATGAAAAGTGTAATTGTGCCATTTGAAGTCTTGGGCTCTGGCTCCTCACGCCCTCCCCTAATGGCCTGGGGGAGCCCCTTGTTGGCCCCACACAGCCCTTTGTTCTCAGAGCCGAGCCCTGTAATTGCCTTGGGGAGATGGGCCTGTCTCCTCAGCCAGGGAGTTTGTACCCATCTGTCTCACCTCCTGGCCTCAGGCTTAGGATCTTGTCATAGGAAAGTCCCTGTGGACACAGAAGGGTGAGTGTACACATCCAAGAGGGCTTGGTGCTCTACCTTTGGCCCTGGGGGCCCCATGAGCCGAGTCCCCACTCCTGGCCCATGGGTGCCCACTGCCCTCCAGGCTATGGCTGCATGGCCCCTGTCCTCTGTGGAGCCCTGTCACCACCCTCATTACCAGTGAGGGAGCCGAACTCAGCGCCCAGGACCACACAGCACCCGAGAGTGCCCTCCCCACGTGTGCACACACACACACATGCACACAGATGTGAGAAGTGTGCACAGTGCTCAGATTCACATGTGTGTGTGCACAAGGCATGGGCCGCTGGGGCCTGGGCCGGGCCCTGATGGATCCCTCTCGCCGTTGCCTCCCTCTGTCATCTCCTTCCCCTCCAGCCTCTTTCTGGGGAAACAGAAGTATGCCAACCCGAGAATCGTCATGTGCTTGCATTTTCCATAGGGGGTTTCCAGAGGCACCGCAGGCTGACACTAGGAATGATGCTGCCATTGGGCCGGCCCTCGGGGGTTCCACTCCCGTGTCTCTCAGTCTCTTGAAGCATGTGGGAGGGAAACAAGATGGGAAGCAGAGGGATTAGCTGCACGATGTGGTCTCTGGCCCTCATTCAGTCAGCCTGCGGGTTCATTCACTCGTTTGCATGCCCAGTCATTAAAGTGAGGGCCAGGGCATGGGAGAGCCAGGCAGAGGGGCCCTCCCGCCCGCCCTGAAGCCCAGGATAGCACGGCTTACCACTAGCTCTGCCGTCCCTGCCCTGCCGGTCCTGAGGGGCTGTCTCCAGACTCTGAGCCTTGGTTGACCCATCTATTCAGAGACAAGACCCCTCCTTGAGCATGGATATCCTGAGCTAGATAGCACTGCTCCGAGTGCCGTTTTCTGGAAACGGCTTCCTGAATTTACTGCTAAAGCTGTGCTAACGGTGCAGCCAGTGCATGTTCCTCTGGAACAGACCCTCATTGGGGGAAGTGAGCACCCTGAGCCATGTGAGCTGAACAGAACCCTCAAGGCTGGGCCCCATGGGAAGGTTCCTCACTCAGGGTCTAGGGGGAGCGATGCTGTGAACATATCCACTCCCCTCCCTCCCCAGAGCCGTAAACAGGCACTGCACTCTAGGTCTCTTGCCCCATGTAAACTGCTCTTACTGCTAGCAGAGAGTGGCCGCCGTACTGGCTAGCCATACAGACCAAGGAACTAGTTTCTAGATTCCGAGCTCAGAGGTAGGTCAGCAGAACCCTGAGGCCAGCCCAGCACATCCTGTCCAGTCTGCAGCCCTTCCACCCGCTAATCAGGTAAGATTCCGATTCCCAGGGAAAGTTGCTTCCTGGGCAGATGCCAAGGCATTACTGATGTTTGTCCTTCTCTCTGACAGACGTGCTTGGGTGGAAGTGACACACGGCCAGTGGGAGTGACAGAACTGGGTAAAGGGCACCGCCGGGGAAAGGTGCCAGATGCCTGGCTGCAGGTGACACAGACATCTGGGTAAACGAGGTCGCTGTGTGTAGGGTGTAGGCAAAGCAGACGCCAAGCCAGTGCCTTGACCTCAGTCTTCCAGCCTCCTGAAATAAATGTGACTTACATACCCCCCGGAATACAGTCCTTTGCTATTAGCAATCCTGAACTATTAAGTAGAAGTGCCTTTGAGGGGACATCCCAGAAACAGGCTGTGGCAGGGAAGGTCCTCGTACTTACCTGTGAGGCCCTGTGGCAGGGTCCGTCCTCAGAGTGAGGGGCAGCTAGTGCCGGTCCCGGGTCTCAGGGGAGCTGGTGAGCCGTGGCGGTCCAGGGCATCTATTCCCTTGGCTCCAGCTGGGCCGCTCCTTGTGACTGCTGACTTTCTCCTTCCAGCCATGACCCACCCAAGGCCTTGCCCTTGTCCAAAGCAGCCCCTGAGTTCAGGCTGTTCTTGGACCCCCTCCGTGGATCCCAGCCTCAATGGCCTCTTCTCCAACTGTGCCTGGACCTAGTGACCGCAGCTGAAGTCTGTGGCAACAGCCCAGACCACCAGCCAGGCCCCTCTCCCATCTGCTTGCCCCTGGCTTGTGCCAGCCATACAATGACCACACTCCTAGGCTGGGACTGGGCGAGGTGGAACAATGGGGCATCCATATCTAGGCACAGCCCCTCTCCCCATGAGGGCCCCCTGCCAACTACTTGCTCAGTCAGTAACCGTGACCTGTGATGAATTAAGTCCATCAAGGTGTGAAAGATGCCAAGGGCCACAGTCTTACTTCCTGGCCCCCTGGGACAGGCCCTTACCTTCTGTCCTCTGTCCCTACCTCCATAGCTCAACAACTGGAACTGCTCATGATCCATACCCCCCACCTTTGCACATGCTATTCCCTCATCTGAAAGACTACTAACCACTCCCCCCTCTACTGAACCTTCAGATCTTTGGTAAAATGCCACCTCAACTGGGAAAGTCCCCCCACCAAAGTCTAGTAAGAATAGTTTCTCTATCACAGTACCTCAGCTACCGCAGCGCTGGGATGACTGTCCCATCTCCAGTCTGCCTGGGTGGGGAAGAGCTCCCAGGTGTTGGGAGGGGAGTGAGGGGGGATGTGAGGAGGGTGGGAGGGGCGGAAGTGATGGGGGCGTTCAGGAGAAGTGTGTCTGTGAAGGGGGTGTGTATGTGAAGAGCAGAGGTCCTGTTGTGGAGGCAGTTAGCCCTAGATGCTCTCAGGGATGCGGTTTCAGGCCCAGTGAAGTAACAGGCTGCTGCTTGTGGAGCCGGAAACGCAACTGGAGCTTGCACAAGGCAGGGTTCCCCTCTGGGAGAAGGCACAAGGTATGGGTGGGGGTGCTGACACTGCTGGAATCTGGGGTGGTTATTTTCAACCCACCAGGTCAGCGCTCTGAGAGCTATCTCACAGTGCCCACCCCACACCCAGGAACCTCTGCACAAACCCCAGGCCTGACCAAGTTGCATGTCAGGTCCTTGCTGGATGGGCCATGGGGCCCCAATCTTGTAGACTGTGGGGGGTGGGGTGGGGGTGGGAGTGTGGAGCCGCTGCCCTTCCTCAGCGCTGGCTTGGTGGCAGCTGGCACCTCAATTCTTATCCCACTTGGAGGCAGGGCTGGAGCCCCATATCCCCTCAGAGGGCATTGAGGCCTAGGGTAGGGTCTGGGGGGCACTGCTGCCATGAGGCATCTTCCCTGGGCCACACGCAGATCCAGCAGCTTAGTTAGCTTAGTTTTCCCTGAAATAAATACTTGAGAGAGAGAAGAAAAATGTTAGAACATTCTGCTCGTGGATTCTTAAAAGTAATGTAGTGAGAAAAGAGGAATTAAATTCCATTAAAGGAAGGTGGGAGAAAAGGTGCCTGAGAGAGAGGGAAGTGGGTGGGTGGGTGTGGCAGGTGTGGAAGGAAGGAACCACTCAATCCTGCAGCGGAAGTCCACCTTCTCGCTCCACGGGCCCCATCCCAGCTCATCTCATCCTGGCCTACCTTTCTCAGAGCTCCCTGCTTCACCCTGTCCTTCCCTCTCTCAGATCAAGTGGGCCTGGGCCTTGAAGGGTGGACACTGGGGATGGAGAGTCAGGGGAGGAAAACCCCAGGGTGACCTGGGATGACTCATCTATCCCTACCCCTATCTGTCATCTATCTGTACCTATTTATCTATCATCTATCTGTCTGTCTGCCGTCCATCTGTCCATCAGTCTATAATCTTTTTGTCCTCCATCCTTCATCATCTCTCTATATTGTAAAACAAGGAAGTTAAGCGCAAAATCCTCCCAGCTCCCTCAGTCGCCCCAATTCCTAGCTCTTCGTGACTTCCCCCTCCCCAACACTGACCATCCTACACTCCTTTAAGGCCAGCCCCAGCTCATGTGGCCTTGGGGCTTGTGCACCACATGCTTGTCCTTCCACAGGGCTCCCTCCTGGTCCTGGGTCCCGGAGCATCAGCCTTGAGAGCTCCCTCCGTCTTGACTTCCCTGTGTGTACCCCTCTGTGGAGCACATACATTTCCTTGCTTCTTACTCCTCGAGCCCCTTGCTTACTCTCAGGGTCTCTGCCGTCCCCCGGGATGGCAGAGTGGGGTCCCCAGATGGGGCAGCTACACAGCAGGGCTTGGCCCTGACTGACTCTCTGGGCCCTGTTGTTGTTGTTGCTGTTGTTTTTCTGTCTATCCCTTGGCCACTGTAACACATGTGCAGAGCTTGGAACTTGAGGAGTAGATCTATTGTAGACATTTACTAAGTACCTAGACTAAGTATGCCAGACACAGTGCTGAGCACAGGCTTTGAGTGGTTGCATCAAGTGGAAGGGCCAGGGCAGATCAAACAGAACTACAAGTATGATTAAAGGTCCACCTCCTTCCCCAGCTCAGGCAGAGCTCCCGGAGCCTTCAGGGAGATGGTGAGCAGGAGCCTCCTTCTCAGGCAACAGCCCTGATCGTGGGCCAGATGACGTGGGGGTAGTCAGGGCTCAGATGAGGGCCCCAGGGGGACGCTGTGGGCAGTGACATGACCAATGACATCAAAGGCAGAGCAAACCCAAATGGCCCACCGTGACAGTGACCAGAAGTAGGGGTCAGGAGGGCCAGCGGGGAAGACCTCCGGGCACAGCCCTGACCCTAGAGAGCTGCAGCACAAGCCAAGGCCCTGAGACGGGTGCATCCAGAGTGAGGGTCAGGGGGCCGACTCTGTTGACATGAGCCTGGGTGCTGGTGGGTGGCGAGATCAGGGGCTGTCAGGTGTACCTGTGGGGGAGCAGCTGGGGCAGAGGCTGTCAGGGGCTGAATGCACGTGCCCACCCTCTGTCATGCCCTGTTCCCAATGCCCCTAGTGCCTATAGAGGCCAGCCTGATTTGGTGACCTAGGACCCATCCAGCCATCTAGGGTTTACCCTGTCTGGTCAGGTCTGGGCAAACTTCCTGTCCTGGCCAAAGGAGGAACTCAGCTATCTGCTGGCCATGTCCATGGTCCACACAGGGTGGCATCCCCCCTGGTGTGGCTCAGCCCACACCACAGGCCACAGCTTCAGGCTACCCCAGGGCTATGGTGCTG